>NC_051054.1:10230273-10568398 GCF_904848185.1 Acanthopagrus latus | reverse complement strand
AGATGTGAGTTGACCTACATCTCAGATGATGGAGGCGGAATAAGCCAGAAAAAAAAAAAGAGAGAAAAAAAAGGAAACTCTGGATTTTTGTTTAGATTCCTCTCAATGTATTTCTCTCACCGCTGCAGCTTTAATTCCATTTTCTTTCTTTTTTTTTTTTTTGAAAAGGCTAGTTTATTCAAAATCTGACTCAGGGTGGATCACAGTAAGTTTGGGCCAGAGAGATTTTAAAATAATCGTAAAAAGCCATCTTTCCTCCCAGAATACATCCTGCATCTATATCCGGCCTGTGCGCTTCTTTATGTTTCCATACACCAGCGGATGACATTTCATTATTGCCTGTCACCTCTGCACAATTAGAGCGTGAATAGGGTAAGCGTGCCACATATGTTGGGACAGAGGTCATCAACTGTTTTCGGGGCCCCCTTCCCTTCGCCTGTCTACACATTATGCGTTTTGCAAAAACAAAAAAAACAAAAACAAGAACCTCTCAATAGAAATTGAGACACCCAGAGAAATGAGGGGGTAACATTCAATATGTCAACAGTGCGGGACCCCTGGCAATGGTGAGCAGGTGACCGCATGCAGACCCCCCCCGACCCACCCCCACCACACATGCTCAAGAACATTCATCATCATGACATATTCTTATTTCTAAATTGAGATTTTTTTTTTTCTCCTGCTGCTTTTAGTGATGACGCAAAAAATAATGCTGATATATCGGTGACAGGGGTGGAATTACAGACCTACAGTCAGCGTTGAAAAAGGAAAACATTACAATAAAATCACTTTGGATTTTGTAGTGTAGAAAAAATAATGACAAACAGGGATCTTACGACAGACTTAATTTGTAAAACAGAAGTAAAATCGTCCTCTATGGTTTTCTATAAAAATGTAAAAAAGTTATTGTCACATATTGCTGTTTTCTTTTCCTTCTCTCTTTTGATTATCAGAGGCAGCCTCTTTTGAAACCGGGCGCACGAAAAAAGAGAGAAGAAATCTAATTTAGTCATGTAAATAGAGGCTGGGTCGGCGACATGGTGAAGCGTCACTAATGGAAGAAAGAGATGGATGCCTTATGATAATGAGGGGAAAATAAAGCAGAACCATGACCTTGCAGAGCAATATGAACCCGCAGACACGGCGCACCTAATGCACGGCACTGCTGACTGAACAGTGTGATGAAACACAACAGAGGAATGATTTACGGATGCAGAAATACAGAGTAATATTCGAGATGTTAAACGAGTGAAGTCGTCAATGCAAAAAAAAAAAAAAAAAAAAAAGGATTGTTAGAGGCCATTTTAGATTGCTTTCATGACTGTTTTTGGTTTGAAATGAGTTCAGATTGAGGGATGGTTATTCCAGTGCATATAATTTTAAAAAAAGGAAAGCAAGAAGTCCTCCACCAACACACACACACACACACACACACACACACACACACACACACACACACACACACACTAGTGAGGAATCTCTCCCTCCACCACTGCAGGGCAACTCATTCTCTTCCCTCCATCTTCTCTGTGCATTTAGCTTGATGCACGCTCTGAGATGTGAGCGCTGCTGACCTCCGCCCCTCCTCCTTCGACCCCCCTGCCCTCTCCATCCTCCTCCTCCTCCTCCACCACCACCACCACCACCATCACTTTCTCCCCACGGTCCCATTTCCCTTTCTTCTCCTCCTCCGTCGTCTCGGTGGCTGTCGCTTGCCTTCTCTTTTATGGTCGTTCATTTGCATCCCAGGAGGGGCTAACAGGCGTCCCCGGAGACGGGCGCAGATAAGGGTCACGGGAGATTCCCCTCGAGGCGGCGTGTTTGCCACGCACCCTCAGCGCAGACACGACACGTGCCGTCGACCCCCCCAACCCAACCCAACCCCAACCCAACCCCACCCCACCCCCATGACACCCGGCGCTTGCACACACAGTTGCTCTCTAGCATGCAGCCAAAGTTTTGCAGATATGGTCTTTTTTCTTTAGAGAGGCCTTTGTGTTAGGTTGAGTCATGAGAGGTCACGGCTGTGCAGGCTGCGGGTGAACGACTCCATCAGCGTTAGAGCTAGAAGTAAGGCCTACACCAGGAAGTGCACAGAGCTGGAGGACAAACACCTAAATAAAATCACCCCATGAAACCACTTTCTGGGGAAGTGCTCCATCACTGACATGTTGTGTGATTAAAAGCAACTAGATTTAAATCATATTTAAATTATAGAGGCTACAAAAAAAAATCACAATTGCAGCAATATTCTGTAAAATATTGTCGCAACTGATAAATAACTTCAAGTTACCAGTTTTAAGTTACTGTGCGCTAACTGAGTTTTTGACATGAAGATTAAAAGGAGTGTTTTTTTGTTTTGTAGATCATTGGGATTTCTAAGGTTACTATAGCTTCTATATTGTGATTTTAATGTTTGCTATTATAATAGTGTAGACTAAACAAACAAAACCTGGCAAATCTTTGCTTACACTACAGTCAAGTTAAGTTTATGTGCAAAATAATAATAATAATGATCTTGTGTGTGTGGTTTTCTTTAGAAATTACCAGCATATTAGTGGGTTTTGTTTTTCACAGACCCGGTAAATCTGAAATGTATCAAATTTAATCTGTCCTGCTGTTGGTGGTATTTTAATATGCTGCTGTCCACTCTTGTAGGCCACATTCACACACAAATCTCAAAATAAACTATAAAACAACACTGCAGTGATTATCTAATAAGTTTTCTATCCTACTAGTCCTGTATCTTTTTATTTGGTCATAAGACAGAACTAAAATAGCTCAAAGAAAAGAGACTAACAACCGAGTGCATGTAAACATGGCCTTGATGCTGGGACCTGATTTTAGAGCCAGTCCTGTGGGATAGAGGATCAGCTGCAGTAAGTGGTGCTGTGTCTCCCTCTTGTGGACGCCACACGCATTACCACCTCACCGGTGAGGACAGAAAATGGCGGATTGCAGATGATTTCACCCAACTGTCATTTCTACACACGGAGGTATACAACATATCTTCATAAATTTGAGGATTAGCTATAGCAGCTATGTAAAAGGTAAAAATGCAAATATTGGTCCTTGTGTAAAAAAATCAGAGGGCTGAAATAACACTGTTGGACCCTCAATAAAACATTAATTAGGCCCACAGCATGATAATCAGGTTTGACTCGTCCAAACAAGTACCCTATGTATGGAAGACTATTTAGCCCAGATAAAGAAAAAAAAAAAAAAAAAAAAAAAAGGATGAAAATGTAGCTTGGTGAAAAAACGCCGATGCACCTCATAATTGTGACATAAAAACTCAGAATTATGAGTTTTAAAAGTCAAAATTGTGAGGTAAAAAGTTAAACTATGATTAAAAAAAAATAAAAAATCTAGAAAACAGATGTAATCAAATTGAAATTTATAAAGTAAAAAAGGAGGGATAAAGTCATTATATTAGACAGCATTATAAGATAAAAGTCAAAATTAAGAGATAACTTTTGCCTTGTAACATAGTATGTATAGTTCATATATTTTTTAATCACGGCTGAGTTTTCATCAATTATTTTTCTTTCACTGGCAGAAATGAACTTCCATATAGGTATGATGTCCTGTCTGCTGCAAGGAAAAAGCATACAGTTTAAGTAGAGGTACAAACAGGCTGCCCAAGTGACAAAACATAAATAAATAAGAAAATAATGAAAAAGATGAAGAGACCCACACACCGCTTTGTGGAGCATCTTTATTATGCCACAAATAAAAGCCAGTAGTTCTGAAAGAGGACCTTGCGTTTTTTTTTTTTTTAAAGTTTTTTTTTTTTTTAACTCACCAACAATGACATTCTGAAAATGGTGGAAGCTGATTGTGATATTATAGTATGTATAGTTGGCTGAGCTGTCAGAAATGGGAGCGTGGAGGACAAAGTGGGTTTCGGAGAGTTGAGGTCAGAAATGCAGGGTACAGTGGTGAAAGTGGAAGTCGGGACAGAAAGTGGACGGGCTGAATATGAAGGTTAGCAGAAAAAAAACATTCATTTACCCATCGGGGAAAAAGTAAAACAGATGAAAAGAGTGCACAGACAAGCTGCATGACAAAATTGCTTTACACAGTCAAACAAGGGGAATGCACACCAGTTCTGCTGAATATACCACATTTATTACTTTTGAACTGATTAATAGAAAGAGTGGGGGCAAGGCCACTCGCATCACTGTCTTTAGAAAACTGAAGGAGGAAAAAACAAAAAAAACAAAAACAGAAAGCAGCCCAAAGCAACAATGAATCAACTTGTCCAAGAGAAGGATAGAGGGTAAATAAGGTCCAATGAAGACTGTTAACAGAGGGCCTCATTTTTTTTTTTTTTTAGACCATAAAATTATACACTCAGCAAGGCTCATTAACTTAACATTTCTTCTGCTTTCAAACTCTCGACCCCCCTCTCTTCTCTAATATTCCTCTCGAGAGCCTCCGGACCCGACCTTCCCCACACACTCCGTCCAACACATGCGAAAACAAAATTGAATATCTGAACATCTGCAGTCCTCTCAAAACAAAAACATGGCAAGCATGTACGAAACAGATTCTGGAGTGAGCGCAGTTGACACCCGTCTACGATGAAAATCCACTGAGGAGGAAACTCCACTGGGTCCTGGTCAAAGATGTGAGCATCCTCAGAAGACAGGGGGGGGGTGAGGGGGGTTTTACAAAGAAAATGAGACAAACTGCCCATTTTTTACTTTGGGACACTATTATAAGCAAACACTACAAATTTCTATTGGATTTGTGTGTTTGTGTGAGAATTACAGACTTGCTTTTGGACCATAAAAACAGAGGATAATCCTTTCATTTAGAAAAGGAAAAAGCAGCATACAAGGGAGGGGGAAAGCATATGTAGTGGAATGGGGTGGGGCAAAAAAAGATTTCACCTAAGGATGCTATGCATTTAGTTGTAGTCCTATGAATAATCGTTTCCTTTTCTTTTTACTACAAGTTCGAAGTAAGTCTTTAAAGTCGAAAGAAATCAAGAAAGTCTTCATTTAGTTTTTTTTGTCCTTGGTTAATTCTTCACCCCTATTAGAATTTCTTAGAGATCTGGATGTAATGATGTAATGGGGTGGACAGGGCTTTAGGGGGGGCCATTGCAGTCTTTTGACCAAAGCACCAACTGTTACTTGACTCGTCCTTGGCGCTCCTGGAACAAAAAGGCAAACAGAAAGCTGGTTACACACAGTAACTGACATGATATTTCTACTTTTAAAATCACATTTGATCCCTACAACTTCAAGTCAGTGGTTACTTTAACCTCAAGTTAAACCATCTGTTCATCAGAAAGAAAAACATTTAGAGATGATTCAGGCAGAGCAGCCGGAAGACATTAGATCAAAAACTCTCTCTATAAAATAAGATTCAGTTTCAACAAATCAGTCAATACAGTTTTAAATTGGTGTTTCTGTACAGCAGTCAGTGAGGCCAGCCCCCAGACAGACTCTGAAAGAGTGATGGGGGGCTATTCAGTTTGACACTGGATTAGGCTTGACTGAATTAAAAGGGGACTGTTGGGCCTTTGAGAGGCATGTGCTCTATACTATAGACCGAATCTTAAGATCAGACTAACAACAGTCACTTACTGGCTGATTTGCATTGTCATTTTCAGTCATAACAGTAAGCTTTGATGATGTAGAATAAAAAATGGCGGTCCAACTGGACATTTCTACTGTGCTTGTAAGTGTGCTCCTTTGCTAGCGTCTTTGACATCTGCCCAACAGCCACATCTCGGACTAACTCCTACTTTGGGGTTAACCCATGCCATCAGTTCTTTAGTCTGTGGCCCAACAGTGCAAGTGTTCTAAGTAATGATATATGAAAGAACCAATCAAGCACTTTAGATTAATGAGTACATATGGATACACGTTTAAATAACACTGTGAAACCAGACAATTTATTTGCGGGTAAGCTAGTGTGATGCAGGGGCTTTCTACCTGGATGTTATGCTAAACAAACATTGTGGTGGATGCGATAAAAGGACAGCTCAGACACTAACATGTTTTAGATAATTGATTTTTGACCGATTATCACATAAAATAACATTTCTGTGAAACAGTTAAAGTATCCTTCATGTACATTGTTTCTGCATATGGTGACAGTTGACACCAGTTACCTGAAGCCTGTAATGACTCCTGTTGCTTGGGTTGCTGGGATATGGCTCACTGCCTTGGACCTCCACCTGTCACACAGAGGAGTGAGAACTGAGCATGACTGAAGAGACAGACACTTCAATACCTAGCTCAGACATTTGTTTAAAATCTGAACCGATTTTCATAGGAGTAATAGGGTTACTGCATTTACCCACCAGTTCTTCGGCAGAAACTTAAATGTGTACAATACAACTTTGCCTACAGACATCATACAAGCATTAGATTTAGGTAAAGATGCCTGAAGAGTAGTATAAATGCTGCTACATTGAAACTAAAGCGTATAACTTGAACAAACAGAGTGCTCTGGACAGTTATTCAACCTTTCATATATTGGCAGTGCTCATCCCTTGCATCATCACTGTGCTGTCAATAACATGGAAATAAGGTACTTTAGATGTCAAGACAGGGTGTTGATATGTTAACAGCTTCCACAGGTTCGGAAAACTGCTGGTCTGACTATGATGTAAGATGTACATACCTATGCCCCTAAAATAAGACAATCACAGGATTTAAAATATCAAACTAACACCTGAAAAGAGACATCTGTAACTAAATGAATGTGATTTTTTTATTATTTATATATATATATATATATATATATATATATATATATATATATATATATATATATATATATATATATATATATATATATATATATATATATATATATATATATATATATATATATATATATATATATATATATATATATATATATATATATATATATATATATATATATATATATATAATAATAATAAACTATGGTTGCCACATTCATTTAGGTACAGATGTCTTGCTGTCAAGTTTGCCAAAGCAAGCAGCTGATAACAGTTGCTCCTCACAAAATATGAAATATAAAATGTAATATTTTAAGATAGGGATTCTGATTGACACTTGTTTCTAGAGCTAGTGTATCTTGGCTTTTAAGCACTCTGTGGCCTTTAAGCAACACAACTTTGTGGGTTAAACAAGCTAGGCATTACACTCCTCAAGCATACATCAAATGTACAAAGATACAGAAGTAAACCAAGCAAGTATAGAGATCAATCTCAATACATTTCTTAGCATGAACCAACTAAACTCACAACACACTGGAAGAGAAATGTCTGTAGCCACAGAATAAAAGAAGCATACCCACGCCCACTAGCAAGTAGGCACATAATGGAAATTTACAAAAGGTTAACAAGCTTCTGTGTTAAGGAAGGTAAGCTATTATTATCCCAGCAAACTTTTCCCTTCATTTGTCCCTCTGTTGGATAAAAGGGTTACAGAATGTATAATACAGCTGTGCAGGATATCAAAACCCCAGTAGTTTCCCCCCAACAACTATCAGACATATAAATGAGCATCACTAAATTGTGTGAGCTGTGATATACATTAGCATCTATATTTTGTTTAAGTTGATTTACCAGTTCAACAAAAAAAATACACTAAGCAGATTTCACCCAATACCAAAACGTGTTCAAAAGTAAGAGGCATAAAAGAAATACACTTCACATATCTTCAGGAAGTAGTACAACCCTGGTGAGAGTTTTATAATAGAACAGCTAAAGCAAAATATAAAATGCATCATTTCAATCTTAAGATGTGTTCATGTCATCCACTGAATATTTCCATTTTATAACATTAGCTTTGAATGATTATCACCATGGAAAATTATTTTCTGGTGTTCAATCTGTGTCTGTTATTCTGTTTTAAAGCTGAGAAATACACACGAGTGATGATACACATAGGACACATAACACCACAGTGAAAACTGAAGAGAAAGAAAAACCATAAATAAGCTCCCATGTACAATCACTGAACTCTGACAAAAATCTCAATCCAACTGAAATCCTTGATGTTCCTGTATTTGTTTAATGTAAAAAAGGCAGAACATGCACACACACATCCAAATGGCGTCATATACTCCAACACTTTTACAACATAAGTTAAAGCAGAGCATTTTTCATTCACCCATTTTATCATTCACTTTATTCGGCAGTGACTTTGTTACCTTTTTCACACACTCTTCCTCCTCCTGACGCTTCTCGTAGTGAGAAAAGTCATCGAAGATGGAAGTGGTGTGTTTATATCCAGCGATGATCTTAAGCACCTGCCTGGCCTTGTCCAGTGGTACCTCCTGCGTGTCCCGAGAGTTGGTCACTGGCTTGTTTTCGTTGTTCTCCAGTCGAATGTGCCTTAGCTGACTGTTGGGAACGTCCTTAACAAAGATCCAGCGCACATCAAAACGACCCTTCCACTTGTCCTGTGACCACACGCCAGCAGACGTGTTGTAGTCCACGGGTGAGCGCATCTCTGCTACGCCACAGAAGTGACCGCTCCCATTGACACTGAACAGAAGATAAAGTGGCCCTTTGCCACCCAACGAACGGTAAGCTGCATCGAGCCTCTTGTTGCCATGCTCCGTGCTGCACCAGATGTTATACTTGATGGAGCGGTGGATGTCATCCTCCGAGTAGCTCTTGATGATAAACACCCTGCCCTGCTTGGGATTCCAGTCAAAGTCCTTGGGGTTATAATTGTTGACCATGCGCAACTTCTCTAAAACTGGGTGCGGCTCAGAGGGGACCCCAGGAACCACACCCACCCCAGAAGAGGTGGGAGGCGACTGGCCTGTTCCACCCCCACTGCCATCCCCAAATCCATTGGCCCGGTTCCGAGGAGGGACCCAGCGAGTAGGTTGAGAAGGTTGCTGTTGTTGGCTTGGGGGAGGAGGACCCTGGGAGAGAGGAGGTTGGGGCATTTGAGCCATACCTGGTTGCCCAGGTGGAAGCTGATGTTGCCCCATCTGGGAAACCGGTGGTACCATCTGTCCATTGCTGAGGGGCATTTGTGGGTTCCCTGCAGCAGTAGCTCCGGGCTGTGGGGAAGCCTGGTTGGGTGGCTGCCCATTGCTGGGAATAGGGGGCACCTGCTGAGGGGTGGCAGCTTTAGGCATGGTGCCCTTGTTGTCCCAAGTGCCTATGTCCATGTTGTGTTTAATGGGCGGAGGAGGCAAATTGGCACCGGCCATGCCACCCTTGGTTTTCAGCTTGGGTTGAGGCTTGGCTGGCTTGCTGGCAATATCGGCCCAGGAGGCAGGCTTGGCAGGGGCAATTGAGACAGGAGGCATGCTGGGAGGTCCTACAGATGATACAGGACCAAGAGGACCCCCACCAGGTAAGCCAGAACCAACCACCTTTGGTGCCATGTCCCCGTTCCCACCTGGAGCAGCACCACCGATCTTAAGCCCTGCCATGCCCTGGTCAAGGCTGTTCATACCAGGTGCCTTGTTAAGGGGCTCGTTGGCAGCAGGTGCAAATGGGGACTGTCCATCAATCATGGCACCCCCAAGTGAGCTGGGAGCATAGGCATAGCTGCTGCTGTAGCCAGAGCTCTGCGGTGTCCCCGACTGTCCCTGAGAGCTGCTATTGCCCCATGCCGAGAAGTCGATGCCACTGGGGAAGAAGTTGAAACCGTGCTGGCCCAGGAAAGGGTTGCTCCCCAGGGGACCTGGCTGGCCAAACATAGCGTCCGGGAGGTAGTGGGGCTCCCCATTGCTCAGCTGTCCATAGGAGGCCAGGTAAGGCATAGGAGGGTCCCCACCTGTGGACCATGCTGCCTCATTTAGTGAGTAGGAAAATCCTATGGAGGGGCTGTAGTAGCTGGGCATGTACGAGTCCGACATGGCCGTATAGGCATTGCTCTAAATAGAAAGAGAATCTGTTTTAGTAACAAGATTATAGCAACAGAATGTTTTACATGTGTATACCCTCCATTTTAAAAATCCAAAAAGTCACACCATAACAAAGATGAGCAAAGATATCCAAATATCATCATCATCATTATACACCAAGGATTCGCCCTGCATTAATGAAGCGCTCTTTATATATATCGCTGCTGCTCTTTTTAAATCTGATCTGTAAATGCACAGCACTTAACTGTACAATCTCTTTAACATAAGGACAGTGCATTCTTGTAAGTGGAGGGAAATACAGGCTCCATTCTTTTCCTCGACAACCCACTTCACAGACGCTGCGTGTCAGTTACTATACAAGGGGAACTCCATCTACCACACAGTGGAGAGGAATTAAAGTCCAAGGCCACTTGAAAAACAGATAAACAGAGGTCCTCATTCCAGCTGCATATGCTTCAGGTCTTCCCTTGCTTATAATCGTCAGTAATGCTTAAAGCAAGGATGTGCAGACACAAGGATGGCTGTGTGTACATTTCTCTTCTGGTAGGGAACAGTTTTGAGAGATGTTGCAAAGAAGTGACACCGAAACTACACTTGTATCTTCCAAGGAATCGGTTTTATATTCGTAGAGGGCAGTTTTTAAATTAACACAAATGGGTGGAACTTTTGAGCTGCCCTTTTCCTAATTACATTTACATAGACTGAGGAAAGTAAAGAAAAAAATAAGAATAAAAGCAAAAATTGAAGTCCAGGTGGAAGTTACAACCTTAATCCATGAAATCAACTTCGATTATCTCAGAGAAATACAACATTTTTATGATTAACTAAGAACAAAAATTCTTTAACAGGTACTTCAGTCTTTTGATAATAAAAAGGGATTCAACTGTAAAGCAGCACCTGTTGGCAAAGGCCGGTCAATAGCAGCTTACCTGTCTGGCCTGAGTATTCAGGTAAGGCTCAAACTCATCGTCATTCAAAGTATCCTTTTGGGTCACAGCTCCGTTTTGCACTGAAATGGAAATAGACTGGTGTTAACACAATTGTGTGACAAAAGAGATGCGAGTGGTGGGATACATGACATTATCTTGTCATTTCACATCATCATCATCATAATTCATTACATAACACTCTCTCCCTGCAATTATTCACAAGTGCAACGGGAAAAGCAATCAAGCTGAGAATTACAAAACATGCAACAGCTCAAAATGCTTCAGATTACACAGCATGAGCTTTTGCTTACTGAGGGGAAACCAGTGAAGTGTTGTGTATAAGCACAAGACATTTTGATTTCCTCCTCAAAACAGACATTAAAATATAAGATAGCGTTAGCCCTTAGTTATATTTCTACATCAGACTTGATGCATGTTGAATACAGGTGGACCAGTGCTGGTTTGTCCTCACAAGTTTCGGAGTGCGCTCAGATGTTACTGTGGTAGATGTGAGCAGACTCTCTGAGAGAGCTTCTCAGGACGTGGAGAAGTTGAGTTTAAAAAACACACAGGTTAGCAAACACATGTTATCTAACATCAGAGCCCGAACAGCACGAAGACGAGAAGGAGCGAGGCCCATTTGGACACAGGAAAAAGCATATCGGAAGACGTGTCATTTTTTGGGTTAATTCAGCGAGTAGCTAACGTTAGCACGCTAGCTGTGCGGTTAGCTGCATGCAGTGCGCTGCGTCTTCACGTTAACGAGCGCCAAGAGTCCTTTCAACATGACGGACTTGGCTAACATTAGCCGAGTAGCCAGCGTGACAGGATGGCACCTGTAGCTCAACACTGCGAAAATGTTGTTTTTTTCCCCCCAGTGACTAATATCGAGAGAGACTGAACGGTCAAGAGTGTATTCTCGCACCTGTCAGTGCGATAAAAAAGCGTTGCAAGCACAACCAGGAAAAGGATGCTGATGTGTATCAAGTTGCCATTTAACGTTAGCAAGACGATAGGCAGCTAATGCTAACTGTGGTAACCTCACAACTGCCGTTTCAGGGGATGTGATGGGGGCTCAAAGGGGGTTAAATTAAGGGGCCGAGGGCTCTCTTATGAAACACAAGGCAGCCTTGAGTTTCACTGAAGTGGCAGATTAAATGCAGGATTGCACAAAAGTTACACAGACAGGCCCACTTTTGCCCAAGCTGCTAGGAGAGACAAGCTATCGCATCCGCGCACGCAAGGTTTTCAAAAGCGCACGTAAAAAGATCCGCATTCACTTCAAGCCCAGAGTCGACAACGTTAAGACAGTAATTCGCTCTTACCTTTATTAGCTTGGCCTTTCGGTCTCTGGATTGGGTCCAGGTGATTCATGAAGGTTTGATTTATGAGAAGAGAGGAAGGGGAAAAATAGATGAAGAGATATATTTTCAGCAGTCAGTTCCTTTAGCAGGTGGTCAGGCCTACTGCACTACTGAGCCACAGCCGCTGCCTCTGAGCTAAGCTATCCTCGTTAGCCGTCGCGATGCTGAGAAATTTGGCCCTCGTAAATGTTCAGAAAATACCTCTCTTTACCTGTTCAAGGAGGCTGCTGGCTGACATGTCTTTCCCCCCCGGCGCCTGTGTAACTGTATTTACTCCTAAATAAAAGCGGCAGGGTGTAGAATCGGTCTATCTATTGAAGAGTTTCAGCCAAGCGCCCCTATCTCTCTACAGAGCCTGGTTTCTACACAATGGCGGGCTGCAGTTTGCTTGACAGACTCACTCCTCAACATGGCTGGGCGGCCCTCGTCAACCCACGATGGCATTTATTTACAACTGAAAAGCGCCCCCTAGTGGCGCGGAGGAGCCACGTTCAGCCCACTGCCTGTCACGTTATCATCCACACACCGCTCACAGCGCGGTGTGAAACCTCAATGTATTTAATATTGATCAGAAAAAATACATTATTAATATAAGACCGTGTAGGCCTGAGTGAACTAATGATTAGATGCATAACTTCTTATCATGAAATGTTATTGGAATAATGCAATTAGAAAGAGCTGAAAAACAGACTTGCAATTATAGATACCATGTGCAATGATGAAATGTAACTAAGTAGACTTACTCGAGTACTTTATTTAGGTACAATTTTATCTTACTTCTAATGTGCAACATTTTAGGAGCACATATTGTATTTCTTTTCTGCTTCACTACATTGTTTTGAGAACTTTAATTAGTTTGCAGACTGCACTCTGCATCAGCGCCATATAACTGGATCTGACAGTGGGCCAGGTCAGTAGTTGGTTGACCCATTATGTATACACATACGTTATGTACAAGTAAATATATGTATAATTTAGTTGCACTCATATTTTAATGACATGTTATGCCAGAAAATAACCTTTAACACTAAACATCAGATGCTTTCAGACTTTTACTAAAGTTACAGGCACAATGGAACTTCCGGTTAACTATATGGGTGACTTTTATATGCACCAAAGGAACATTTTGACCTGATATCTTTACCTTTGCTCGAGTATGACTTTTGGGTACTTTTTACAACACTGGTCAGAACAGTCAGAAATAACAAATTACATAAAAAATGGTCATTTGAAAGACAATATTAGGTACCTAGGTAAAACTTGCACTTAAACTGTATTCATCCTCTAATTTAAAAGGAAAAAATGAAGCTAATAATAATAGTAATGAAAACAAATGATGAACATGTCACAAGAGTAGCCAAATATATAGCCAAAGGTCTCTCGGCTTTTGTCAAGTTTGGCATCTGCGGTTGAATCACAAAGAAAAATACATTACCCTCAATTCCATTCACATTATTTGTTCCAGCTGTGATATGTTTATTTCTGATTTGCAAGAACATAAAAAAACTTTACCACATATGCATACCGTGATTACAGGGAGTAACTAGGGATCACTTTACTTTAAAGAGCACAAGCCAAAAACGACAAGCCTGAAGGAGAGGATGTACTACATAATTAAGGACAGATTACAACAAATGTTTTCTTTGAAAGCACAATAGAATCCTACTCAATCCAGATATGTTGTTTACACAATGAACAAATTCGTGCTTGGGATCGTTGTCAGCTTTCTTCTTATGGGCACCAGAGAGTCTAAATTATATATAGAATCTATATTTATTGCATATAGATAGGCAGCCTAAATTCATTGACTAACCTTAAATATGGCGCAACTGGCAGATAAAACTTTTGACGCACGGAAACAACACACACTTTTGATAGTCCCAGTGATGCTATAATCAACTGCACCAAAACATGGACATATCAATGTACAACCCCAATGCAAAAAAAAAATAAATAAAAAAATAAAAAAAGCCAGCCGTTCCAGAGTAAAAACGTGCAGCATTTTTCACCGTCAGCCAACAGTGTGCTCTCTCAGATTTCTCTCTTTTTCTCCGCTCCCTCCCTTGTGTCGCCTCGATTCATTTTTTTGCTCTCTTAATCTCAGTCAGCTTCCAATTTCCAATGTCCAACTTCCAACAACCACGCAGACACGGTCCACTCGATTCAGTCCTGAAATTCCCAGAGGGCATTGCTTCATTTTTAACTTTTGCAAACAATTAATCGAATTTAAAAAATGGAGGTAGACTTGTGTAATTTCAAACACATTTCCATGAACGTTTTTGAACATGCGAATAACACATTTAGCTACATTTTATTATTTAGTGTTTCTTCATAATCTGTGAGAAGGCAATTGTGTAAACAGCGCTATAAAAATCAATAAATCTTGACTGACTGATTGATGCTCTGTTATTGTGCACCACTGTCTCGCTCTTTGGAAACTCGTGTGTGCCTGCCCGGGTTCCGGTTCTCCCTGCTTGATGCCAGCACCCTCAGATTAACCGCTGTCGGAGGCTCTGGCCCCGGCGGCGCTAACCTGAATTTACGGGTAATGGAGTCCCCTCTCATTAACGTGTGTTGTTTAATCCGGTCGGTGGGGTGGGGAGGGGGGCTCAGGGACCAACATGGCTAACAGCGAGGCTAGCAATGACTGAAAGTTGAAACCCGCTTCACACCCGGTACCTGGCCTGCCCGTGTGAGACAAACTCCGCAGCAGCTGCCGATGTGACCACGCTACTACTTGCAGTTGCTAGCAGGCATGCTAACTACTAACAAGCCTGCGACTGCAACTGTCTGTTGAGCCTGTGGTGTTTAATGTGATGCTAGCCGAGAGAAGCTGCTACTGACTATATGCACAGTTGCCACCCTGGATTTGTGGAGAAAAAAAGGACACTCGACTAGCTGACAGACTAATACTGCCGCTAATAGTCCTGCTACTAGCTACCAGTTCTGGTCAGGCTATAATCATACGGATTTAAACAACATTTCCAAAATTGTTTGTTTACATCAGCAGCTTATTCTCAACCATCCATGTTCTTGTTTGCCTCCTTCAGCTGCCTGAAACAGAAAGTGGGCCTTGGAGGACCATAAAGTCAGAGACCCATCCATGGGGGAGGCTGTTGGAAAGACCCCCACCCAACAAATGGTTCAGTCCATCCCCACCTGACTACAACAGCTCCAAGGGGAAATGTTTTTTGACCAGACCAGTCTGCAAAACCTTTTTGCCAAGCTCTTTGAACTGGGAGGATTTGGCTTTCTCTGAAAGTCTGACTGAGTTTTTCTGTGAGGAAAACAAAAGATGTAGACATTGTTTGTGAAACAATGCCACATCTAAACGTGCAAAATCAGAAAGAAACAGCAAAAAACAATCTGGAAATCAGATCACAAGTCAAGAATTTACCAATTACCTCATCTCCTGCTTGTCAAACTAACAAAGAGATAACTTTGGGCAGCAACTGTCATTTTCTCTTCCCCTTACCGCTCTCCACTTGATCAGCTGTAACGTAAGTTTGTCAGTGACTGGGTACTGCTGCTACATCCAAGGACCAAATTAAAATATCAAATTCTTGACAGACTTTCATGTATTTTTTGTATTATTAGGGCGCGAGCACTATCTGTGCAAGGACCATATTGTTTCTATAATTTCAAATTGTTCATAGAGTAAAACCACAAGCCACACACACTTCTTCCTTTGCTGTGATCACATTAAAAACATAAACATTAATATTTAAAGTTCAGACAGCATATTTAGGCTTGGACTGAATTAGCTGAAAACAAACAGGAGAAGTGAAAGAGGGGGAAAAAAAGCATTCCTTGAAAAATCTGGTGCAGCTGAGGAGCCTGTTAACTATCCTGACTAAAAGGCCTTTTGGATTTATTTCAGGTCCCGTTTTCTGTTTTACATTAATAAGTACTTGGTCTAAAACAAGGTGTAGAGATCTAAAGGCTGAGATGTAAAAACTTTCAGTCAAATAAAGCCTCATTCAGAGATCCATTCAGAGACATGGAAAGTAATCAAAACTAAAACATTAAGACAGTAAAACAACATCTGAAAGGCAGGAAAAAAACTAATATAATAACCTACAGATAAAAAGATGCATTAAATTAATGTACTTAGTAATATACTACAGTGAATTTAAAGTGCAGACAACAATGAGGCTGCATAATGATCATATAAACTACTGTAGCTGCTCAAAATGACCATTCATCTGTCTGCTTGGTGATATCACAGGCAGCACTTCAGGTATATTTCATATCAGCTGCTGGTAAAATGTTATAAACCTCTCACTGAGCTGCTGTTAGCTTCATTCATGTGACAAGAGATGGAGAGAGGTTAACTTACTCAAACATTATTAAACAACACATGGTTTCTAAATCAGTCATTCCCAGAATAGGAATAGATAATGAAGGTAATGGAAGCCCTGCTCTCCATTACAGAAAGAAAATGTATACAACAAATATAGTTAAAGCTTTGAAAATGACACTGAGAGGAGACGTTGGACTCCATCAAAAGACTCAACATGTGCTTTAAAAATCTATATAAAAAAAAAAAGTAAAAAAACACAATAGAGTGTGATTGAAAAAAAAGGTTTTATTATGTAAATAACCAGCAAAGACAACAGTGCTCACTGTCTGAACAGGTGAAACCAGAGTCAACACACAACTGCAGGACCTGAAGGAGTTTCATCAGAAGACGGATACTCCGTTTTCCTGCTTCAGGTCCTGTGGCGGCTCGTCCGTCACCTGCAGGAAGAGAAAGAGGAGCAGTGGTAGTTTGATGTCACTTTGTGGAGGTTTTGTGTTGTTTTATGTTTGTCTGTTTGTTTTTAGAGGTTTTTGTGTTGTTTTTAGAGGTTTTGTGTTAGTTTTTAGAGGTTTTATGTGTTTGTTTTTAGAAATTTTTGTGTTGGTTTTAGATGTTTTTGAGTTGTTTTTAGAGGTTTTGTGTTGTTTTTAAGAGTTTTTTGTTTTGTTTTTAGAGGTTTTTGTTTGTTTTTAGAGGTTTTTGTGTTGGTTTTAGATGATTTTGAGTTGTTTTTAGAGGTTTTGTGTTGTTTTTAGAGGTTTTGTGTTGGTTTTAGATGTTTTTAGAGGTTTTGTGTTGTTTTTAGAGGTTTTTGTGTTGTTTTTAGATGTTTTTGAGTTGTTTTTAGAGGTTTTGTGTTGTTTTTAGAGGTTTTGTGTTGGTTTTAGATGTTTTTAGAGGTTTTGTGTTGTTTTTAGAGGTTTTTGTGTTGTTTTTAGAGGTTTTTGTTTGTTTTTAGAGGTTTTGTGTGTTTGTTTTTAGAGGTTTTTGTGTTGGTTTTAGATGTTTTTGAGTAGTTTTTAGAGGTTTTGTGTTGTTTTTAGAGGTTTTTGTGTTTGTTTTTAGAGGTTTTTGTTTTCAGAGGTTTTGTGTGATCGTTTTTAGAGGTTTTGTGTGTCTGTGCAGGTTTTTATTTTTTTTAGAGGTTTTGATTGTGTGTTGAGGTTTTGTTTTGGTGGTAGTTGTTTGTCCTCCACAGAGAGACCTGGGTCTATTTTTGATGAGTTTTGAGTCTCCTTGCGGGGGTTTTGAGTCTCTAACTCAGTTGTATATCCATCCATCCATCATCTGTACACATTATATGTACGCCGCTTAATCCTCTGCAGGGTCGCGGGGGGGCTGGAGCGTATCCCAGCTGACTTAGGGCGAAGGCAGGGGACACCCTGGACAGGTCGCCAGTCTATCGCAGGGCTACACATAGACGAACAACCACACTCTCATTCACACACTACGGACAATTTAGAATGACCTGGCCTTCAGATTCCCCAGATCTCAATCCACCTGAGCTTCCACTGGAAGCAGTCAGAGCCAAGACCGATCCATGGGGGCCCCAACATGGATAGGAGTTGGTTCTGGCGCATCCAACAGATGCTCAAGTGGATTGGGATCTGGAGAATGAGGAGGCCAGTTTGATGCCTTGGGTTCTTTGCCATGAGGGGGTGCAGTTGGTCTGAACAGTGTTTGGGTGGGTGGTGTTTGTCAAAGAGGCTCCACAGAAATGACAGAAGTCAAAGTTTCCCAGCGGAACATTTGATTGTAACAAGATGATCAATGCTCACTTCACTTGTTAATTGTTTTAATGCTGTGGCTGAACAGTGCTGATATACATGTTAAATAAAATATGATTATATCATTTATATTATATATAAATGAGATCAAATAAATGCAGGCATTCTAAACAGAGTGTTCAGATTTCATAATTAGTAAGCAGAAACCACTTAAAATACTACTAAATTTAAAGAGTAGTGTCCTAACAGAAACCCTCTAGAATCATTTACTGATCCTAGAGTATTAATGAACAGCAACTGACAAATCTCACACTTTCTGCCTGCACCTGCACCTACACTGCACTGACCTTGTTGGACCAGGTGTCTCTCCTCTTTGGTGCTGATCACCATACAGGTCAGAGCTGTTCCACCTGAAGCTGAAGACAAGTCCCACTGTTCACCTGGAGAGAGGAGGAAGAACTTTAGCATAACACGATGACTACACGCATATGTGTTTGTGTATATATATTCTGATTATAGCAGTAAAAAAGAAGATGTAATCAGATTACAGACACATCTGGCAAAAAGGGGATTTCTTACAGGATTATCATTTCATAATAAAGAATGGTATAGCAGTCTGTAACCATGTGCATGACATCACTTCATAAGTCTCATATCACTCTGCACTATAAAATCTGCTATAATCTGATTTAATAAATGTGTTTTTAAAGGTAAACCAAAAGTAAACCAAATTTATTAAATCCTGAAAACATTTAGTGTTTCATAGATGAGCAATTTGATTTTAAGAGACAACAGATAATAGAGACAAACACACTGAATACATTCTGTGCATGCTACAATGAGGCAGCATACGGTGTGTATAAACTTACTCAGACATTATAAACACAACACTTGGAGCCTGTTAGCTAACTGTGCTGTACTCAGATATTCAGCTGTAAAGATGCTAGTTTTAACAAGTTAACATCACACAGCAGGATAATGCCTTTAAGCTAACACTCTCCAACAGACACACATGTTAGCTAACATTCAAACCTGTCTGTAAAAACACTATGATTAAATGACTCAGACGTCTTTATAAGCTCGTTATAGTGTCAGTACCCGTTAATAGAGGCAGCTAAGCCGCTGCTAGCGTGTTTCCCAAACCTGCAGTGCATCTGCAACAACTTTAAAGTCAGCTAGGTAACATAACATTACCACTCACTTAGACTGACCAGTATAGCATTAGCTAAACAGCTTTCATGCTGTTCTAGATAATGCACAAATTAAAAAATCCTTCATACCGACTTTACTGAAACTACTTTATTGTTTTTAGATAGTGACCAAAGTTTAGTTAACTGTGCATTATTCATGTAATTAACATGGCAGAGATAAAAACGACCAAAATCACAATGGAGTTTGGTGCATGAAGCTAAACACAATGTCCGTCAAGGATTTAACTGGCTGTAATTAAAGGATTACGTTCAAGCCGAATTTATCTCATCACGGAACAGTTAAATGAGACATCTTCAGTTTTTGTTCAGAGTTATTTCAGAAATGTTTGAGGTAGAAACAAATCTCACGGACAGGGAGGCTGGCTCCATTTTAACCCGCACATACTCGGCTGAGACAACATGAAGATAGTTACTATGTGGAGCTGCTCATATGTGAAGGAACATTGCTTGAGCTAATTACCTGAGATCAATAAGTATTAACTATCTGTACACCTCCCACACAAACATGAAAATACCTGTACTGAGTAGGTAACTGGACACACAAAGCAGATTCATACAGAGCAGTTTACTCACCGTGTGCGTGTCCTCAGAGAAGAGACCAGAATGACGATCAGTCAGGTAAATATATACACATCTAACTTTTTGGAGGGAAATGCGCTAATTTCGCGCGGGAGACGAGCAAGACCGCCCCTTTTGGCCCGCACCACATGGATTCGTCAGAAAACCTGTGGGCTGGACTTATTTGACATGGTTTAAGTCATTTCAGCCAGAGAAATCTGTAGCCCTTCAAACTTGTTTAGCTGTGTCTGTAGAGCAGCAGTTCTGCGTTCAGAGAATCTGCTTTTATCCTGAGTTCGAGTCCCTGCCAGAGAAACTTAACTGCATCATATTTACTGTAACCTCTCTTGTCAAATGTAAAGATAAATTTAATAGAACAAACACAGATAAGCACTTGTTAACAGGATACACAAAAAGCTACTTTTTTAAATATTTAATTTCTCTTGGTCTTCATTTGTTATTAATCCAAAACTAACTGATTGTAATCAAGTTACATTACTTTAATATTGTAATCAGGTGCATTCAGATAATTTGGACACCTCAGCTCAAGTGTTATTGATTTCTGTTCTGTACTTTTACCATAAAATGAATCAAATTAAATGTGAATGATGACTTCATGGGGATGATGTCACATCAAGCGGCATATTATGTATGTACTAGTGCCCCAGTATGTAAGAATCTATTTCTTATCTTTTTATTAGATATTGTTTATTTTGTACATTTATCAATGTGTATTGATTAGGCTGTTGTGACACGCAGATATCCCCGTTTGCAGGACCAATAAAGGAATTCTGATTCTGATTCTGAGTCAATTACGCTCATGGGAATTGCATGGGGAGGTCAGTGACTTGATATTCTGATCAGTCATAAATAAGAAAATGTTTCTAATATCTTATCATGTTATGTTTGTTGTGGAGCTGTTGAAAAAAGAGGGAATTCTGGGAAAAACAGGTGGCATAGAGAGAGACTCTGTTGGCAGAGGAGCCATGGACTGTGATATACTTTTACATACTTTTACCCGACTCTAATGAACTTTTTTTCTTGTGAGATCAAGAGTGCACTATTTTGATAGTTCACCGGTTTAAGGTCTGAATGTATAACACAATATAAAGGCACCATTAGACAAAGAACAGTTGCCTGCTTAGCATTTGCTTCCTTTTTTAAACATATATCGCCAACTAGCGCTGGATCACAGATTAAACCTCTCCTACCATAAACTCTCTGAAATACAGAGCATTACTTGCCGTTTCATGCCACCGCCACAAGGTGGACTCCTTGTCACAGTCATGCATTTGTGATGCATACATGACAGTGAGGTCAGCAGTAGCTTCAGTGTAGTTTGTAATCATCAAACATCAGTAGCTCTCTTTTTCTTTTTTTTTCTTTTTTATCTTCCTTTGAATCACACAGGTATTCAACTTGCATAAAAGACACCCTCTCACGGTTGTTAAACTGCTGTTTATAGGCTATTCATTTGTGAAGTGCTCCTGTTGGTTTCCATCCAAGCTCAAGCAGTTGCGACACTAATTAGAGGTGTCTCCTCCCCGGTCAGCCTTGTGCAGTTTTCAGCCTACACTTGGCCTCACTTTTACCTTGAATGTTGGCACAAACAGCCAAATGTATTACATGATGTATGGATGGATGTATGTGTGTATGTTTGTATGATGTGATGTAACAAAGTCACATAATTAAAGGCGGGACTACTGGCGAGGCTGCGCAGACACTTGAGGTGTGTGTTTTGTGTGGGAGAGAGGTAAGACCATTCAAGACTGTTTTACATGCAGAAGAGCATAAACAGGGCACTCTAGGAAAGGACAAATGATGAAAAAGTACAACATTCTCCTTTAATATATACCAAATGTGTTCTTTAATCTCATAAATGTGTTATTATCTACAGCCATTCTTTACCTTAGTGCCAGTTGACATCATGCAGGGGTTATATGACCCCCCTGTTACTGTACTTATCGTTTTTTCAGGGCCAAGGGTTGGTTGGATGGCATGTGACTAAATGGCACCAAAGAACACACAACACAGAGCCAGGAATAACCCCACCCTGGAGTCACACAAACACACACACACACACACACACACACACACACACACACACACACACACACACACACACACACACACACACACACACACACACACACACACACATACACAGACACACACTCACTCACTCACACTCCCACATGCCCCGAACACTGCAGGGAAGCTTCTTCAGGGGTGCTTCTTTTTAAAATCACGTGCAAAAACTAAAAAAGAAAAACATGGGTGACACAGGAATAGGCGGCCACAGTGTGTGTTTTAATTAGGACACACTGTGCACTGTATACCCGGTGTATGAATAACACAGGCAAATAAGGATAGCGAACCAGTAGCTGTGACAAGACATCTGACTCGTGAAACATGCCTTGGACAGTAGCATGGCATGCATGTATCGTATTCCGCCTTTCAACTCTCAATCATTTTTGGGTGGTTGACTTTTTTTTTTTTTTTTTTCCCTGGGGCTTGTTGACTGGTGCGGATTGGACAGGTGGCATAGCATGGAGAAGAGCTGGCCATTTACCAGCCAATAAAAATAGCTGTGGTCTCCATGATGTCACCGGTGAATAAATCATAGCTCCTGACTGTCGAGGGAGAAATAAAATGAGGGACGGAAAAGAGGGACACATTTTTTATGACGTTTCATGTTTTTCCTGCATGTAAAATAATTTCACACCAAGTTTGCTTTTTTCAGTTTTCTGCACGTCTTTCTTTGCATGCGTTCCCCTGTTTTTGTTACATCTGCATATTCAGAGGTATGCAAATCTATACAACCGGTTGGGGTGGACATTAAAAGACCAGACAAGCAAAGACCATGTATCTCAGGCCAAACTTCCTTCTTCAGTCAGTCACACTAGGCTTGCAGTTGCCAGAAAGGGTGTACAAACTAAAGCCGGAGTCTGATCTCACTCCCATACCTGGCATTCTGAAGTCACAACACCATGCTGCCAATGTGGAACTTGATCAGTCGTAAATCTCCTCTGTTTGACCATGTGACATGCCGCATTGTGATTCTGCCCCCCGTATCTCTTTCCCCCCCACCTGCTGCCACCAATAGTGCCCTTCTAGCTGCAGCCCCCTTTGGCACACTGAAGCATGAATGTTGGGCAGGAGGGTGTCGATCCCGCATGTCCAGATTAGTGTGCATCTTCGTGTGTTTGTATCCACTCTGTTGGCTTTATTTGTATGTGCGTGTGTTTCTATCTGGTGTGTGAATTTGTGATTGTGTGTGCATAACTCCAGTGACCCAGTGGCAACGTGTCAGCAGGGTACCCTCAGTAATAGGATGTTAGGAATGTAGCACTTGTCAGCCTCTCCGAGGATGCTGTTAATTCACATTCTGTCCATTTCAGAGGGTTAGCCTTTAATAAACAGCGAACATTTACCTGCACGGACGCTCTCCATGTGTTCGTTTGTGTACAGTGTACAAATTGCTTCCGTGTAACAGTGACATTTGAAGCTCTGTTGATGTCCTGCAGCTCTGGTTATTGCACATTTCTCAGAAAACTCCACACAAGCAACTTCCAAACATAGATTTTTAGATGAATGAAAGTATTTTCACTGTCCTCTTTCTACATGCAGAGGTTCGGTAGCACTTTCTATGCACTCCATGTCTTTACTGCATTATAATAAGTTATGATTATACCAATAATGTGTTATAATATGCCGTATTTTCATAGTTATAAGCAGTCATGAGTGTCATTATTACACCAATGTCCACAATAAACTATAAACATTAATGTAATGGATGCCTGTTTAAAAAACATATATTTTGGTGCTTTTGTGACATAATCTTTTTTCCTCACTTTAGTTCAGGCAAACAATCACTTATAAAAAGGGTGTAATGTCTTACATCTGCCTGTAACTCACAACACTGTATTTAAAGCACCCAGTGGCCACCTACAGTTACTTATATTCACATTACTGTGCATTATAACAGGTATTCTAATGTGCCATAAAATTACTATCAGTATTACAACTATGATGATTTATATACAATATGAACCGTGTAAAAAAAGTGAGTAATCAGCAATTATGAAGGACTGATGCCATCATAAAATGCTTCATAATACTCATACAAAACACATTATAATTGTCTTTTTATTGCATTGAAGACATTAGCACCATAATGACCTATGATTATTGCTATAAAGCATTATGCAATATCAGTGAGTACTTATGTCTAAGATTGCACAGCACTGCAGGTACATTATAACACATTATAAGTATGTTCAGTGCGTTACAAGGCATTAGAGGCATGGGCCCGATAAAAAGCATTGTCACTTTAGTCCACGGGTAGATCCCTTCACATGTGACATACATTTATTTTCACATGTTACAATATTTGTTCACATCAGAATAGTCAATTGCAAGTGAAAATGTGGAATTCACACATAGAGAAGGAATGTTCTTGTGATCTCATGTGCCATGTTTTGGGCAAGTTCCAGCCAGTTTATCCCACACCATTCATTCTACTGCTGACCTCTTTTCAAAGCATTGTGTTTTCACTAACCGGTGTTGTTGTTTCCACATGTGGGAACTCCTATGTGGAAAAAAAAAAAAATAGCCAAGATATGTGATGTTTTGTAAAGGTGGCTTGCTTGAGAAAGCAATAGAGACGAAGGCAAATCAGTTCACACTGATCTCATTTAACTATGTGAAGACTAATATGTGATGAGACAATATGTTTTTGATTTTAGGTATTTTCCTGAATGTATTTCAAGAAGTAGAATGACAAACTGCAAGTGAGCTGCACCTCATTCACAATAAAATATGGACAAATTGAGGATTTTAAAGCAGCAAGATGTTATCTATCAATCATTTTTCATGTACACATTGCCTCGGGTAGTGAAAATGCATTAACCGATGTAAAAAATTAAGACTCTGGTGTGCTGTAGAAATCGGTTGGCAGCGATATAAAGTGTACATGATTTCTAATGAATGGGCTGAATGTGAATGTAATCCTGAAAATGCTTAATTTATATCTTACTGACTTCTTGACTGTAGGCTCTGGTATTCTAAGCCCTGGTGGTCCGTGTGGACAATGAGGGAGTTGTTTTAGGGAGAAAATAGCTGCACACTTGCACATTCTATCACAGTAGATTTATCACCAACATTTGTGTAGAAGGATGAATGAGCCAAACCTGTCCATATGTGGCCCTTAGTGTGTGTGTGTGTGTGTGTGTGTGTGCCGGGGTGTCTGTGTTTCCAATGACACTTACTGATGATTCTGAACAGCTGAGATGGGTTTGTGTGGAACTGGACAACAGGGCAGCTGTACATCTCTGTCTTGGACATATGCACACACTCACACACACACACGCACACACAGACACACACGTACACATCGGGGCATAAAAACAACAGTGGAATCCCGAGGGTCCGACCCCCTTGGGACCGAGCCAGACAGAGACCTTAATAAAGGCCTTGTTGTTTCAGGAGGTGGCTTATAAGGTTTCAGGTTCATATCTCAACGAGCTCCATTTTACAGACAAGCACCATAAGCTCGCTGATTACGCTGCATTTACATACATGATTCCTCAATTGTTTTTACATTCTGACAAATTTACTGTAATGGTTATATAAACCTAAAAGGATTTCTTGATAATGTCTTTAAAATAATGTAATTCAAAAATTATGAGATTATAGAAAATCTGAACAACCAAATCTCTATTAACTCATGAAAAGCACATCTCACTTTTAGAGTTTTGTAGACGAGTGTTCTCTAAACGATGATTTATTGATTGCTTTAATTTCTTTTCCTTCCTTTTTTTTTTTACATAAAAAAACGGAAGATGAGCATTTTGAGTAAGTGCTCCTCTTGCTTTACAGTCAGAATCAGAATCAGAAATACTTTATTGACCCCCAAGAGGGGAAATGGGGTCAGCCACAGTTACTTCTGCTGGAACAGAAATGTCACAGTTCGGAAAGATTATTAGAAAATATGAATATAGACAACACAATAAGAAATATGAGTAAGTAGGAATAAAATCTGTAAGATAAAACATAACATAGCCAAACAATATGTGCACAAAAAAAAGATATTTGACAACTTTATACAGATATATGAAAATTTAAATACTAGAAATAAAGGTGTAGAAGCAAATAGAAGAGCAAAGATGTGATCCAAATGTATTCAAACTAGATTACATTGTTTTCTTTACACCACCAATTGCAAAAATTGTCATGTAATTTGTCTTTAAGTAGCTGACTACACCATCAAAAGAATTATGACCCAACCCTGATTGGTGTTGCATGGATGGACTTTCAGTGTTGCAGTCACCTACCTCACAAAATGGCAGTTTGGACCCATTCAGTATAGCTACAGGGGAATGTGTCTTTCGGGTTCCAAAGAAGACAAAGTAAATGAACAGTGGGTCTTCCGGACCAACAGTTTGCTGCATATAGTCATTAACTGCTCCCAAAATGAATGTCCTCTGGGGCAAAACCACATGGGACATGCGTTAACCTAGCCTTGTCAGGGCACTTTCAACACCCGGGATCTCTTTTGAGTTTAATAAACCTAAACTGGAATGACCTGGTGCGAAAATCACATGGCATACTCTCTAATCGATTTCCAAAATCTGTGTCCCACATAGTTTTCAAGAAACCTAGTCTTATATTTCTGTAATAGCACAGGGCGCTAAAGTGATGCTCCGCGACCTGTACTGCAGCTCGAGCAGTGCCTTGTTGTCTTTAATGTACTCAGGTATTTGTAGCATAGGGGAATAAACTATTAATGGTGGTGTTGCAATGTGAATAGTGGTCTAAATAAAACCAGGTTGCCATTACTACTGCAACTGGCCCTGCAACATCTCAGCCAATCAGAGATGTTGCCTGGTCAGACCTCTTTCAACAGAGGCGGGGCCTAGATGTGCTGCAAGGGTCACAAGGAGTGATGTAACCCGTGTTTATTTTCAGCATATACACGTAAATGTAGACACAGGGACACCTCCACACACACACACACACACACACACACACGCACACACACAGTACACAACACTTGCACATACTGTTCTGTACATGCAAAGATTTTAGCATGCACAGTTGAGTATCCTTGACAAACACAAAAGTGCCGACCCACTTGTCGGTAGTTTTTAAACGTGGGATCCCTGCCATGCTTCTGCAGGCTGTCTGTCTCTCTTGTCCTATTCCTAGTTTGGTCAGTTGATGACAAGTGCCGCAGCTTGTACGTGCACACAATTGACAGTAGGGGGGTGGAAGTTTTCTCGGGGGGGAACACGGGGCGATCAAATGGAGAAAAGGTGTGTGTATCACCGGGGAGGACAAGCGGGAGGGAGAGGCAGAGACGGAAAGAGAGACAGAGACACAGAGAGAAAATTTAGTCATAGCCATTAATACTAATAGTGGCCTCCCTTCCCTTCTGTCAGCTGCAGCTGTTGATCACGCTGGTGTAACACTGAGCTTTCTAGCATTGCATCACTCTCTTTCTCCATGACTCCAATTCTGGCCTGCATTACACTGCATATATATGGATCGAGTGGCACATATTGCACAGCATGCTGCGAGGGTAGTGGACTGAAGTAGGAGTAGTGCCCCAGTAGTGTTAAGATTGTGGATTTAAACACTTGAATCTATTCCTTAAGGTGTTTTTTTAGCAACTGACACACACTGTTGAGGCTATATTCAAGACAAAACCATGCAATTTACAGTGTAATGTTGCAGTGCTGTGCTGCAAAATCTGTTTATTGAGACCGTGGTACAAGAGGTCAAAGGGAGAACCACAGCGCTGCATGTCCATTTTATCCACCGCTATTTAAGAGCGTGTTCGATTCATTAGCATGCCATTAACCTGCCACCAGTCATTCATACTATGTGTGATGTATGCATAGCGAGATGTTGGTCATGTTCCCCATCTAGGGAACGCAGCGGAGGGACGATGTAACTTCCCGAGGAGCTCGTCCACTCGCATACATCAGAGACATTCCACCTCATCTGACACTCGTCCATGGAATTCTGCAAATTTTCCACACTATTCTCCCAGGCACACAGGCAAGTGCCTGTCAAAAAGACTGGCATGCCCAAACACAGGACACCTGTAAAGCTTTAAAACAAGAAAACTAAACTACATTTTCTGGAGAACTTTCAAGATCTAACTTGTTTTTATTTTGTCTTTTAAATCAAGATTAATGTTTAAAAGTGGTATTTTTCTGTCATTTTGTGCATGATGTATGATGATTTCTGTTCTGTGTTTGTGACTGTCATCGGGTATGTTTGTGTGTGTGTGTGAAAATATCTTTTTGTTTGCACTGCTGATAGGTGATAATTTGTCATAGATTTGTGCAGAGTCCCTTTCTCCTCTCTGTTGGTATGACCGGTGTATGCAACCTATGGTTGACACCTATGTGTCATTCTGGGAACACACTAAATACTTCAGATGACTTCAGGGTTTACTTGGCAACCAACGGCTGTTTTAAGACCATGGATACACTTCCAGCTTGGACTGAACACAAAGTTTTGTCGGTGTCCACACACAGTACATGGAAAGAAATAAAAAGTCACTGTATCACATGTATCATGTGCTCATTGTGGCGGCTCCGTGACTTCATCCAGATCTATTTGTGGTAGCCGGCTGACTTTCAATTTAACCATGGAGTTAAATTTGTTGTGGAGCCACGATTGGTCACAGGTGGTTTTTTTTTTTGGTTTTTTTTTTGTTTTTTTTCTAGAAAACACTTAAGCTCATTAGAAAATACATTTCAACATGATTTACACCTATACTCTCTCTCTCTCTGCCTACCTACCTATCTATCTGTCATATGCTTTCAATAATTACAGCTATCATCAGTGAATTGTTAATGCCAAAATGAAACAATCCTCTCAATCAATAATCTGTCATACATGTCGTGTGATAGTGGGGGTATGTTGGGGGGGCTGCTGCCTGGTGAAGGTGGGAGGGGTTGACACAGAGATGTACAGGACAGGACACCCTCATGCTTGCTCCATAAACCTCACCACATTTTGCTGCCGCAGCTGTCGTGGCGCACGCAGGGAGCAGGAGAGGTGCGCTCCTTTCTATTGGCGGTGACTATGTCGAGACTGGCGAGGGCTTTTTCCACACTGATCAGCGGTCAGACGAGCGCGTTTCTCCTCGGCTAACAGATAAGCCCGGAATGTTGTCTCCCCTCTTTCTCGCAGCAAGGTCGGTTTCCACAGAACAGTGAGGACGCCGCTCATTTACCATGAGCTGTTTGGATGTTATGTACCCAGCCTATGGACATTACGCACCGTACGCACCGACTGCGACTGCTTTTATCAGTAGCTTACAGGTAGGACGTGAGCGAACATTTAAATTTCCCTGTCATACATCTTTTTTGTGTGTGATTTCCAGTGTTTGCGGGGAGATGGGTGGTTGATATGAGGAGCAACTATTAGGCTGTTTTACGCAACTTGTGCGTAAAAGCAAAGAACTGATGGAAACATTGCCACATGTATTTCTGAATTATTTGTAATGCTGGCTGAGTGTTTTTTTTCCCCTCATTTAATGAGTAATTTATGGGCATCCATATTTGCGGTGTTTTAACAATCACTGAAGTCGTTCTGCACCCACACAAGTCATATGTTGACGCGCGCGCACTGCTCGGTTGCGCGCACATGCCCGTGCTGCCACACACAAAGAAAAACATTATGTCAAAAATGTCTCACAGGCAGCTCTGGGACTGTCCTCTGCAACACCTGTCTCAACCCCCCTCTCTCTGGCTTCCCCCCCCTCGCAGGCTCCCACAGGTCTGAGCAGAACTTCTTCTCACTGCCGGGATTTTATGGACACTCCCAGGGGTCCCGAGGGGATGTCTGGGGGCCCGGGCCCCGGAGGATCAACTTCCTCCTCGTCTTCATCCAGTTCTTCCTCATCCTCCTTCACGCCTGCGGCTTTGAGGCCAGACGAGGGCCCCAAGGAGAAGCAGGAGGCCCCTGAGGCAGAGTATCTGACTTCTCGCTGTGTCCTCTTCACCTACTACCAGGGGGACATCAGCAGTGTGGTGGACGAGCACTTCTCCAGGGCCCTCAGCACCTACATGGATGGAGAGGGCAAACGGCGGGCATCAGACCCACAGGGCACAGGTAGACCAAATTGTCCATGTGTGAAGACTATTCACTCGATTTAAGCACACACCTGTCAGTGTATACGCAGTGAACTTTCAAAGACATGCTGCCCATTCATTGTAATGAAGGGATTTAAAAAGTCCAGTATATAAGGATCTATTAGCATGAATGTATTATAATATTGATCATTATGTTTTCATTCATCTATTATCACTGGACCTTTAATAAAAACTACAGATGTGAGTTGGCAACACCCCGCGGTGTGATGATGAGCACAAGCTCCGTTAAATCTCATGTCCAGTGTGTGAACATAAAGAAAACAACCACCATTTTATTACGCAAAAACATTAAAGGTACAATATGTGTGAATTGGCCACCTGTCAAATCCATACTCCAAACACATAGGGGGCAGTGTATCACCAGAGTAACCACAAACTGCTGCTGACTGTAGCCAGTTCGGACATTGAGAGCGTTACTAACTTCTGTAGACTTTCCTGCAACACAATAAAAACACTGTAATGTCAAAACTACATTTTTTTCAGATTCTGTTGCTACTTTTAGATCGTTTTTGAGCGTTTTCAACATTTATTTACTTATTTACATATTGCCACTTAAAACTATTTTTTCAATCAGTAAACACAATTAGGGTCCTGGTGGTCTGACTGTTAATGCACAAGTTAAGCTCGGAGAGAAAGAGTCACACCAGCCTGCTGAATGTTGGCTGAACTGAGTGTTGGCTGCTTTTGTGCGCTGCAGTTTCATAATTTCCCATTATTAATGTGAGCACAGGTGCCACAGTTGTCTTTTGAGGCCACACAGAGTGAGCTGACAGTTCTGCAGAGCACAGCAGAGCGTCAGACAGGTGATGTGATCTGGTGACAGGACTTAAGAGCTGCTCGTTGGGACTGTTGTCCCCGGAGAGGTTGGGGAGCAGGGTTCAGGGGTCATGAAGGTCAGGAGCTGTTGGGAGTCAAAGGGACTTCTTTCACTCTGATTAGGGTAACAATTAAAGGAAAAAGGAAGAGACACCTAGATTTGTTTTTAGCTTTTGCGGTGAAACAATCCCCCAAAATGTATTAAAGTCAACCTTTAGAGTTCAGTTGTTACATAGTCTTGTGTGCTTTGGCAACCTTTTTGACGACCCTTTCACCAGCCCAGCAGCCTGCAGACGTCTCTTGGATATCCATGTAGGGCCTACAGCCTCTCCTCTCTCCCTCTGTCTGCTGTCGCTGTTAGTCTCTTTCCTAGTTCAGTCGGACGTCTTCATTTCGGCACTAACACACGCTTCCTGCCTCACAACAGATGCTATGTTTATACATGGCCGTAAGCGCACAGCCTCGCCGACGTATCCCCTTCAAACGTCTCCGCGGCTGCCATTCTGACTCTCGCTCCAGCTCTTGCCCCACAATGGGTGCTCAGTCAGTTGCCCACCCGCCCGCCTGCTCCGTCAGATTTATACACGCTGCAGTCGGCGGGATAGGGGCAGAGGGAAACACTACCTCTCAGGGTGCTGCGTGGTGTCTGTTTTCAGGGGGAATATCTAAATATAAAAGTATACTGCCAGAAAACATATAATGGCTCGCTGACATTCTGTCAAGGGCGAGGAGAGGGGGGAGCAGAGAAAACAACAGGTGGGGGTGCAGGAGACAGAGGAGAGGGGCGGTGGGTGCTAGCACAGGGTTGCATGTCTGAGTGTGTGCGTGTGCATGAGTGTGTTGTGAGACTCTCAGAAGTACCGGGCTGACATGAGAGTGAGAGATGTCACCACAGCCAGTGATTTAAGGCCTTGGGCTCCCTCCAGGTCAGAGCGTCGGCCTTATATAGAACTCCAGGATATAGGGACGTCTCTCTTTTTCTACCTTTCTCTCTGTCACTCCCTCTCTCTCTCTCTCTCTGTCTGCTAGAACGTGGTTGTGTTTATTTGTGTCTTGTTGGGGCTCCGGCTGTGTGACAGTATGATCCAATGGGGAAGATATCTGGGCTAGAGGGTGTAGCAGTCATGTGAGTGACATGGACGTTTTAGCGTGGGTTGCTCCCCTCACACCGTTCGACCCCACAAATCAAGTGATTTACTACACAGTTGCGCAACTGTTCGTGACTTGACCTAAATCAGATTGTTGTTTATCCACCATCATCTTTAGATACCCCTTCACCGAGCAGTCGACGAAGCTTCCCCCCTTCCTTCTGGGACAGTAACTACTCCTCGCCTCAGAGTCGCTCCCACTGTGAGACGGGCGCTCCTTCCTATTCCATGGACCCATACGCTTCAGGGTTGCACCCGGGCCTGCCGCACCCACACGCTCACGCTCACCCTCACCCTCACCCTCACCCTCACCCTCACCCACACCCACACGCTCATCCTCACTCCCACCCTCACCCACCAGAAAGCTGGGCATATCCCCAGGCCCAGGCCTACGGACCCCCGAGGCCTCTCCACGAACTGTACTCAACGTCTGCTTTGGAGCCCCACTATGGGCCCCTGCTCATGCCCACGGTGAGGCCACCTCATCTCCCTACCTTGCCAAGCCACTACGAGGTGAGCAAGCTGGAGCCCACTGCATCCTGGCCGAGCCTGCTTCAACCTGCAGATGTCAGCCAGTCGCTGGCACTCAACATGGATGCAGGTAACCACACGACTGTGTCAGGCTTTTTCCAATATTGTTTGGACAATAAAAATGTTCTTTTATTTACAGTTACACTTAAATTTCAATAATATCTACTCTGATCCAGTGTAAATGTCACATTTGGCAGGTCAAATGAGTGTTAAAACTTATCCATGTGATTTTTTTTTTTTATAGTCAAATTTTCCTCCCAGTTAAAGGTGCAATATGTATGAATTATAATCAAAATGTTCCAAATTCATTTAAATAATCCCCAGCATGTGAAGGAACAACAGCATGTATCTGTGACTGTGTATTCTGTTGATGAGACAGAGACACTGAGGTTAGCATGCTAATGAGCTAGCTCCAGGCCTGTCAAACCTGTTTCTCCTACCGGTCCAAAGCGCCAGTGCTAGCGGTGTGATCACCAACACTGGGTAACAAGCTAACAAGCTAACAGTCGTGGATGTATGAAAAGGATACAGCCGGCAGCAGTTAACAATTATTCTAGTGATGTGCTGCGCTGACTTGCTCATTGTATGAACTCGGTTCTTTAGCCTTTTATGTTTAGCAAATATTATGTTTCCATTCATAACTGAAGAAATTCTGTGATGCTTTTCCTTAAACCTATTACTCCATCTAGCAATTAGTCATTAATAGGCTACAATTTGTCAGTGCATCAATTTTGCTTTTACATGTTATTGATTGACTCAAACACAGAGGAACTCGTGCCTCCCGACAGCCATTCACACAAATAAACACACTCTTGCAAACACATCAAATTTTAACCTTTGTGATACCCTCTTCAGGAGACGCAGATGCATACAGGTGTGATCCCATAGACACTCCCACCGTCCTCTTGCACAAACACACACACACACACAATACATCATAATCATCACAGAAGCTCCTCTAAAACAGGATGTTTGGCAAAAGTAGGCTCCATGACAACCTGTGTTCTGTCGTCCGCCATTGTTCTCATTGTTTCCTTGTCCTTTTTTCTCAGGCCTCCAGCAGCACAAGAAAGGCAAGGAGCTGTACTGGTTCTAACGAGCCCTTCAGTCACATTGACCAGCTATTACCAGATCCAATTAGTCCCTGGACCTGCTCCGCTATTGAGGCAGCGTGTCCCTTTATCCCCCCCCACCCCCCCACTTCCTCTCTCTCTGTCTCACACACACGCACACACACACACACACACACACACACACACATACACATACACAAACACATGCACACACTCCAGCCCCATCCATCCACCCTCTCCTCTCTCTGCTCCTGGCCTCCCCTGCCAGTATACAGCCTTGCTCCAGGTCGACGTGTGTGCACCATGGAGATAAAGCAGAGCAAGGGACAGAAAGGGAAGAGCGAGAGAGTGTCACTGGCTATAATCTGTGCTGTTACTCGCATCTCTCTCTCTCTCTCTGTCTCTCTCTGTCTGTCCCTTCTCTCTCCTGACGCTGCCGGTGCAGCACAGACCTTGGCGAGGTGCGAGCCACAGTGACCTGTTTGGACTGAGACAGACAGGATCACAACAGACTTTTGCAGAGGACAGAGAGATAGAGGGATGAATGTGGGGACTAGGGGATGGATAGTGGCGAGCAGGGATTCCCTCCAACGTCCCTGGTTATCTCTGTCTCATGCTCTTTGTTGGTACAGTGGTCGTCATCATCCACTTATCTGCATCGCACAAATGCAACACGCGGCGATAAACAGGAGCACCAATTATGGTGGGCTGTGCTTTGTGACTGTCGTCATGATGCCTTTTTTTTTTTGGTTGTTATGATTTCATTTTGTCCTCTGAAATAAAGTGTTTCTATTTATTGGTGTTTATGTGCATTTCTAAAAATGTTTGGTTAGGCCAGTGTTCCGAAAAATGATCGTGATTCAGTTTATTTTGTTTTCTAAAGAGAGTGTGTAAACGGAGGGGTTTCTCATGTATGTATGATGGAGTCTTTTGTGGACAATAAAGGTCAAAAACATGTGAAAAGTGTGATCAGGTCAACAAGTTTTGTCGTTGTTGTTGTTGCTCTGAACAGACGCAGAGATTGTGTTTCACTGTGATGATGTTACACTGAAGTCCTCCGTGTCGCTCTTGGATGTTTTGAATTTGGACTTCAAATATTTAATACTTTTGAATTTTTACGTGTGTGTGTCAGTTCTCAAATTTGTGTCTGAGAAGATTGTGATGTCAATAAATATTTTTATGGTAAACTGCCCCTTCTCCAAATCGCAGCTGCTATAAGGTTCAATTTCGCCTGTCAACTGTTTCTCGAGAAAGATTTTACCTAATTAAACATAGATATATATGATGTGAATCGCTGTTCATGCTGTCTAAGTTTTGGAAGGTGCCCTTTAAACGGGCTCTATGTAACAATCCATAGTAATTTACATATATTAAAGCTGCTGTAAGTGATATACAGTATTTTTTATTTGAATATGTGTTAAATAGCTCTATATTCCAAGGATTACTGCTGGAATATAGAGCTATTTAACACGTATTTAAATAAAAAAAACTATCACAGTATGTCCGTTCAGTAACCGATGTCTCTTCTCCCCCTGCTCATGCAGTAAAAGAGAAAATACATATTGTGGTATCCCTGCCTATTTTATCCAATCAGGACGGAGCACTCCATAAAGAGGCGGTCCTGTCTGTAGAGAGCAGGATCCTTTCCGTTTGCTCATATGTCTGGTGACTGCTGCTAATAGGATAGATCCCTAATTACAAATTGTTTTACACAATACAGTGTAAGGGGTGGTTGCTTTTGGGCCACGGCTCACCGTTAAGTCTAAATGTTGGGCAACCCCCATGCTAGATGTTTACCTTACATGACACTATGAACAACAGTACTGTAGCTGCTGTTAAATCAAAGGACATTGTAAGCAGAAACAAATGCTTCCACTGGATGAATGCTAATATTAGCTTGAAGAAAATTGTCTCAGTATTGGACAAAACACACCTGATGTACAATTAAGGCCTAATTAAGGTCAGCCTCTCATCCCCACACTCTGTATCGATGTGTGGATATTTTAGTAGCCCTGCGAATCGTAGAGACGGTAGCACAGCCAGATGTGATCGAGGGTTACGCCATGCAACTCGTCTTATTCGAGAGGCCTTCCATTTGAATTCCTGCTCGCATTCACACTTTGTCACCTATAAAGTGGGAACGAGTGGTGAATGCCAGCAATGTGTAACTGGAGAAGGGGCCAGCCATCCCAGCTATGCACCAAATGTTGCTGTGTTATTGATCCGATAATCAGATTATGTGCTAAGATATGCCGGTCTGGGCCACTGTCGCAATTTAGCGGCTGTTATGCGTGACCCCCGCTAGAGCGCAGCCAACTATGTGATTGGCTCTAAGCTGAGGAATCATGTAGAGTAATGAAATTAGAAGAGTTTACTGGGGAGAGCGTCCAGTGCCAAGCAGCCCACTCTGCCTCTTCACACTAGTATTGTCACTGGGTCAGAGGGTTTCCTGTTCACAAGGGGGTCCTCCGCAGTCAGTATGCACCCACAGCTATTGTCACATTATATCACTTAGATGTTTATAAATCCACAAGGCATTGATAATAGCCATGCATGACCATCGTGCTGTACGGAGGAGCTCATCGTTTTACAAGTTTAATCATTAAGCTGATCATATTGCACTGATTAATTCAGCGTGTTTAATGTACTGAGGAAGCAGCATAAAAAAGTACTTCTTAATGTTAGTACTTAATGTTATTACTGACATGCAATTGAATGTATGGGAGCAATGTGAACATATGAGCCGACTTGATGTATAAGCAAAGCCTAAGGAAATGCTGCCCTCTCCTGGTGAGTTTATAACTCTGCAAAAGCAGAGTATTCCACACCAGAGACACTGCCCTGCAACGGTTGAGAGCAGTAACTACAGAGGCAGCAGAGGTTTTAAGGTTTCAGGCTGTCTGACATCTGATACATTTCTTTGTTTGACTCTTTTTAGTTCATTATTAACTCATCACCTCAGGTAACGCTTGGAGACACTGCGGTGTCTACGCCGGAAATGTGTTCTTTCAGCCTGACCAGAAAAAAATAAATGTGGATAACCAATTAATGTGTCTATTGTTAATGCCAGTAAAAATGCCCGACATGACGCTGGTTCCAGTTTATCAAATGTGCAGATTTAATGATTGTCCGTGTTGTATCTGGTCGCACACTTAATATCACTGGGTTTTGGATCATTGCTCAAGCAAAAAAAAAAAAGAAAAAGAAAAAAAAAGACATCAAGACAAGTTGAAACCAAGCTCTGCGAAAGAATAATAGGTATATTTTAATGTTTTTGGACAACAGTTAACTTATAGGAAATGAATGTACCTCCTTCTATTTGAACAGGATTGGTGCACTCATGTAAGATGGCTACTTAAATAATAGGTCATGGATCATCAGACCGTATGAGTGCTGTAAGTGACGTGTCAGAAATGTTCTAGCAGACCTGTTTGACTGCTCGGCAGTCAGGAAGGTCATAATTACCACAATTCTAATCATGTGTGCAGTGTGTTAATGTAACTTGACCAAAAGTAGTTTTGGGAAAATTACCCCAACATAATATCCCCGTACACGAACAGTACCCTGGTAGACTTCAAAATGGGGAAGTCAGTGTTATCAGTCCTTAACATTAAGCAGCAGTTCCTGCGAAAGGCTAATTTCATGCATGGTGTCAATGCAATGAGTCAGTTTTTACAGTAACCAAAGCCCTGTGACTGGTCAGTGGTAAAAATCATATGATGCAGGATGTAGATTCAGACTCAGAATCATTTGTTTGATCATCACAACAATCAAACAAAACTGATCAAGAACCAGTCTTACAAATATTCCCTATTTTATCTGAAATAATAATTGATCCATGTTGTAAATTTGCCTTTGTTGACCATCCAGTTTAATTGATGTCTACATCATAAACCACTTATTTTTATTCCACTCTGCTGACTACTGTGACATTTATTCCAATGTTTTTATAAGCTGACACTCAACCTGTTAACTGACCATATAAGACTGTAAACAAATGCTTCTTTTAATTGCCTGACATTACATAACCTGTCCATCCCCTGTCTGGCATTTCAGATAGTTAGTGTGTCATTTCCAGAGTTATAATCTAATAGTCATCATGGTCATGTGCAAGCAGTAGGAAACAAATAAAACACAATGACTTGCAACCAAAAGATGCGAAAGCTACACAAAGAAACCACAGAAAACTGTGATTAAATGGCCATAAATATAGTCGTATGAACAGACGTCTTTACATACTTAACTTAAGCTTTCTCAAGGCCACATGCCCACACAAACCTTGATCTATGTACTTATGAAGATGTCTTATTGTACTGTATTTGTATGGTGCTGACTCATGACCCAATCTGGTCACTTGACTGTTCTTGTAAATGGTTTATAGTGCAGCAGGTACATCACACGCTTTATGTCTGTATAAAGTTACACTTTTAGTTTCTTGATAAAACTCAATATAATGGACACTTTTCAGAGTACAACGCAAATATTTTCAGACCTTTTTTTGGGCAAAAACAAACAAACAAAAAAAATCATAGAGGATTGTGCAAGGAGCCGCTCATCAGCTGTAGTGGAGGGAAATGACTGTGAAGTACTGTACTCTGCACTTTGAAAGTACTTAAATGTTTCTGGAGTACATCAACTCACCTCCACTCTGCAACATTTCAAATTGAAATACTGTACTTTATTCTACTGCAGTTGTTTTTTTTTTCAGATTTTGATTTCACATGGAAAAAAAAAGAAAAGAATCATGAGCTTGTGACATCACGTGGCCTTAAAAATCAGTGTCTGGTTGGCTCCCCTCCTCACGTTTAGACATCTATGAGTTAACTTCTCTCGCGGTTTCATTTAAAATCTGTTCTGAGCCCAACGACATTGAGGCATCCAATCCTGTGCAAACAAAAGGCAAAGATTACAAAAGATCCTTACTAATCATCTCACAACCCCTTAAAATTTATTTTGTGAACCACTGGACTCTCAACATGTACATGAAGTTGATAAATATAAATGTAAATATATCAAAAGCAGCTCTTATGCTTCTATTGTTGTCCTCTATGTGCCAGTGTTATTATCTGGCAAACTATTTGCATTGTTTGTTTTTTTTTGTGTACGAATGCTGTCACCACCTGACTGTAGGACCACGAGACGAGCTGTGAGAGTTCAATGACATCCGTAAACTTTTAGCTTAGCTCTGAGTTTTTCTCTCTCGCCACAACATCTTTATGGTATCACATTGTCACGACTGGCAGGCCTTGTGACACACGCACAGACAAACAGAGAGACAACAGGCCAGCAGGAGGGCAGGAGGGATGTTATGTTAAAAGAAGAATTTACACTGTAGTTCCCATCAGGGTAAACTCACTAGTAAAGTTCCCAGCACTGGTTTCTGCTTTTCTCTCATTATTCAATTTTCTATAAATGTTTTTGTTGACTCAGTATCAAAATAATTATGCAAATGCACTTCTTGACAGTGACATGCAGAACAGTCAAGCTGAAAACAGGATGTGTGCATGGAAACAGAAAGGAAATCTTGAACAACTGTCAATCGAAACCCCTTCATGAATCATGAAAGGGTGGAGGAGAGTTTAATTTATCAGAATGTGTTTACAAGCTAGTACAACTCTTCACAAGTCCTTCACAGAGGTTCACATCATTCGTTTGAGTGTGTGCCTTTTGACATGGTTTGCTCTTAAGTGTTTAAGCAGAAGAGAAAACACCGATGTGGAGGAATTTGACGAGGGTTTCAAATAAAAACCTGATCATTCATGTAAATCAAACAAACCATTCAGGTAAGTGCCACCTACATATCCGAGAAGAAGCGCCTCCATTCTAATGCACTTTCCGGCGTGCCATACTGTAGTTACTAAGGTTACCTCCAAAACAGGTGGGCGACGCCACATGCTGGGACATGCATATGTTGCCGCATCTGTTTGTCTGTTTTACTTTTGCTTTTGTGGAAAAATCCCCACCAGCATGTGAGTGGAATCAGAGAACACTGGAAGAAACACAGAGGTTTTTTTTTTTTTTGACATGAAGGCATCGCGACTCAACTCAGACAAACCGCTGAGTAACTGATCATGTTCTCATCTACATTTCAGTGGTTGAGAAGATAAATCATGAGCCTGATGTTCCTTCTTTTGCTGAGGGTGACAAAATGGGTTTACCAAAAATAATGGCATCATGCGAACTTCTCATAATGCATAAGTCACCCAACCCTGCTTCAATGATTGACTCTGCCTTTCTCTCTCACTTTACGAGCTGCTGACAGCCACCTGACTGGACTTCCAAGTCACAACTGCAGCCGGCTATAAAAGATTGTCACTCTGTCACAGCCCAGCATCACCCTACAGGTTGTTGTACCTCAGGCTTCACCACACATACACAAGGACATAGAGGCAGGTAAGCATAGACAACAACACACACACACACACACACAGACAGACAGACAAGCACACACTTCCTGCGCAAAGAAGAAAACAGAGAGTCTCATAAATAGGAGAAAGAGTTTGAGGTTGAGATGAAAGACTGAGTCAAAGAAACCGGGCTCGAGAGCTGATAAGGAACGTCACGTCAGAGAAACCTTTGCGAGGCAGAGCTGAAGTGAAAGAGTTCACTCTCAACCTGTGTGGTTTCCTGCAAGTCACAGAGGATCTCATTTCTGCTCTGTTCTCTGTCAGGATGAAGCTGCTGCTGGTTGTAGCTGCTGTTCTGGCCGTGGCCAGCTGTGCCAGCTTATCTCTGGAGGACCTGGAGTTCCACGCCTGGAAGCTCAAGTTTGGTGAGTTTCTCTGATTGCGGTCTGATGTCGAACACAGCAGCCTGGATCTTGTTAAGTTTAACCTGCCGGTGAAGCTCAGTCAGTGCTCATTCACACACAGCACGAATATAAAGGTGCCTTCATGTTTTTGTTTAAGATAAGACACAATATACTTGTGGCTAGTGGCTTAAGAGTCCAAAGGTAAAGGAAATTGTCACTCAGTTGGCAAGTAAAGATGAAACAAGATTAAAAGATTATAAAGATATAAATACAATACATATATGACAGTTATATACACTATATACATCTTGATAGATATTCAGCTGTAGTTTATTTTAAGGCTTGCACTTTATTTGTCAGCTAATGCTGTCATGGGAAAAGGAGTTCACTGATCAATAATTCATCACTGATAATTTCCCTCTATGATTCGCAGGAAGGTCCTACAGCTCTCCATCAGAGGAGGCTCAGCGCAAGCAAACCTGGCTCAACAACCGCAAACTGGTGCTGGTGCACAACATCATGGCCGATGAGGGCATCAAGTCCTACCGCCTCGGCATGACCTACTTTGCTGACATGGTATGCCAAAGGAAATGTCACCATTTGTGCCATTTGGTGGGGTACAATGACATTTTTGTATGAGGAGGCTGTCAAGTAACGCTCTGAATTTTTGTCCCTCTTCACCAGGAAAATGAGGAGTACAAGCGACTGATTTCCCAGGGCTGCCTGCGCTACTTCAACGCCTCTCTGCCTCGCCAGGGCTCTACCTTCCTCCGCCTGCCCGAGAGCAACGACCTGCCCACCTCTGTTGACTGGAGAGAGAAGGGCTACGTCACTGATGTCAAGGATCAGAAGCAGTGCGGCTCCTGCTGGGCCTTCAGTACAGTATGTAAAATAGATATAATAATGTCCCTTCTTTTGTTAGTGCAGGAAGCTTTACACCGGTTTTGACACCAATCCACATGTCTCTGTCAGACTGGGTCGCTGGAGGGTCAGCACTTCAGGAAGACTGGGAAGCTGGTGTCTCTGAGCGAGCAGCAGCTGGTCGACTGCTCCACCGACTATGGCAACTATGGCTGCGATGGAGGCCTGATGGACAACGCCTTCAAGTACATCCAAGCCAACGGAGGCATAGACACTGAGGAGTCCTACCCTTATGAGGCCGAGGTAAACAGAAAAAAAGTCACACTGTAAATAAATTTGGGCTGTTTCAACCCTAAAAATGTAAATTAACTTGTACTAGTACAATTTCTTTATTTTCTGTGAAACCAATGGTTACTTTTAAGTGTAATATAGAAAGCACTGTATGTATCATGGCCCTCCATGAAACAGGTGTACAATACAGCCACCTTGTGGACAAAATGTAAAGTGACCCCCCCCCCCCAAACCCCAAAACTTCAGTGAAAAGCAATTTCATGGACTTTTGTTTCCTGATGTACTCCACTCTCATAATGTGTCCCTGTGGTAATAACTTGTCGACTTTTTCCTCGTTATTAGGATGGTCAGTGCCGTTTCAAGCCCGACTCCATTGGTGCCAAATGCACAGGCTACGTCGATGTGAAACAAGGCGATGAAGACGCCCTGAGGGAGGCTGTGGCCACCATTGGACCTGTGTCTGTGGGCATCGATGCTTCTCATGTCTCCTTCCAGCTCTATCAGTCAGGTGAACAGTTTGTTGCCTCTGCCCCAAAAACTTTCTTATCAACCCTGCTGGAAAAAAAAAAACAGGTCTATGCTGTTTTTTTTTTTTCCAGCAGGGAAATGAAGTGGGTTCTGCTCTTCTTTTGGAATCTATCCATGTGTCTGTCTAATCTGCCTTCATGTGTAATTCTAGGAATGTATGATGAGCCAGACTGCAGCAGCACAGACTTGGACCACGGCGTACTGGCTGTGGGCTACGGGAGTGACAACGGAAACGACTACTGGCTGGTAAAGAACAGGTACGCTGGGAAAAAAAAAAAAAAAAGAAAGCTTCTCCAAAAGAAAGTCCAAAATTAATGAATACAAGCAAAGAAATTGTTTAAAAACAGGCCCTTCTATCTCACTGAAATGTGATTGTTTCTGATATTAAGTGTAATGAGATATTTTGACTAGAAATTTGACTAAAATTGTACACTTGGTAAGATTTTGTGTTAACACCCACATTACATTATGAAATCATGGGCCAATCTCCTGCCAACACTCAGACTGAAACCCAAAGTGCTGTTTTCCACCGGCAGCAGCAGTAAGGCGTCTTAATTATAGCTGTGAAAATGAAGTGAAACTCACTCAGGGTGTTGTCAACTTCCCAAACTATCAATTACTAAGAATTGCAGCCATTATTTCACCTCCATCAGAACACAGATCCTTATGCCTCCGCTTGCTGTTGTGGCTATTATGGTGATTATGATTCCGTTTTGTACCGAGCAGCTGAATATTGTTAGTAATTTGTGTGTGTCTGTAGCTGGGGTCTACAATGGGGAGACAAAGGATACATCATGATGAGTAGGAACAAACACAACCAGTGTGGCATCGCGACTGCGGCCAGCTACCCGCTGGTCTGAGCAGGTGAGGACAAACTCAATATCTGTCCTTCCTTTTTTGTCATGCACTTGAAGAAATGTGTGTGTGTGTGTGTGTGTGTGTGTGTGTGTGTGTGTGTGTGTGTGTGTGTGTGTGTGTGTGTGTGTGTGTGTGTGCACCCTGGAGTTTATCACCCATTAACTGGTTGCTGTTCATTTGATTTTTTCAGGGTCCAGGGCTCAGCTCAGCGAGGAGGAGAACGATGACATAATTTCACTTTGATTTCATAGACTTCAAGAAACTGAGTTATAGAACAACATGTCTGTTTGTTGTGTTTGTCTTTTTTATGAAGATTGTAAATAAATGTAAAGAAAATGTTGACTGATACTTGAAAAATAATTGATTTTGTTGTGATTTTGTTGATCTTCATTGTCCACCTTCATATTACTGCAGATATCACCAGTGCATTGTTATTCGGCTGTAAAGACTGCAGTGTCCATCTGTTGGTCCGTCCATGCACCAATATTGTCCAGACTGAAATATCTCAGTAACTATTAGATGGATTGCTGTGACATTTTGTACAGACATTCAAGTCAAATGTCAACTTAAACTTTCTGTGACAGGGTTGATATTGATTTTTAAGTGCATGTCTGCTCATTTATTGATGTTTGCCCCCTTAAAATACCTCTAAAACCTCGGTAATCACACAAAATCTAGCTCAATCAACTGGTCAGACTTTAAGATTGTCCAGCATTTCTGTTTCTGTTTCACTGTCAACAACACAACTCTGGAGTTTCACAGCAATATAGCATTGCAGCGTTCTCCTAAACAGTAGATGGGGTTTTAAAACATAAAAAACAACTGAAAAAAAAAACCTCATCTGGTGTAATCCAAGTTTGTGGAAGCCTCGCGATCCTGATCTGATTTGAAAAGTGCAGTCGAGCTAATGCACCCACTTTAAACAAGGTGTGGGCTAACGCTTTTAGTTTTTAGCTGAAGATATCTGCTTAAAAAAACACCTTTTCAAATCAGTTTGGGAGATTTGTTTTACACCTTATACAAGAATGCTATACTGCTGCAAAGATCCAGAAACGCTTTGTGGACTGCAAGGCTTCACTTGACTATCCACCGGCATGGGCGGTGAGTGAATGACTGAATTTTCATTTTTGGTTGAACATGTCCTTTAAATTGTATTTTTTTGTGTGTGTGTGTGTGTGTGTGTGTGTGTGTGTGTGTGTGTGTGTGTGTGAGTGTAGCTTTACCAAAATTATGTCAAGTCATAGTCCATGCGTGTATCAAACAACCCACAATGCTCCTGACGCATCGTATCAGCATCACTCTGCAGTTGCATGCAAATAAACAGGATGAGTCTCGCGACTGACGCTGGCGATTCAGCATTATTCATGACAAAGTGAGTCATGGTCAAAGGTAAACATAAACTCTGGAAGGAAATGAGCCACTTGACTTAGTCACTTTCCACAGTACTGTACAGTATAAATGCCAATGAATATGTGCTCACATCTATAGTGAATATATAAAATACAACTGCCTCAAGTGACTCAAATAGCTTCAGTTTAACCGTATGCCCTCAGTATACATTAAAGGGGCATTCGGCATCATAAATATACCTGCTTCAGTCAAGCTGGCTGAGAACTTTGCTTGAAGACACATTGAGTGTTTGAAGATAACATATATCTGGAAGCATAGATTTTATCCTCTTAGCTTGGGCTTTTTTTAATGTCATATCTGAATTCACTGCTTACACCAGTTGTGACTGATATAAATTATTCACTAAGAACAACTGTGTTTGTTGTTCAAACAGTCTCGAGGCTCAGATATCGCGTCTGATACCGACTGTTTTTTCTGCGGCCGTCGGCCTAAAAAACCTCAGGCCAAAGATAAAAGCTGAGGGCAGATTCAGAGGTGGAAAATTCATTTTGGTTCATTTTGTCTACTCTTTTTTTTCCTTTTTTGTTTACTTGGATAGCATCTTATATTCCTGTATAAGCTTCCTCTTTTATTTTTTCTTTTGCCTTCTGTGGTTTGTTAAAGGTTATCTCAGACCCATTGTTCATATGCAGGCAGGGATGCTGCCGCAGAGAAGTAGAGGTAGAAGTGGAAACATATCCGGGCAGCGAACGTGACACGACAACAGAGCTGAAGAGCAAGTGAAATTAAACACTTCTGCGGTCAAAACTCTTGTCAGATGTGGTAAAAAAAAATAAAAAAAGCCATTATGTATTTTGACCTCTCTTGGCGTCAGTGCATCTCACTGAGTATCCTCTCTTCCCGTCACTTCCTCCCCTCTTGACACTTGATCCAGACATCCTTGATAATCAGCTTCCTTATTTCTGCAATCACAGTGCTGGAGAAATACGGAAATGACAGAAATGTATATTTTCGTCCTTATCTCTCAAAACTGCTCATTTACCACATGATTCTGAATGTGGGAATGACTTGATCAATTACCAGAATGAAATGTGCTCATAAAAATGAGTCAGATAATTGAATACAACCACATTTTCTCTGCCTGTGCCGTGTTGTGATGACTTTTAATGGATCCCATCTTTGAGCAACGAAATGTCACTTCTTGGAGAACGATGGTTGTTTGTCGTTTTTAATCCCCGGTTTGTTCGACACCGATGCCTTGTATTACCGTCCGGCTGCCACCAAAAGCGTCAGTATTTGCTGTTCTGGGGATTAGACTCAACAATCAAGTATTTTTTTTCTCTGGGAGGTTACATTTTCTTGCGTTAACTGTAGTTTCATATGAAATTACCGCATTCTGTGTTCAGTTCTGTTGACATCTTTTCAGTCCTCTCTAAGCTAACATTCAATTCTCACTTTTTCATCTGTCTTTTTTCTTTTTTTTCTTTTTTTTAAATACACAGTCCAGCTACTCAGGTATGTATCATCTGTTTCACCTTTTTTCTATGACACCAATTAACTTCTCCCATCAAGGTCAAGAGAGCACACTAACATTGTTTCCAGGGTAACGCTGAACCCACTCTGGTTCAGTATGCACGCCACATGTGTGTAAAGTAATACACACATATCTAAGTAATACCATAATGGAAGCCGGCCTTCTTACAGAAGTAATTTGTTATGCTTAGGGGTTTTGCGTGTAATCCAACTAAACAGCAGTACTTAAGTCATTATTCTTACATCTCCATTGAACCTTAGGCTGTGCAAGGTTGCTTTACTCATCTGTAATCCATGAAGTCGGCTATAAATACATTAACAATGCTTGAATTTATTTTGCTAATTTGTCACAGGCTATTCAGCTTTGCTGTGTTTAATTTTACTGCACGCAATGAAGCTGAAGAAAGTTCTGCGCACCAGTGGCAGAACACAGTAACAGACGTCGCTGCGTACTTCCTCTGGATTTAGACATTTCTTAATTTGCTGGAAGAAATAATGAAAAAAAATAGAAAACGTTGACTTTTCTCACAAAAGTCAACGGTGAGAAAAATGATTGTTCTTCTCTTCCCATGAGGGAGATGACATCTGTTTTAATCATACACAATAGTTACCCCAAATTTAATTAATGAACTGACATTAAGTGGTTGTAATTTTCTCCCCATTCTAAATGTCACATTAGGTCTGGTTGTGAAAATATTTGAAGGGAGGTGGAAAAACACGGAAAGGAGGGGGAACATATTAGGGATTTAATCAGCTTGTGTGACAAAATGTGACCTTGACATCTTACTTTTTCCTCCCTCGGCTGAGGCAGCAGCAGCAGCAGCAGCAGCAGCAGCAGCAGCAGCAGCGAGATCTGCCACGTGGCAGCAAACAGGCACAGGCAACATAATTGAAAGAGAGATTTATATTATCTTTTGTCAGGCGAGTCTCGTAACTGCAGACCTGGAGAGAGAGAAAAAAACATTTCTGCCACTTTATCAGCACCGCAGTATGACAGAATCCAGCCAATTAGGCCTGAATGATTGTTATCCAGTGACATTATCATCATCATCCCTTTTATTTTTGGGGAGTATGAAGGAGGGCATTAGAAACTGGAAAAAGCAAAGATGAAAAAGCTCCCAGAAAGACACAAAGGGAAGCAGAAGGAGGGCGCGTAAGAGGTGAGGCAAATTAATTGGTTTTGCTAAATCCTCCTCAAACAGCAGAAGCCAATGTGGTTCCACAAAAGGCCATTACCGGTAATCAATTTAAATCTGTTTTACCCTTCCCAAGGAAACCAATTAGGCAATTTAATTTGGCTGTTCTGATTCACAGCATAACCACAGCACAGGATAGGACGTCCAATTCGCATCATGCAGAGAGGGACAAGCGAAAACACTGGGAGGTGTAGCTGGAACAAACACAGCTATTGATTGGAGAGGAGAGGGGAGGAGAGAGATCCGGGGAAGAGCGAGAACAAGGATGATGAAAGTGGATTTTGTTTAGAAAAAAAAAAAGTGATCCTGCTGCGTCCATTTAAAACTGGCTCAATGATTAAAGTTAATCGCAAGTTCAGCTTTGGGCTGTCTCAATACACTTAAGATCAGTTTTTCAGTAAGCGTGACTCATTTAAAGCAGTTTTGGCCAAAGGAGAAGCGCCGTTTTGAGGTCACTAGATGGCAGTACTCGACTGCTGATGATTATCTCGGCAGTTTGGGCCGCTGCGGCCTGGCTGGAGCTATGCAGAGCTCTGGTTCAAAGTCAAACATGTTCCTTTGGATTGTCACATGCCCTCCACACATAGATGACATCCATGTAAGCACACATACACTCTGAGGCTGCATTTCCCTGCACCAGTGAGCCCATTACACTGTGACAAACACACACACACACACACGCACACCGTATACTGAATGTCTGCTTAATCAACAATGTCACCACACAATTTCAGTAGATTGGCTGTTGGGTTGGTGTGGAGGAACGTGTCAGTCAGCCGTGTCAGCCATCATAGCGAACAATCAGTTCGTCCGATGGGGGACCGGTTTCTGCGCCCATGCATTATCCATCTCCCATCATGCCTTTCCGCGCGCAGCGTACAAGCACGTGTGTGGCGTGGCTGCGCGGGGGGAGATTCGATGTCAACTGGTTTGTCATGGTAATGGGGAACATGTGTGATTGTGACAGACAGGAGTTCTGGATGACTGCACACTAGACTCGTGCACGCACACACACGAACACACGCACAGGCATAATGCATACAGAAATCATCGAGAGTGAACAAGAGCAGAACTGCATGAAAAATGGCTTAAATTACTTTATAAATACTTCATGGTTCTGAAATGAATCCAGACAGGAGGCCAATAATCCATAATCACCCCTCCTTTTACTCTTTCCTTCCTTATCTTCAACCCTTTTTTCTTTTCCCGGTCTCATCGCTCCATCCTCCTCCAGCCAGCTGCGTTTCTTGGACGGGGCTCCTGGCTGCGGCCTGATCGAGGCGAGAGGAGCTAACCGTTTGAGAAAAGCAGTTCTGGCAAGGCCAATTACACGCAGACAAAGCACTTTGCATGTTATTGTGTTAGGGATTCATGCTTGATTGACTGAATGGGTTCTAATGAGGCTGGGGAACGACGTGCAGGAAAGGAAGAAACACTCCCCCAGCTTCCCTGATGGATTGATTCACTCGTGCACCGGCGTAGACAAAGCGCACGCGGGCACAAGCGCACGGTCGCAGCGCAGAGGTGTGCTCACAGCGGAGACGCAAGCAAATCAACTAACACAAACAGCAGCTCCACATCTCGGGTTACAGCGATAAAGTTGTGAGAGTGTGCAGTGGGTGGCAGATGAAGAGGAGATAGAGGAGAGGCAACCTCCTGTATTGCCTCTGCAGATGCTCCTATGTGAAAGCCTCACTCCCACTGGCATCCTTTTATAATATCACTTCACTAGGTAGTGTTGGATATAGCAACAGATGGATTGGTAAAGCCTACAGCAGCGATAAAAAAAAAAGAAAAAAAAAAGTAAAATAAAGTCAGCCGTTATTCTTGTTGGGCCGGTATAACAGATGTTAGTTTTATTTCTGTGCTGGTTTGTACGCTGGACTTCGACTCCATTAGGTTTCACATCTTTGAAGTAGTGTTTTTTGTTTTGTTTTGCTTTTTTTTTTTTTTTATTCTCAGCGGAATGAAAGTTGAAACGGATATTACTAGCCACAGGCTAATGAGAATCACGAATGCGAGCTATGATGTTCGCACGATCGCTGTCAACAACACAGTAATAGGAAATGAAATTAACTTGCAACCCAGGTCTGGTGTATGGATCTGAAAAAAAAAAAAAAAAAAAAAGCGGATATGTAAGAAGTGGGGCAGTGCAAAGTAGAGAGAAACTGCGAACCCTAAACCTGCAAGTTTTCAAATGTTTACATCGTGAGTCATTAGTAAACAAGGCCAGGCATTTAGCTAGCATTGTTAATCATCTGTATAGCTTTCATCTCAGTGACTCAGCTCCGAACACTGAGACAGTGGCGGACTCAGGACGTTTGAGGGGCCAGGGCAGAAAAGAATAAGAGGAGCATCTGATGTATGTGGTGGGGCACCAGTGTGCAGAGAGGGCACCCGAGAGGGCACTTGGTCATGTTACATCTATCATCGGGGAATCCAAGAGGGTACCTTCGCAGCGTTTCTTCCAACATGGGGCCACCAGGGGCACACGCACACACACACACACACACACACACACACACACTCAGTCACCTGGAGAATACCTCCTCCTTCTTCACTCTCTTCTTCTTTGTCCTGCTTTTCCAGCGGCTCCACCTGCACATCTCCTTCTCTCTTCCACATCCCTTCTCATTCATCATTTCTCGTTTGCCCCTCCTCTCCCCCCTCGCTCTCTCTCTCTACCTCGTCCATCTCCCCTGCCGTTCCGAGGTCAGGGTGAGGGGTCAATTGCCCGGGCGCACCGCAGAGCCCGTTCTTGAAGGCGTGTAGCTGTTGTAACTGTCTCTTTTGCTTTATATCGCCCTGACAACTCTTTTTCCCGCAGAGGGGCGGCCTCACTTTCGCCTGCAGCTCATGTACGTGTGCAGATGAGTTTTCCGCACGCACGTCGGCGTGCGAGCATGTGTGGGCGGATGCCTCAGTCCTTTGTCTGCCCCCTTCTGCACCACCCCTTGTTTGTTTGCCCTGTTATCTCTCTCCAGCTCTCCTCCTTGCCTGACCTTTTTTCTCTCCCTGCCTTCCCTCCTCCATCGATAGCCAGAGCTAATAAGGCAATTAAAGCCTAATTAAAGGAGTCTTCAGAGAGAGGGAAGGTCTCGGGCAACTTCACGAGGGTAAAGGAGCGCTGTGTTTACTCCTGTCTCCGGTGAGCTCTCCCTCACTCTCTCCTGACCGCCACAGCAAAAAGTTTTACGGAGATAATGAAAGGCCCGAGGAACTGTGCACACAATCCCGTCGCCATTCTACAAAGTCTGCAGAATCATTCCCGTATTTTTAGTGAAATCGAGAAACGGTTAACGCGAGCTAACTAGCTAATTTGTTCAGCTTCAAGTGTATTTATCCAACCGGTGTCAGCCCACTCATTGTTGTCAAATTTGCCAGCGCAGATCAAAGGGCCCCGGGCGGCGTGTCAGCCAGGTTACCTCTGCCTGGCACTCTGAATCAAAGTCACGGATTAAGGAAAAAGAAATGAGGGGAGGGCGGGGGGGCGGTTCAAGGCCACGTGACACAATCATCCTCTCCTCGGGATGTGAGCCGCTCATCACAGAAAAAAAAAAAAGGGTCTGCGATGGATCTTTGGTGTTGTTGATCCACATACATTCCATCCCGTCTCTTACATCCCCGTTGCATACGATCACGATGGGCACTTGTAGTCTGAAACAAAATCTTTACCCCTGATTTAGAAGGCACTTACAATGCATTAGCCTTGTGGTAATTACTAGAAACTCAATTAGAAGAAACCGCTGAAGACCAAGACCAAACTGGAGGGCTTAAGCTGCAACGCTGGTAAATGGATTTGGAGTTAATTTAGTGAGTCAGAGGGTGAAACAGCCATCAGTGATGTTTTAAGCCGCGGCAAGCAACCTGAGCGCTCAGAGCTCTGTACCGTAGGCTGATCTCCTCTGTAGTCTGCTCTCAAATGGCATTCAGCTTCACTCTGAGTTTGAGTGTTACATTAAAATTGCGCTGGGGAATTTACTTCACGCGCACGGGGGACCGTCTGCGGGCTCGTGCGCCTGACAACTCCATCATTCAGCATTTCTATATTGGAATATTATTTCTCAGTGATGTTTACACAAGTGTAGCGGTTACTGTCTGAGCCTCAGGTCCTGTTCAGGGTGAGGAAGTATATTTTATTCATGGATCTTTGTATGTTCTCTAACATGCCTCGGGGCATTTTTATGACCTTAAGCAGTGTCTGTCTGTTTCTGGTGGAGATCTGTATTTGGAGTGCAAGTTCTGTCTCCGCTTCTGCTGATGTGTCGAACCGAGCTGACACTATATATTTAGGACCAACACCAATACTGTGTTAGTACACCGTGCAGGATTTTCCTAAAAACAACGTAAAAATGTGTAGGCTCGTACAAAAATTGATCCCTCTCAAACATCAATTATGATCCACTAGAAGTGTTTGGAGGCGTCTGTAACTGTGAAAACCCTGCTCTCTTCCTGTAGTTTCCTTTTTATAGTATTTTGCTCTGTTCGGGACGTTTCTAGGCGACAGCGATTTTGGATTCTTGAGTCTCATTACCAGGGGAGCCACCAACCCAAAGTGTCAGTATTTGACAACAAACGTTCATTGCCAGATCAGTTACTGCACCTGGTGTGTATGCAAACACCAAGGGATAAAGAAGTCACTGCTGGAAAGACGGCCCTTGCATAAAGCTGGGCTGCCTATACTGCAGAGAGGTGCAAATATTTATGAAACTGGTGCTTCATGACCAGAAAAAAAGGAGAAAAGGGGCTTTGTTACTCACGTTTTCTGAAAAAGAAGACAGCCTGCAACAACTAACCCACTGATGGGTGAAGCACTGCAAGTTGGGCACATTTTCTGTTAAAAGAATCCTTTAAATATAAAATGAAATACTTGTGACAAACACATCTACTGAGTGGGACATTTTTTAAAAATGGGAAATACACTTTTCCCATTTTTTTTCTCATTTTCCATTAATCTAAAGACTATTATTTGTGAATGTAGGATCTACAAAATGTCAGTTACAAGAACTCCAAATGGATTTTTCTGAACTTGAAAATACCTCATACTGTAATAATGCAATGTAATGTAATCAGTGTGGTGAGTACTTGATAACATGCCCAGTAACACTTTGATAACAAGTTCTGTAAAGATGACTGAAATCATATGAATTGTAATGAACACTTGGATAATGGGCCAAGACTGCACATATGAGCTGTATATAAAAGGAATCCAATGAACATTTCTGTGAGAAAAAAGGGATTAACCAGCTCTATTTGTCATTTCTGTAACACAATTTCTCATTATTTATTGGCTGACAAAGTAACAGATGCCATTATATTTGAGCTAAACTAAAATCAGCCAATAAATGTAGCTATGCTAATGTATCGGTCAGGCTCTAGTGGGTTGTATGTGCGCCTCAGACACCCTGTACATGTTGGGACTTTAAGGTAGAGCAAGCTGGTATGAAGTCACATTCCATATTGGACCATCTAAATCCATGGAGAGAGCGGTACAGTGAGCAGATGGACCGCACGCTGCAGAAAGAGTGGGTGGTGAAGTCTGCATGTCCCTGTACGGGTGTCCGTGAATGCTCCTATTGGTGCCAGCATGTGTGTTGGTGTCTGTCCGTGTGAGTGTGTGTGTGTGTGTGTGTGTGTGCGTGTGTATGTGTGTTTTTTTTTTCCACGTAGGTGCTACTGCAGGATCTTGGCTTTTGCCTAAATTTGTGTGCGAGAGAGTGTGGCTTGTGTGTGTGTGTGTGTGTGTGTGTGTGTGTGTGTGAGTGTTGCAGGCTAGTGAGTGGGTGTACATCGTGAGAGTACTGCTGTGCCTCCCTCTCCTGGGGACCAGATGGTGAGCCTGTCCCTCCACACGACTGTTTCTGACATCATCACTCTAAGACAATGGGCAAGAAAGAGAGAGAGAGAGAGAGAGAGAAAACATTCCTAAATTATTAACTCATGTAGTCAGTTCCATGATTTTATAAACATGTTCTTTGAAGGCTCTTTCATCCCAATTCCACATTAACCTGCCAAGTTGTCCAGTGAAATTGCTAACTTGAGCTAACAGCAGTAGCATTAAAGACAGAACTTCTGTCTGGTGTTGACACAGTTTGAGGCAGTATGAGCCAAGTTGCACTCTGGGTAATGTGGCACCACATTTTCAATAGGAAGAAGAATGCAAGACAAAATGGCAATATCTCTGGCCCTGCTGTATCACTTTTGATCATTTGTTTTAGAACTGTCCATGATGGCAGTGTGACACTAGATCTTGTAGACCAAACTTGGCATCCACATTACCCTCAATGCAACTTGATGTGTGAAACTGAGTTTCCCTTTACTACATGAATGTCATGTCAAGTTCAGGGGCTGCACAAATTACATCCATGGCCTGTAACCAACCAACGCTTTCTTGAAGGTTTATTTAGATTGAAACATTGAAGTTGTGTTCTTTTTAAACAATGACAAAGTTAATTCAATCTAACTCACAAGACCGAAATATAAACTAATGCACTGCTAAACTAAAAGCATCCAGGAATCATCATCAAAATTGCATGGCTGCCTCCGCCTCAGTGCATGAAGCTGTGTGTGACTGGGTGAATGAGACAAGTGATTCAAAGCGCTTTGAGTGGTTGGAAGAGCAGAAAAGTCCATTAACCATTTAAAATGGACCTGCGTCAAGAGTCCAAAAGTAAAAGTCCTCATTATAGAAACGCTCCAGTGTGTTTCGGTACGTCTAGTTAAAAGCAATGCGACAGCACTGCAATAAATCCTGTCTTCAAGTAGTTGTGATTTAACATATTGATCACTTTGTTCGGCTGTTGTATTTTGTTGAGTTACATTGAGAGATTCCTCATATTCAATATCTGAATGTAAATGACATATTTGAAACTATTTAACCACATTTCTAGACAAAGCAAGAGAATAATTACAAGTTATATACTGCAGCTGAGGTAAAAAGGACGTGGATGTGATTATTCTGCTCAACCTGATCCATCCCATACCGCAGCAGGATGGGGCTTTGGCTAATTATCTTCAATGAGGGATTACAACTCTATATTGTGCTCTTTCTTGTGTTTCCTGCGCTCGCGATTAATTATAGATTAGAACAAAAGCTTTTGCTTTATTTTAAATACAATTATAGCTGTTAGGTTTTCAGAAAAAATGACAACTTAAAAGGGAAAAGCTGTCATGTGTAAGACTGGGAAGAGTCCCGAGCACAGTGCATGTAAAAGCTAAAACAGTCAGACAGGAGCGCTTGATCAGCACTCGTGATAGCGCCTCACTTTTCCCATCATGCCGGTGTTCGAGCGCATGCTGTGCAATATGACGGGGACAGGTGTGCAAATTTGCCACGGGGAGCTTATCACCAGCCACACTCCCTCGGCTCACAGGCCGGCGCTGCCTTGTGAGGCTCTTTTATTCCACATTTTCCTCAAGAGTGTCTAATTGTGTGCGATGCTGCGGTGGTGGCAGTACGCTGAATGACAATGCGTGTCTCAGCAACATCATGGACTCAAGTCCACTCATGCTTATTTGATTCATTTGTGTACATGGAGCGAACAAAAAATAATGCTCCACTGTAACAATGATGTCCTTCCATACCTCCATCTGTTGAATTTGGTCTCAATATGGAGATGGAAAAAACTGCATATGGAGGCTAGATGATAGTAAATGTATCTATAATCTGCAAATTACTGTATCTCTTGGTTAAGTCTTGCAAAACTCACAGCTGTGGAAGCGATACAGTGGCTTTCAGTTTGAGCGCTTGTAGCCTTAACTCCTCCAATATTCCCACAATCCCTCAGGTCCAAAATTACAACTGGTCTTCAGTGGATTGAGACTCAGCTCATCTATATAAAGGTCATACGTGACTATTAATGAGTATCTTTGTCCCGGTCTCCGTCTCTGGAGCTCGCTAATTGAGCTAGCATCTCTTCCCCTACATCCCTTGGATGTATGTGCCGACCTACGGAGAGGCAGATGACAAAAGTGTGTCTCTCTATCTTTTTTTTTTTTTTCAAGCGACGCCGCTAACTGCGATGGTGTAGCTAAATGAGGCCTGTGATGGACGTCGTGCCAGACAGAGGCGTCCAAGCCCACCGCTTCCCCTTCCCTCACCGCCTGGTGTGCAGCGCAATGGCCAATCAACTGCTCACACAAAGGAGGAATTAGCATATTCTCTGGCACAAAATCACTGCCTTAATTGCAGCTGCATTGAGCCCGTGTTCTCCACACCTCCTCTCCTCTCTTTCGCTATCCATTTTTTTCATATATCTTTTTTTTTTCTTTGCACCCTCTGCATCACCACCAGCCTCTCCAAGTGTGTGTTTCTCCGTTAGTCGTCCACGTTTCACTTCGCTCCCCCTCCAATCATTCAGTCTTCATCAGACGGCTATTGTGCAGGCTCGGGGGGGAAAGATGGGGGCTGGGAATGTGTTTGGCATGCCGTACTATAGGAACAAGGTTGTCAGTCTCAAATGATGCTCTCATAATCAGCACATTGGAGCTGGGCTGCTGCACAGAATGACAATATCAGCCTGGCGGTATGTACATTTCTGTGGTCTCCCTTTTGGCCTGTCAATCTTCCATTATCGCTCTCTGTTTGCGCTGCCTCTCACCGCTTCTCCTTCGATCCCAACGTTTTTTTTTTTTGTTTGTTGCTTTTAGTCTCTCTATCCGTGCTGCGTTTTCTGGCTTCTTGTGCAAATTTCCTTTCTGCTGCCTGCTGCCTTGCTTTGCCTCCAGTGTTTCATCTCCATCTTTCGCTACTGTTTGTTTTGTGCTCCTGCTCGCCAGCCAACCCCCCCACCCCGTCTCGGTTTACTCATTTCTGCCTTTTACCTTTCTCTCTTGATCTCTCTTTCTTCTGTTAATTAGAGGCAGCAAAAGAGCAAGGTGGGACTTAAGAGGTTTGTTTAATTCTAGTTTTGTTTGCTAAAAACTGAACCAGCTGTGCTCGGAACACCACTTGAATGTCCTGAAATGCCTACTAAGATCTTTTTCACCATTTCCCCCCACTGATAATACACTGTAAAAAAAAAGACTTTTCACACTTTTATGGTAAAAGGGTTTTTGCACCACTGATTTTATGGTTCAGGCTGGAGTGTGATTTGCAGTGTTAATGAAAGATGGCAAATTTTAGTCATCAACACAATAGTAAGCAGATTAAACAGTGCTAAATTTTTTTTTTTTTTTTTTTTTTTTTTTTTTACAAGAAATCAAGGCAAAAATCACAGTGTTGGCTTAAATAAATATAACAGTACATTTAAGTTATAGACAAAGTGTAGTATTTAACAGTAAGATAACGTATTTCTTCCAGAAAAAAGATGTAAAAATCATTATTTATTTAAAGTATTTCACTGTAAAGAAACCCTAAAATCTACATATACTTCTATACAGTCTATAAAGTAACGAGGTAAAACACAAACCTCAGATATGATTATAAACCAAGACAATCCTTCAGTGTCACTGTTACTGTCTACACTGACTATGATCCTTCAAAGTTCCCCCACCCAGATCTCCCCCCAACACTGTCATATTCATAATATATAGTGAATCTTCTCTCACACTGTCACGCTTGTACGTCTGCCTCCTAACTCTGTTATCATCACTGGGCTCAAGCAACTATCACGGCTAACGCTGTCACACCTTTATCTCTGCCGCCCCGTACTGTCACAGTCGCGGCGTGTCTGTCTACCTCTGTTGTTGCTTGTAGTTTGTCTCCCAGCATTGCTGTTGTGGTAGCAGTGTTTATTCTGCCAGTCAAAGACGCGGCAGAGAGAGAGCATCACTCATGCCTGTGTTGTGGAGAGAAGGCTGTGGGGGGAGAGAGAGAGCCAGACAGAGAGAGAGAGAGAGAGAGAGAGAGAGAGAAAGAGAGAGAGAGAGAGAGAGAGAGAGAGAGAGAGAGAGAGAATGAGAGGTAGCAGTCACATTTCAGACTGTAAAAGAGTCCCAGGTGGTTTACACAGTTGTGCGTCGTAGATAAGCTGGGGTCTTGACTGCTGCTATGCAGAATTTCCATACAGTTGGGAAACCCGTGCCACGACGCAGGCACGGCTCAAGTGGTTTCACGTCCAGTGAGAAAGGGGGTATAAGGTCCACGTACACTGCAAGGCACTGAGCCAGGTCAATTACTCCTCTGGAATATTTAAAACGGAGCAACAGAGAACATAAAAATGCTCACAGAGGTAAAACGCCTCGTGATGTTATCTATCAAGGTAAGTGTTATTCTATATTGCAGTATCAGTATGTCTCAATACAGTATATTTTCCGTTTATGGATAAAACAACTACATAGGAAAATCTGATGGCTAATCCGGCAAATTAAATTAAAGACTATGGCATTGATGCAAAAGTCGTAAAAGTCCAATATTGCCATAAAGCAGTCTGGCTCACTGATTTGCAACATTACCCTCAAGAGTCTCATACAACCAGCGATATTAAAGGGATATAGTAGCAACCATAATATCAGTCTCACATAACCAGACCTCCACGGGGCTGTATCAGTGCCAGGGAGGGCTGGCTGCACCCATTATCATTCTGGTACAGGAGGCAAATAAAGCATTGGCTTGTTTGTGTTTCCTTAGACCAATCACTGTTGTCTTAGGAGGTTCTGAGCCTTAATGATGGATAGCGATGGTTTTTAATATGGGAGAAGGTGATCCCTGTATTAAATGACTAAATGCCAGCAAATAAAAAAGGTAAGAGCTGCTAGCTGGTTTAGGTTTTGGCGACCACGCTGGTGTCAGTGTAACCTGCCATTTTCAGTGTGCAGGCTGCTAGCTCAGAGACTGTTGTTTCCTGTTGAGATGAGGATTTCAAAACAGTAACACTTAGATTGCAGAAGTGAGAACACAATGCGGCCAATGGCAGGCTCATGCCAGCAGCCTTCCTCCTGTGAGACTACCACAATATAAATGGTCTTATCAATGTAATGTATGATCAGTCATCTGAAGAATATGTGTAGAAACAGCCAGATAAAAATTGGCTGCCGGCCTGACCAGTGTGACTCATAGTCTTGGGTGGATATCCAAGTGAAGTGCCAATCCTCAAGCATTCAGTGATAATAAGTTCAACTGGATTTGTTTAAGAAGAACAGTGGATCATGCAAATCAATGTCAAGTATGTGTAAAGCTTTCTTCAAAAGAATTAAGGTCCAACAAACCATGCCTCATGTCCTTTTTATCGTGAGAACTGACACAGACTGACAGTTTTAGTCGGACAGGCTATTCCAGTTGAACTATTTCAGTTACCTTGCAATGCAGCTGCAACCTGCGAGGGCTGTCTCAGCGGGGTGACATGTGGATTCTGCCATGTGTAACATCCAAGATGGCACAAAGTTTCTTCTTCACTCAACAGCTGCTCTGTTGCATTGCGCTCACTACTGCCAGTGGTGGCAAGAAGCTATACTACAACCCCCAGTAATCCTGTATCAGTGGTAAGCATATAAACTAATTTCACCCAACTGTTAATTTGTCGGTTGTCGGCTCCTCATTTTGTTTGAAACAAGCAATTCCTGTAATGTGAAATCTTTCACTTTAGCACCCTCGTTAACGTTAAGCCATATAATCCCTTGATTAATCAAGATACTTTATATTGAGTAAAATTATTGCTTCCATTCATTAGGGACGCTCTGTTATTCTCTCTCCACATTGGTGTGTTTTTTATCATCACTTGGTTAAGCTCAGGACTCTGTGAACATGATATTCAGATGTACGCTTATATTAGCTGGCTTACAGACACATGTAATTATCCAAACCTTTGCAATTTGCACTAGCAAAGGTAATACGAGTGCTTGGTATTGGTGTAATAAATAACTTTCAAAGCTGAACCTTCAAACATGATGACGGCAGTTTCTATGGCCTTCTTCTTCCACTGCCTCTTTGATCAATTCAAAGCGTGGTGAAATCCCACACCAATTACTCTAAAGCTAACCCTGCAACGTCACAAATTGCTTTGTTATTAGCGTATCAAGTCCGTTATGATTACAGTGCCGTAGTACAGCATGGGGAATTGAATCCCAAACATATTCTCTTCTTTTGCCACATAAAGAGTAAGTAATTCCACATGTCCATGCTCTCTGTTGTTCCCACTGACAGTTTAACAGCGTAATAGAATGGTTTGTGAAATTGTGGGCATAATATAAAAATAATTGTAAAACAGCCAGAGGACATTTATGGTTAGATGTTGTGGGAAACATATCGCTGCTTTTTATATCGTGGAGGTCAAAGTTAGGACAACAAATATGAGAACATGCCGCATTTTGAATAATAAAAACCACAGCGTGAGGTGGATGATTCTCTTTCACCTGCTTTTTACTGTGGATGTACAGTGCAACCTTGTTCAGGAAGCTTGCAGATAAATCTTAATAAGCGCGGCTCTCTGGTATTAACAGTGTTTAAACTGGAAGGCCTGCACAAATAGCCTCTTTATTAATAATGCTTGACAGGGCTTCTGGTTGGAAGCTAAAGGCTCATTAGAACACACTAACTAGTCCCTGGTAGCGGAGTCGCATGGCTGCTGCTGGTCTCTAATAAAGAACAGACTAATTGGCTAATTACATTCACAGACAAAGCTCATGAGTGCTCTGTGTATGGACCTCATTTCAAAAGGGGGCACCGTTTAAGATGCAGGGCGTAAAACCGGGGTCACTCTCGAGGAATCTGGCTGTATAATGAACACACGGCCACGCGCTGACAAATGCAGGTGCGCTTGTGCCATCGCGCACAACTCGTCGGCAAAGAAAAAAAAACAAACAAAATGAAGCAGCAAATTTGCGTCATGCAACTCATTAGGAACAATGTCTTCATTAACATGCTTTGTGTCTAAACTCTTCACCGAACTCATCTGGTCTGATTGAGAGAGATCTGCTTTGAATGGAGATGCTGCTCTGTGCGATGTGAGAGAGCATTTAGGCGGCATAATCAGCGTCTTTGTTCCGCGGTTCTTCAGAAGTTATCAGGTTGACAACCTATTTCTGGGATAATTTTCACGCTCTGCTCCAGCTTTCGAGCGGGTCCCACTAGTGAGCTAAATAAAGTAGAGATGAGAGAGGTGGAAGATGAAGATGAAGAGCTGGAGAGAGAGAGAGAGAGAGAGAGAGAGAGAGAGAGAGAGAGAGAGGGAGGAGGGGGGAGACAGAGTATAGCTGACCCGGCAGGAAGTCTTTGACAGGGACCCACACGGCAGGTAGCAGAGGTGCAGGACTCTGACACTGAAACTAAGCGCACAGTCATCCATCACTGTGGCAACTCCGCCTGTCAGGACGGCAAGCCGAGGGACGCAAAGGCGGTACCGGGGCAGATGGGAAGGGAAAATGTGGCCCGGAGTCCTCCACCAGAGGAACCGTGGTCAGAGACAGGCACAGGACAGCAGCCAGGATGTGCACTGACACACACACACACACACACACACACACACACACACACACACACACACACACACACACACACACACACACACACATTCAAGTTAAAATAGGGGCTAAAGTGTGTGTTGACCGATGGCCTTCCCCATCCCTCTGTCCACACTGCAGACCGGCTGTCTGGAGGAAGTAGATACAACACATCCATCATCGCACACACTGCTGTCTCGGAGACCTCTGCAGTAAAAGTGCAAGTGAATGTGTGTGTGTGTGTGTGTTAAAGCAAGTGTGTGTGTGTGTACATGTGGCTTTCTGCCTCTGTCCTCTGCAAGTTTTTTCCATGCAAAGACAAATGGAGGGCCAGGAAGAGCACACATTCATTCCAGCTTATCTCCTTGTTGTCTTTTTTTCTACGAGTGCTAACAAGCATTGGAGTGCATGACAACGTTTATATAAGCCCTGTTTTTCAAGTCCTTGCGGAGAGGCGGGGGGGAGGGTGATTAACATTTCATCTGACAACATTGTCTTTGGTAACAGAAATCTCTGACAACACAATCACGCAAAGCTTCAAGCCAATCAATAACAATCAGACTTAGTGGGATATGGCCTGAGCTGTGCGCACGACTGAGCTCACACTCGGGCCTTAATTTCAAAATCACATCTAATTCACAATTAAGGCTGATTACCATCATCACCGGCTTGTTTTCTGAGGGTTAAGGAAACACAAACAAAATGTTAGCAGCCAGATTAACGAGTACACACAAAAAACTAGTCCATCATTATGACATTATATTCAATTCAATAATTGCCTGTGACAGTGTTTATGAAAAAAAAAGAAAAAAATTGTGTTGTGATAGAGTTCAGTCAAATCCCTCAGGAGTTGTCAACCATGGTTTGAACGTTGTGCGACCAAACTGTCGTGGCCGGATGTCACCGTGTTTGTGCGGCACAGTGCCTGAGTAATTACATTTCTTGAACAACACAGCACACGAAGCACAACTTTAATTTCCCACAATTACTCTTGTGCCTGATCTGTTTCACTGTGCCAGTTTTGCAGGAGCAGGCCACTTCATTTCATTTAGATACTGTAAATCACAGTACTTAGATTCGACAGAAGATTAAAACGTAACTCAGTTTGGAGTCTCTGGAGGAGAAGGCAATCATCGGAGTATCTTGTATCTAGATAAATTCCTGGCGAGGCGAGCGTAGTGCAAACTATGATATTGATATTGCTCCGTATTGGACCAACAGTCACATAATCCTGTGTGATTACTCGAGGTGCTACAGTCAAGGATCACTTCTGTGGCAGAGTCTCTGGAGGCCGCAAATCGAGATTAAACCTCGACTTATAGCGGTCGAGGCTCGACACAAACAGATGTCAGAGGATGGGAGGTACAAAGGACAGCCCAGTTGCCCAGATATTATGTTAGCAGTTAACGTTTCTGCAAACCACAGTAATGTCCCAGGTTGACATTTATACCAAACATGGTATATCATGTTCACATTATATGCTTATTGGTTGCAGCAGGAGGCGGAGGGGAAGCTGGTGGCATTATTACAAGCCAACGAGGCGAGCAGTAACATCACTGGATACTTTTAAGGACACCGCGGGACATTTCCAGTAATTCAGGAGATTAGACTATCTCCATACACGAGTCTGGTGATCAAAGCAGGTATTTAAAGCCAAACCATGATGTTTTCCTCACCTTAACTAAGTGTTTTTTTTTTTTTGGTGTGCCTAAACCTAAAAGAGAGCATATGTGTAGAGTTGTGACATGAGAGAAATGGAAAGTTAAACCTGAACAGATGTAAAGTTGCAACATAAAGACACGTCTGGTTTGAAGTTATCTGTGGTTTTGCAGGAACTTACTTTGCTAACATTTCCTCTGGTGATTGGGTTATAAAGGAATATAGCACAGTGTCAGAGGATCGAAAACAAAGGAAAAGGTTGCCGCCGTTTATTTTTTTCACCCTTGACAGTATAATGAGATGACACCTCACCCACATATATGGTATAATTTTGCTCTTTATTTCAATGTCTTGACCACTATCTGAACAGAGAGCGCTATAAATTAAAGGTCAGATCTGAAAGTTGAAACATTTCTCAAACTTTGCTCATAACTGCCTGATTAATCTGAGTTATCTCTGTAGGGTCCATATATATGTATATATATATATGTCTACCTGTGTGTGTCAGGTAGTATATTAGGTGGCTAATTAAAAGAATTGCCACTGTTATGAATCATGTCTGCACCTGTGAGTCAGTCTATACTATTTCTCATTAACTCAACAATCCCAGGATGCACAGGGCTTCAAACACTAAATAAATTAAGTCTCTTCAGTCAGCATTCTCAAGTGGAAGGAATCATTAACTTCAGCCATTTATTGCCTGTATCAGAATATCGGATGAGAGATAGATTATTCAGCACCTCCCGTATCAGAACAGGGGAGGGTGGCACTCTTCTGATCGATCCCCCTCATCAATATTGAATCTGCTACGCTGCACGACACAAGGCTGGGGCGCAGAGGGGAATGTGGAAGCAGGAGCGTAGAAGGACGCGGGGGGAAAAGAAAAAGGACTTTCAAGAGCTGAATGCACTGAAGAGGTGGATTGTGAAGTTAAAGGAAGATACAAAGGAGTCTGAGCTACTAATGCAGCCCCTGGGAGAACTACACAGCATTATCTATAATAGAGATAGACTAAAGATAGACTAAATCACCAGCCGTGGCTCTTTTAGAACATTGCTTGTAAAAGCACACTTAAACTGTCTCCAGCTCCGGCAATAATGTGATTGTAGCCTTCAGACAACATAATAATGGTGCCTTTAGAACACCCTAAATGCGATGCCTGTTTGTAGCCCAAGCAGTAATCAAGACTAGTCTGTAAGCGCTGTCAGCCTCTAGGGACCGCTGTGACCAAAATACTTGAGCTGCACGACATCGCCGTCCTCGGAGGAACACGCATTGTGCGAACACCTCGCGTTTCTGTAGGTTATTACTCTGAACATTTTCAGCCATCTAATTTGGCTCACATCATAGAACAGAGTGTACATATTTATATATACGAGTATATCATCAAAATAGAGCAGCTGAGGCCCGGCTCTTATCTGCGGCTCGCCAGTCCATTAAAGCTCTTAAAACATCAACTCAACAGGCATCACTGTGGCCGGCTCCATTACTGGAGTACAAGGAGAGTACTGCGAGATCACAGTAATCACCTCCTGTTGCTCTTCAGTGGTTTGAGTGATGCTCCCCTGAGGCTACTGTGCATGGGAGTGTATATGTGTGTGTGTGTGTGTGTGTGTGTGCGTGTGCTTGCGTGCGTGCAGGTGCTTTTTGTCTTTTTGCCATCCATGCATGTCTGGAAATGGTAGCTTCAAAGCAGGCCGAGCTCTACGGGGGTGCTTGAGGATGCTAAGCACCCTCAGACGAATATAGAGACTCCCTCAGATGACTTTGTGGGGAAAGTTTTCACTACGCCTAAGCTAACTGGCTACTCCATAACACTTTCAGATAGGGGTACATTTTGCCAATTCCACTCAGTGAAAAACAAACAGAAAAAGGCAAAATATTTGATTCAATAATCGGCCCCGGGGAAACCCTGCACTGCATGTTTCAGATGTTTCCCTGCTCCAGCGCAACCAATTCAGACTAATGGGTCGTTGTCAGCTTCAGCACAGCTTGACGACGAGCAGATTACCAGGATTGAAGACAACTGTCTTCAGGCGATTTCTTTTTTACTTTTGGGTTCATGGGCGGTGACAAAATGGCTCCCAAACCTGAACAATGCAGCTAACAGATAACGCTGTTTTCTTGAAAACCGAGGCGATCAGGCAGAACAACTGTCTGAAGTAAGCTTGGCCAGCATCACCTCATACAGAGACATCCACATAATTTAAATTCAAGAATAAACAAGAAAAAAAGTAATCAGACCAACAGTCTCTTTGTGTATTTCTAAAGTGTGTCTACTGTGTGGGTTAATGAATTGATATCCAGCACAAATGCTTTTCCAGACTGTATGTGAGCAAACAATAACTGAGTGAGAGTTCCAGTTTAACTTTTTGTCAGTCACGCTCATGCACTGTCAGATCTGGTGAATCCTTCAGAAGAATTCACTATCACGTAACATTAAAAGACGAAACTGAGAGAAAAATCCCACCACTGCTCTCTCTCTCTCTCTCTCTCTCTCCCTCTCTCCCTCACCCTGCTTTTTGCTTGAACGTGCTGTCATGTCTGAATGTAGCTGAAAGACGCATTAATGGAAAAGTCACCTATAAGTGAATGAAGTTCCATCATTTTAACAGATAGAGCAATGTATTCCATGAGTGAAAAAGGGATTCAGCAACCCAGTCGGCTTCAGCGGTGGTGGTAGTAAAAGGTCCTTTAGTGGCTCTTGGATCAAAAAGAGGGAGTAGAAACCAAATTCACTTCATCTAATGTGTGCCGGGGTAGCTATTTTCCATTATTATTGTCCCATTGAGGAGACATAAAAGTTGAAATGGGGCACACTCTCTTTAATTCTTGATCCTTTGCCTCTTTTAGTTATTCATGTGATTTAAATTGTGCCATATTCGGTGTTGGGCTAGTTATGAAATGTAATGAATTACTCATCACACATTATTGAAAAGGTCATTAAATTATCATACTAATACAGCCCATGTCAGTCTCTGCACTGGAGGTATTTACTGACCATCAGCATCTGCTGCAGCTGTTTTTTTAAGCTAGCACTGTGACTGCACACAGCAGTCCCATCCTCAGAGCCTTAAGTTGCATTTACAACCAAAGTACACAGTAAACTTTTGGTCCCAGAATCTGTGCTCAATGGAACTACCAGGTTCCTTCAGTCCCTTGTGGACCGTGTTTCTGAGGCCTGAAGACCCACAAAGATTAGGCAAATTCATCCGCTGATGTATAGAACTGCAGCTGCTACAGTTTACTGGTGATGATTATGTGCAAGATTTCCAGCAAAAAGACTTGTTGTTGTAGTGTAGTGTACTCTGGTAATGTATAGACAAAAAAATCTAATTTAATGAGGCAGACACTAAACTGATGGCGATTATGTAATGTCATTTAGAGCAGAAATCTCATTTCTGTTGCTTTCCACAATGCATGGCGGGATCCTAGTCCCCGTGGAAAGTTTCTGTGGTGGAAGCGTGGCATTAATCACCAGGAGCCACACTTTATCAGCCGTACGCAATATGCTATTTTTTTCATGGGCATTTCCTGCATGCAGTCTTCGTCGTGGCGACTGTGCACGCCTCAGATTTCAGAATCACGATGATTGTCTTGACCCAGGCCTGCTTCAAAGATGGTTTTAGGGCTTGTGTGCACCAGACAGGTGCTTTGTGTGAGCATGTTTGCGTGTGTGCGCGAGTGATAGATCGACAGCTACAAAGCCACAGTACCTGCTGTTCTCTTAAAACAAGGAATTGCATTCTGTCATTACTACTGCGCATAGAAAATTACAGCCGTTCTCATGAAACAGTGTAGTCATCATCTCCTTGACTAATATTCTCATTTATTCCTTCTATATGGAATGTAATAGGCAGCTATCTGTGCACGGGCATTTTCATAGCTACGCAATGACTTAAATAAGCACTGACACTAAATGAGCTCCACAGCCATAAATACTGTATGCCACGCAGGGAAGTGAGAGCGTCTACTTGACAAAGAAGCTAATGAGATTGATTGATTGGATGCTCTTGTTCATAATTGCCTTAATGAAGAATTAATACCATCGCTGAATATTTGTGAGAGCGATTATATTATGTTAGCGTTTCGTGATCGCGAACGAGTTAGGTGAGTCTGTTTTCAGCTACCTGCTGTCGACTGAAATGCTACTGACAAAATATCCTCTATTAGTATGGAGGTCACACTTTTGGTGGTACACAGCTAATTAGCCCCGAGCTCAGTGTGGGCACAGTTCCAATTATTAGTCGATGTGCCCTTTTCAGTGCACAACAGTCGTTCTCCTGGCCGTTGTGTGAGTGTTGCCTCATCTGAGTGGCAGTGACAGGTCGGCCAGCGGTGGACCATCAGCTGAGGGATGATGGATGGTTCTCAAGCGCTGGGCGAACAGAGGCAGCTCAAATCTGTCTCTGGTTATGGCTCAGTTTAAGACAGATCTGCACAGTCGACAACAGGGACACACAACGAGATACAGACACAGCAGGAACAGCCTGACTTCGGCCGTGGCAATTTCTCTTGTGTTACAATCTTGGTGTTATCACAAAACCATTTATCTGATGGAAACAAAAAAGCACAGGCGCTCGCAATTCATTCATAACTTCGAGTTACCAATCAAGTCATCAAATGAAAAAGAAACTAGAGGTGCTTTATAGAATATGATTGGACTGTTTTTTTTAAAATTCAAAATCATTGTTTCAAGTTCTCTTTTGTCACCTTTTGTTACAATTTGCTCATCACAACCAGAAAAATGACAGCATTGATTTCTTGCTCAAACTGCCTGGCTCGCACTTATCCCTGCATGTGACCTCCTGCGGACCTAAGAATAATTATTGTCCTCTCCGAGAAGCAAAGGTAGAATTACTGTGGCACTATTAAACTACTTACCAGCGAGTTAAGAAAGGATTTTGGTTTGGACAGCTGGGTCTTGAAAGTGGGTTACCTTGATATGGGAAACTGATGTCCATTCTCTTACCAACAGTTAATAGTGGTTTCTTTCCTTTGACCAAAGTCATGATGTCCTGTTTAACCTTTACCGTGTCAGATTAAAATACTTTAAATGAATAGTCCCATTGTTTGGTTCTAACTGTCTTTTGTTTTAGTCGAATTCCAAAGTCCCTCTGGATTGATTGCAATAGTTTCAGCTTCAGCTTCTTCTTCTGCAGGGCGTGGAGACTGGCTCCTAATTAATGATTATGGGCAGCTTGGGGCATTTCCCTCATAGCCAATCAGGGTGCGATGAAACCCATCTGTGAAGGCTTAAGAGAGGTGGGGACTACTGTCACATGACAGCTGTTTTGGTATTAAGGTAGATGATAAGTCATGTTCACATTTTGTCTCCGACCATATCTTTAACTTTCCTTGACTTTTGTTATGATCCCTAAAATGTTGGGTCACACATTCAGAATAAATAAAATGTGTCCAGCACGATTTCTTGTAAATGAACGTGTTAGTTAGGAGACAAGGTTATACACTCACACAGAGAGGAACAAAGAAGAGGTAGCCAGTGTTGATACACACCCTCCCGTCCTGTGACTAACATGACACAGACCTCTGAGATTTAAAAGCCAAAGGTTTGTTTTTTTTCTCCTTTCCTCTTCTTTCTCTGTTCCTCGGTAGGTCAGCTCATTCATCTTGAGGCCTGCTGAGACGTCAGCGCAGGGCATGGCTCAATCGATCAGGAAGTCTACCTGCCCTTTGTCTGTGCTGGTGCGTGTTCCCTTATGCATGTGTGCACATGCGAGAGGTCTCACTGGAGAATTTTATTAGCGGCCACGGGGAACGGCAGCAGTGGCCTTTGCCTCTCGCATCACTTTCTCACCTTCTCCCCTCCCACGTCTCTCAGCGCATATCTATTCTTCTCTCATCTTTTCCTTCTCACTCGCATTTATCCAGCTTTCAATCCCCCCGCCTCCTAATTCCTCCCAATCCCTTCATCCGTTCACTGTCCTTCCGACGCTCTTCACTCTTTTACTGACCTCTATAAAATATAATCTACCTCATCTCACCCTCTTCCAATCCTCCTCCTCTCTTACCAAAAGTGAGGGAGGGTTGACAGCTTTATGGCTTTGCCGTATCTGCTGTCCCTTTACCTTTCATTTTCCGTGGTGACACCTAATTAGCCAGTTGTCATGAGAGGAGGCCGGTTTGTGGGAGGAGGCACAGCATGACGGGATCATTTTTGGCGATAACAGGCGCCCGTTGTTGGGGCTGCAGCGAGAGGGCCCGAGCGGAGGGAGCGGTCGGAGGATTGAGGCAGGAGCGAAGGGGGAAGTCAGAATAACAGAGGGATTAAGGTGTGGAAGGGGTGGGCGGGGAGAGAGGGAGGCAGGATGATTCGAAAGGAGCTGAAACGGGATTGGAAGACAGATGAGAGGGAACAAAGAAGTTTCGGGATCCACAGTGTCACAGTTAAGTTCTCAGGTGAGATTCTCGCCGGTCCCTGAGCACGAGCTAATAAAATATGCCATCACCTCGGTGTCAGAGAGACAGCCTTAAATAGATTGCTGCACATCACACCCTCCTCCTCCACACACACACATGCGGGCTTAGCGCGCTACACTATGTGATCTAGGAGAAAAGCGCGGGAATACCAAGTGCAGACGAGTGCTATTGGCAGAGGATCACTTAGAAACATAAAATATGCAAAAACTTTCCCCCATTTCTCCATCGTGTTTTTCTAAGTGAGTGACATTTTCTGTGCAGTGTGTTTATCGGTATCTGTGTACGTGTGTGTGTGTGTGTGTTTGCGGTGTGTGTGCCTGTGCACATGTATATTTGCATGCATATGAGAGCACAGCCACCCGGTAGCAGCTGCTTCCCACCACTTCTCATTGATAAAGGATGAATGACAGTAATTAGGCAAGCGGAGGTAGCTAATAGCCAGTGTGGGCAGAGAACATACTGTACATGAATTGGATTCTCCATCTGAAAGTGATTGAAGACATTCGACTTGAAGTGTCAGCTACATAAATACACTAATTAGATAGTAGCTGTGCAGGCCTTACTTTCTTCCTCACATCGTGGTCGGACAGTTCAGGAGAAATGATGCATTCCGGGTCAAATAAACACAAAAATAGTAAGTAACATGCACATAATGAGGTAGTTATTAGGGCTGCAAAACTTATATTATTTTAATCTGTCACTGTTTTTCCAATTGTTCAAATCACCATTTAATTTGTAACAAGAAAAACACACATCCTAGTTTCCCTGAGGCAAAGGTATAAGTACTGCTTGTTTTTGCATGATTTGGAGCCTGACAGGGTGTTGATATATTAAGACATGTAGCTGTCAGATTCTTGAAAGATTTCCAGGAACTCCAAGTTTTAATGGAATTATTTACCTACTTCTTCACTAATAGTCAAGGTTTGGATCTTTTTTCGTTTATCTCTCTTTGGTAAACTCTCAGGGAGAGGCAGAGAGGAAGTGGCATGCAATGATAGTCCACAGTTGGAACTGAATGAAAGACAGCGGATCACAGTTCATGAAATGGGTTTTAACCACCACCATAACAGGAGAAGGGAGGCCGGCTGCTTAGAGACTGCTGGAGAGTCAGGTGAAGAGCCAGGCCTTCCAGTAAACACCTGGAGTCACCTCGGATTCTGCTCTCATCCAGAACCATTAACCAATGGGAGGAGAGCTCAAAGATTTAGGATTAAAAAAATGGATTCATCGTCACTCCTGTTTATCAACCTGACTGTGACGACGGCGATCCGCGTCGGTGGCCTACATTGGTGGGTGTTTATGTTCTGTAATGTTGACAGCCTACTGAAGCCGGAAGGGAAATGTGTGTTTATTTCATGAATGTAACGTTACAGAGAGGAGAGGAGGAAAACCCTCAAACAAACCCTCCTTTTGCATTGTTGCTCATTTAAGTTAGCTAATGTACAGTAAAGTAATCTGGCTTTTTGGGGTGGATAAACACCGCCTGAGTAATCTTAATAAACACAAATGATCCTGCATTTAAAACTCGCTTAGCTGGTGATAAGCACCATCAAAAAAACCTGAGGCACAAATGTTCAAGAGGAGCTTATTTTTCATGTTAAGTTTAGTCTCATTGGTGGACTTCCCTATCCTGCAAGCAGCGACAGGCGACCTGATGAAATACACTGTAACTTGGAGTAAACTTGGTTGGAAACATCTGTGATAATGTAAGTACACAGCTCAACTAAATATAAAACAGGTTTTAATGCAAAATTCCTACATGTTGCAATTTTAGAAACCTAATTTTGGTGTGAAATTTGTATAAACATTTTTGTAAACATGGTATTCATGCACCTTGCTGTTTTTTTTTCCCTGTTTAGTGCTTTTTGAATATAATTATTAACGACACTCGAATAGGCATCAAGTCTATTGCAACTGCCTTCCAAGAGTCAGTTCAAAAACAACCTGAAGTGTTTCCAAATCACCCTCCTGGACCTCTCGTTCCTGGGCAAGTAAAGAAAACATAATTTATTTTCCAAAAGAAACATTTATTTTTCTGTGTTCTGTCAAGAAATATGTGCACTAACCTCTGTCCCTCCACAGCGTGAGTCTGGTTTCTGCTGTCCAGGCCTGTATAGAGGATGTGTGGGCTCCTCGAGCTGAGTAAAGCTCCACAGAGTGTCAAGTGGATGATCAAACAGTCTGGCGTGCTTTAAAACCCTGAAGAATGTCTACTGTAAAATGCTTTGAACATGAAAACACATTATACACCCCATCAAGCGGTCCATGGGGATTTCATGGACGTGTGTGAGAGTCTGCGTGCCTGTGTGTGCTAATTGCCTGCCGTACAGTTATGAATCATATAATTTCCATAACTGTTGAAATCAAACATGAAAGTGTTGTTAAACTCAGCAGAGAATGACAGGGGGTCATTTGCACGCAATGCTATTAGACCAATCAATGCCAAACCAACATCAAGCCCGTCTCCCTGTTTCAAGCGAGCGAGATCAAGCCGAGATAATGACGGACTTCCATTCCCCGTGCCGAAATGTTTTGCAGAAACACACAGTTGAATAAGGCTAAAGAGAGATGAGGGAGATTGATGGGGGAATGATGATGAAGATAAAGGGACAGAGAGATTTAGACGAGTGTGACAGATAAGTGTGAAGAGCAAATACAGGAAGAGGCGAGCAAGCAGGTGAGAAAATGTTATATTTTCACAGTTTCATGTACCACACACACACACACAATCACTAGCACATTTGCTCTTGTTAAAACTCGGAGGTGTGAATCTTCACTGATGTCATGATCCTGATTCAATTATAGTTGACCTGTCAACGATTCTAATGAGCCACCATTTTCGACACGTGTCAACGTATGGCACCTTCAGTTTCTCTGTACCACCTTTACCAACTTCAGGAAGCTTTTGGACAGCTTTGTGTACAAATGCATTCGGTTCTGACAATAAAAAGAAGGACTGACCATAGAAATGGAGGGTACCTGCCAGCAGTTTTGTCGTGGCACATAATAAACCCTCAAAGAGAACTTTGTTTTAGTGTATTATTCAAACTGATCGTATTTCATTGTCTTCCCAGTACTTGATACAACCAACCTCAATCAATGCAGCCCTTGCATAGTCTATTTTTTATTTTCTAATACAGCCCACTAGACCCTAAAACAGTCCTCCATTTTTCCTCACATAGGAAGTATACACATAGAACATTCTGCAAGCAGAAGTAACCATTTTCTGTCTTTCCTCCTGGTATTCTTTAATTCTTCTTACATTCACAATCTTAATGCTGAGAACCTTGATACTTTTATTGATTGGTGATATCTAAAAGCGGAAGAGTCTGTTTCATAAACAGTCTGAGGCTCCTCCACTGATGATTCATTAGACCTTGATGTATTCCATGCATATTTGCATGAGCCTCCACATCCATTTGAATTTAATTGTGGTGCTAATGGTTATGAACCTGAAAATGTTCCTGTATCCTTGTTAAATCACCCTGCATATTGTTGCGGAGTCCATAAAGTGAAAGCCATGTGAACCGCAAATGGTGTGCTCCAAAGATTGATAATAACTGCATTCATTTGTCGTCTTGTTTATGGCTTCTAGTTTACGCTTCGGTTCGTGTTTTCAAACCCAGACTGTCCGGGATCACGGAGGAAAAGATACCCGAGTGAACAATGTGGAGACAAACACACACACACACACACACACACACACACACACAAACAATGCTGTCTGTATTCCTTTCCTCTTAACTTGCACGCACTGAAATTCTTATTCCTCCTACACCTTTCTTCCCCTCCCTTCTTCCCTCTGCCACCGCTGTGGGAGGTTATGAATATGTATGGAGGCTGCTGCAGAGGGGAGAGGAATAGGCCATGGTCCACAACCCCGCACACACGTGCACACACAAACACTTTGCACTTTTGTTTTGGTGAATGTGCCTGTGCCTCTTAGCGCCCATTCCCCTCCTGCTCAGCTTCACGTATGTGCATGAATTTGCCCTGACATCACTATTCAATATTTTGGATGCATTTGTGTCCGTGGCACATTGATTTACTACTGCACACATTTTACCTCCCCCTCCCCATTTTGGTATTCCTTTGTGTTTGCCGCTGAGACTCCAAATCAGATTTCATAGGTCATTAATTCTGTGAAGAGCAATCAATAATTTTGAGGTAAAAGTGAAGCTACTTTGTGACAACAATGGATGGGAAGGGTATATCTGTGGCACGATCAAAGGCTCGTGTTTCATTTGGCCCGACGCTCTGGTGCCTGCTGTTTGTCTGCCTCCATGATGTAGGTCGTGCACCGCTCAAATCCAGGTAAGTCTTGTGAGAAAATTTACCCTGAAATGTCAGACTGTCTGTCTGCAGTAGCTGCCTTTTTGACAGTGAAATATAGGTCTTGGTTGTCTTTTAAAGGCAGAAAAACTGCATGCTTGACGATATTGTAATTGTCCAACCCCCTTGTCAAACACTGGAACAACCCATATTATAATAATTATCAGGTTAATACTTGTATTTTTGATTAAAATACTTAGAAACACATAATTTTCCTGCAACATTCTGTCCATTGCTGCAGCAGCTCTATTCTTCGTTTCAGCTCCTCTCTCTTTGAACGACTATGAAGTCATTCATTGCAGAACTTGTTTACATTTGCTGCTCCCTCAAAGCATCAAAAACACATATTTACTACACATATAACTCTTGTAATTTTAATGAAATCATGAAATAATCACCATGACTGTCATTGTAGAATATCTTTCAGGCACCGAATGAAAGCCCACAGCACGTTCCTAAATAATCTTGTGATATCAAAACACCATCAGACATCAGCCCCAACAAGAAAAAAAACATACATACAGCACCTTCAAGGCTCCTTTCCTGCTCTGATTGGTCAGCTCTCACAAGCCTGGGCAGACAAAGGTGGTGACTGTAGTTGTGACATCACAACCTCATGGACGTCCTGAATAAAGGTTGTTTGTATTTGTCCATGGATTGAGCAAAAAGGAAAACTTAGAAGAAGAATATTACCAAGTTAAGAGGATGGAGGTCGTGTTTCTGGAAGGAGGCTGTGTTTTTTGGTCCACTTTGTACCTTATTTATGAACACATCTTAAAGTCTGGAACTGAAATTTTACATTGACTTGAAGTGCAATGGAAATATGGTGTGTAAGGTAAATAAGCAAAAACAAGAAACAAATTCCCGTCCCCTCGAAACAAAATTACTGTGAAGGAGTTCTTAACATCATGAAATGAGCCTGTTTGCTATTTCCTTTAAAATCCCAGAGAAAACAGAAATATCTACCAACTGTGTCTCCGACGTTGATTCAGATGTGTATTGAACAATTTCTTCTTAAAAAACATTTGTAAAAGACTGTGCGCTTCTCTGGTTCAGAAATGGGGCCAGGTGATGAAGCGGCAGACATCTCAGGCCTATCAAATCTGACCGAGAGTTGGAGAAATCGTTCTGTCCATCCTACTGTGCAGATCTCGACTGCAAATTACACAGGTCCAATAACCCACCCTGTGAGTATTTTACTGTAACTGGAACAGCAAGAGAGAGACAGGGAGAGAGAGAGAGAGAGAGAGAGAGAGAGAGAGAGAGAGAGAGAGAGAGAGAGAGAGAGAAGGAGTGAGGGAAAAAATAGAAATATATGAATCTGTTTTTATCACAGAGCCTGTAAATTACTGATTCTGTAGACAGCTTGTTAGTTTCACCGCCTCTCTGTCTTTCTTTTTTAGAGCAATTAAACCAGACAATTGCTCCCCTGGAATTGCCTGTCTGAAAGAGGCTCAATGCCAGCTACTCAGGAGCCAATATCCCCCTCTTGCTTTTACTGCTGCAGGCTAACCGGGCTTCTCAAATGTGATAACATGAGTGGCCAAACAATGGAGCCAAGTTTCTGCCAATCACAGTCACAGTCAATCAAACACAATTGGCTCTCTACTAAGATGGCTGCAATAAGCACACAGCAGTTATAAACTTTTAGGAGAACATGATTTTGACATCTGTTATTGTTGGGGAGAGACAGCAGCTTTCAGCTCTCAGCACAAAAGGCGGCAACACGAGCGAAACCGAGCCATTATGGAGAACTGTTACTCCCAACTCTCAGGCTGCCGTATAATTTTTTCTCTCTCTCTCTCTCTCGACATTTCTGCATGTATATCAGACGGAGGAGAAAACAATTCCAAAGATCGTGTCGTAAAGTTTAACCTCTCCGAGCTCCAGAAATCTGCTGACTCTCTTGGGCACAGGCATTTCCAGAGCTTTTTCTTCTTCTGCTCTACCTTCTGTTTATTCAGTCCTTGTTAGTGTGACGGAGACTGAGAAATGAAAAAAACAAAACAAAAAAAAAAATGAAACAACACTTTTTGACAGGAACCCACAACAGCTGTCAGAGGGATTCAGCAGTGAAAACAAAATGCAGCGTCGTTTCGAAAAGGGAGGGAGGAGAAAAGAAAAAAAAAACACCTTTTGTTTTTTGGTACCTGACTTGGGTATGGATGAGATACGGAACAGAGGCGGTGACAGAACTGGGGTGATTGAAGGCTTGGGAAAATAACATTTCCAGAGAAGTCTTCAAAAATTCCAGAAGCAACTGGGTTGAATCGAACATTTAACAGCGCAATGCAAAATACTCTAACCAGCCTGATTTGAAAATGATCGTTGGGAAGCGTTCGATCATTGTACATTACACTGTCGTCATGTGGGTGCTCCCTGTGTGGTACTTTCTAGGATCGAAATCTGATGATAGTCCTCATCACACGCGTTATGAATTATCTTCTAATGTCGCCTTATTTTGCTGTTTTCATTCAGATTTAAGTACATCAGGTAGTAAGAAATCTCCACTGTTTGCTATTTGCCCATCAACAATGCCGTAAACCCAATCTGACGATGACATTTTGGTGGAACATTTTGTTGACGTGATCTCTGCACCTGCTGTAGCACAGAGGAGCTGTTTGTTTGACGGTAATAGGACGGAACGTCCAAAAACATTCATCGCATTCGTCGTTGACATCACAAGTGCGAACGATGATTAATATTTTCACTGTGAACAAAATGTTTGTCCCACATCGTTCTTCTTCCAGTTGTTCTGAGCATCAGGTCCACGGGCACATGGGAGGGGGGGACCATTAAAAACGTTTCAGTTTATCGTTAACTCTCCATTGGAACTGGATGACAGAGGGTCAAGTTTAATCTGACAGCGTGTCAAGCTGTGCACATCTGCCAAGGCCAGCCTGCTCTTACTCTCAAAGAATCGAATGAAGCAGTTCGGTCAAGGGGCCTTGATCACTGGCTTGTTGCCTGGCTGCAGCCTCCATACCGTTGTTGCGATCTCCAAAAACTGTAATTTTCTCTTTTGGTCCAAAGCTAACTAACCCCACCCTTCTTGTGCAGCCATTATGTCAGGTGAAATCAGGCAGGTGCAGCTATATTTTTAAGATCACAGGCACATGAGTTACTGATGGGATTTTTGGAACCTCCTTAAGCAATCTTTTAATTGAAATGAGGCTAGGTTCAAATATAAATCTAAGGCCTTTTTTTTTATGTGAGGCACCGGGATCAAATTGGAGTCTCCAGTACTTTTTTTCACATACTTCGTGTATTTTCTCAATTCTTCATGTTAACGACAGATTATCGTTACCCGTCACTTGTTTTCATGTTAATTTTGATGCCACTTTCCATGAGACCTCCATCACAGATAAAGCACTGCAGGACCAGACTGAATGACATAATCTCGGGGAGCTACGGGAGGCGGAGAGACTTACCAGAGCTCCCAGCGGGTCTAGCAGGTGACTGACAGATGGAGCAGGGCTGGCCGGCCTGCTGACCAGCTGGTTCTCCACTGCAGGGGAGGCCGCTCTCTCCCTCCGCTGGGCCACTAATCCTCTTCTGCCACTTCCAGTCACAGCCCTGACCTTGCGATCCCACACTGGTACCACCGTCACCTGCTCATGACAACGCAGCAATTCCTCGCAGAGAAATGTCTTAGCCGCTTCGCGAGGAAGTGAAAAAACTACGGCCGGGTAGCAGAAGGTTGACGGATCAATCTCAGCTGGGAGTTGGCGATGTGATTCGTGACAGCGTGATATTCCCTGACATGATTTTGCCTCCACTGGCCTCCCGCTGTGTCGACACTAAGCTCCTGCAGTTTCAATGCAACATCTTGATCTTTCGCGCCCCACCTTTGCCCCTCGTCCTCCTTCCTGCTCATTTCTTCATGCATCACTTCTCCTCTCTCTCCATTTCCCTCCGTTATTTCTGTATCTCGGCACAGGGCACGTTCACTTTATCTCACTGCGGTTTTCCACTTCTTAAAAAATCACCCGACAGAGTTTTCCATCTGTGATATATGCTTGTCAGAACACAACTCTTAAGCCAAGTCGGATGGGCTCTCCGCTAATGGGGTTGTAAATCTCGTCTATCTTGTTTTATGGCTGCGCAAAACCGGTGCTGGTTTGTTTCGTTCCACTAAAACAAAGTTAAAATTGCAATTTACCCCATGATGTAGGACTCGGGACTCAACAAACTAGCAAAAGTTGTAGTTGAGGAAGAAATAAAATATGTAGAGCAAGAAGTGCGAGGAGAAAAGAGACATAAATCAGGGGAATGGTGGAGAGTGTCAGTGCATGATCTATATATTGGCAGAAATATCCCGCTTAAGACTTTTGGCTCTTGACTCTGAAGCAATGGAAGAAAATATAAAGCGCTTTGGAAAATGGCAGCTGCACTCTGAGTTTTTTGGGGGGGGGGTTAATCTCTCCACAAAATATATACCTGGGTCGTGACAGGCTAATATCTCTCGTGACAAATTGATGCAACTTAGCGGGATCGTGCCAGGAAAACGTGAAGCGTTTGCAAAATAAATGTAGCCAACGCAAAAAAAAAAAATCACACCTTGCGACAGATACATGGCGGCTTGGGCCATCCAGTGTGATGACGCCAGCGAAAAGGAAAAACACTCCCTGAGACACAACTCGCAAACGGCTTCAAATCTTCAAGACTGAAATGTGGCTGCTGCTCTTTTCCCCCTCAGATGCCTCGCTGCAATTATACTTCAAGATGAGGGAGAATTATTACCTCAGTCTGGTTTTCCATTTCAAATGCTCCCGCTGATTATTGCTGAAGAATCACAAAGTCGTGCTCACTTCAACGACTCATCCATGCTCTGTTCTTGGAATGAAGTAATTGATTGACTTGATGGCCTTTCAAGTCCTTGATTGTCCAATCTTTGCTAAGCAGCTGTAACCAGGCAAGACAGGCCTGTCAGACAAGATATGGTGGGGCTATAGCACGGAAGACACTCAAAGTTAGGTGGGAAAAATTACACGTCATCGGGATTGTGTGATCGAATGGCAAAATGCATTTCACTTGTACTGATTTACCAACACTGGTCAAGCAGCTGGGTACGCCCTGGACAGGTAACCAGTTCATTACAGTGCCAACAAACAACAATTCACACTGACTTTCACTCCTATGGGCAATTTAGAGCAGCCTAACCTGCATGTGTTTGGATTGCGGGAGGAAGCCAGATTACGTGGAGGGAACCCACACCAACAAAAGAAGAATATGAAAAGCAAGAAGGTCCCCAAAGCTACGTCCTTCTTCAGCGCTAACCACTGCACATGCCGCTCCATCCCCGACACTGTGTACTGTATGCAGTTCTATAGTGAAGATCCGAATGGCCTTCCAAGAGGAAAAAAGTATGATTAGGTTTCTTTCTGCCTTAATGCGATTATAGCAGGACTAATCAGCTCTATAAGAACATGCTGCTCCTTTATTTCCATGTCGGAATGTTTTTATCAGCTGCTGACTTTATGCCGGGGACTTTTCGTATTTAGCCTCAGTCTTTTTTGCATAATTACATGGCACTTAATTAGCACGGTATCATACGTACAGTGTATATATATCTAGACTTCACATGCATATTCAAGACCTTTTTGCTGAGATCTCATTCCATACTCAGCAGGAGACAATTCAAAAATATGTCTGAGAGAAGAGTTTTCCACCAGCTAAAAGAGTTAATGATATTAAAACTATTAGTGCCACTGATTTAACTAATAGCTAGCTAATAAACACGCCAGTTACAGTTGCCACGTTTGACTGCAAAAAAAAAAGAAAAAGAAAAAGAAAATGAGAAACCTGCTTTTGTCCATTTCTTTCAAAGTCAAGAAGCTATTATTAAAAATGACCACGATCATTATTGTTAACTTCACATATGCACCGCCTGACTGAAAAGCTCGACAGGTGTAGCAACAGAAGCTGAGCCAGCGATCCATTAGCGTGTCAGCCACCCGCTAATATGACTGCAAATCATGATTGAGTCATGTCAGTAGCGCGGCGGCATTGTCTGCGAACAGCAGAGGGTGGCGCCTTGTAAGCCACAGGCTGATGTGGCTGAAAGCAAGGTTGAAAGCGGCTGGAAGGCAAACACTGACTGACCAGCCGTGTTTAACCAACCGCGGATGACGAGCCATCAGCGGCGGGCCTGAAGACTGACAGACATTAATGATGCACATGTGCGTCTACACATCCACACATACAAAGAGTCGTCCGAGAACACCCAAGGGCTCCGTCAGTCCAATGCCAGGCTCTCATTAGCTTTTACGTAACTGTCTGTGTCCCTGCTCATGCCAAATGTCCCAGGGACGGCTACTGGGGAGGCTAACAAGCTGTGTGTCAGCTGGGAGTAATTTTGGGAGCTGCTTGAACAAAACGTCTTTTAGTTTTGATGTGAAAGATTGCCTTGTCTCCCAGGCCACGCTGGGTCGTTCCAAAAAAGTGTAACGGGCACAAAAAAAGCTTCATCATTTATTCGAGGATGGCTTGTGGGCGGTTCTCTGCTTGTCTTTTCATGTTGTGGAGAAATAAGAGGATGGGCTACACGGTCCACAGATCTCTGGGCTGTCCTCATTAGAGCCTCTAATGCCTCCGAATCTGAAGCCCGGAACCGCGAGGCCTCGCTGAGAAAATCTGAAAGATTTGTGATCCGTCAGCTGCCATGAGTCATACTTGAGTCATGAAATGTATGAGGGATGATTGTGTTGTTTTGTTTATAACATTACCAGAGCAGTTGCATCAAACGGCCGGTTTTAATTTGGGTTTCTCCGTAATGAATCACATAAACGGCCATGACATTGTCTCTCCTAATGGAGATAATACTCATCATCGCAGAGAGCCTCATGTCTCCCGAGAAAATATAACCCTCCGAGTGAGGCGACTTACCCGGACTGACTGCATCTATAATTCACCAGGAGCAAAAAACACCTTCTCAAGGGCGAGTCCGGAGCCTCACCCTCAACAGCACCAAAAGGGGAACTCTTACAACTCAATTTATGGAGTTCACATTGGCAATGCACTATTCACCTTCAAGGTACAGAGAGCTTGAATGAAGGGGGTGCTCAACCATGGCAGCATGCACCCCCGCCCATAAAGAACTCCATTTTAATTCATAACACAGGCGAACAAAAAATGCACTTCTATTAAATTGGAAATGACATCGGGGGGAAAAAACAAAATCACACTTCGCCACAAGCCAAGAGAGAGATTAAGGAAAGTAAGTGAAGAACTCAGTGGGACAATTTAATTGAAATCTCTTAAGGGATTGGGTGGCTGTACAAGGAGGGGGGAAACACGTAATAGGTGACAGAGGGGAAAAAAAAAATCCATCAAATTTTTCAGCTGGAATGCCATTTTTCACTCAGTTCAAAGGAAAAGGTCATTCAGCCTCCTGCAGTATTAATGTACCACCATTTATGATTGGTTTTCAATCATTCATTAAAACTTACCATGCTCCAAGGCACAAAGCTATGATTAAGACACATTTTTTTCCCCCCTCAGTCTGGCCACCAGTCCTTTTTTCCAACTTTAGGTTCACCCGTCCATTCCGTTTCATTATTTAGTTTCTAATTAAAGCACCTGCAGTTGCGTCTGGATGTGTGCTGTACTTTATATCTGCGTGCTGTTCCAGCCAGACAACAGCTGAATTGAACAATCAGTCTGAAACAGCAGACCTGTCTGTTCGCTAAATGCTGTTTACATGTGGTCCTACCAGACTGTCTGGAAGTCTCCCCCCTCTCCGTCTTCCAACATGTGCTCTCGCTGATAACAGTCTCAGGTAGAGGGAGTGTGGATGCAGCCGGCACACCTCTTCAAAGCATTTGGCCTTTTCGTTGACATGAGAATAATGTTTTGTTGCCATAAATAAACAAGTCATGTTGGCCACGCGGCGCTGAGAAAAATCAGCCAGGCTGACAGTGATACTCTCGCACAGACGCGGCTTGCATCACCAGGGAACGCAACAACAGAGAAGCCGAATGAGACTGACAAAAACAGACCCACATTCCCCAGATCTTTGTGCGGAGGCTGTGAGAAATTGTGACATGCACATAAACACAAAACCTGGCTGGAGGATTCGTTTTAGCGTTCGAGGACTGCTGCTCATTGCGTATTTCTCTTCACTTTCAAAGGTTGTCTATCCGGACCGATAAATGAGGAAATAGAGCTCCAATGAGTTAGATACTGTGTATCAAAGGAGCACAGTAGTCTCCTTAAGTTACCTGGTAACTTAACATACCTAAAACGCTGCTAAATTTAAATGTGAGCTTGTTTTCCACATTATGTCAGTGAATGCAACAGACACCTTAGTTCCAGATGAGCAGGTGGCAAAGTTCACACTAGATGCTGAGCAGCCTGCATTTCCTGTTTTAATCAGTGCCTTTCACAATATGAAGTTTTCTGTTTGTAAATGAATCAACCATACGTCCACAGTCGGAGCTCTGCTTACAGGTTATTTGTTTGCACACATGGACTATTAGCACAGTAACAGAAGGCGCCACTGACCAATGGATCAATTAGACTTATTCATGAGGGTGGCACATGTTTGATCCCGGCCTAATGTAGTTCAAATCTCTGCAGCAGCGTACGCTGACAATCTATCAATTGATCCGGCTATTTTCTGCAGGGCATGGAGTTTACCACCGGGCAGCGTGCCAGCCCCCTGGAGAGGAGGGATGATCAATCCAAACATGAGACCACAAGCACTGTGACATATGCACAGAGTATCATACCCAGGCACAGTCATGTTTCAAGCTAAGCGCTAACATGCTCAGCATTTCATCGGCAACAGCTGATGCAAAGCAGGTGTAACATGTACCGCAAAACCAGGCTTTCCCGTTTAGCAGACAGCTTGATATTGAAGAGTGCGTGGAACTTTCTTTTTTCTTCAACATCGTATCCATCCCTTCGTCCATCGGTTCTTAAAGTCCCCATTATTTTTGCAGGGGCGCCGCTGCATGCATCCTGGGCTTTGCACCTCCTAAGACAATTGAGATTGGTTTAAGCAAACACAGACAAGCTTGAGCTTTCTGTCTCCATACCCCAGAGATGAGTGTTGTTAGACTGCTGACACAGTGCTGCAGGGATACAGTCGGCCTGACTCTGTGAGACTAAGGGACGACCAAAGTGAATACAGCTCATCCTGAAGAGGACGTGGGCCTGTGTACCAGAATTTATGGCAACACGTCAAATAGTTTAACTGCTACCGTCTGACCAAAAGACTGACCTCTTCTAACCTCAGCATAAAAATCTCTTACACTTTATTCAGTTGTGGTTTTAGGGGACTTTATTTGCTGAAAAGTTGGTAAAAGTTGTCATCAAACGCAGAAAACTACTTCCTGTGGGATTCTATGAGAGTTTTTTTTTTTTTTTTTTCCGCCGTGGGGAAAAAGCTATTTGCTGCGCTGTCACGTCACCTCGCTAATGAACTTATAGAACACCGCAGGGACTTGACCAAACTTGGTAGTCTGCAGGAAATGATGCAGGGCATGATTGCTGAGAGGTGAAAAGGTCAGACACTGTCCAAGACTCTCGCTAATGATGTCGCTAACTGCCCGAATAAAGCTTGGCTGGGGGAAGTGCTGACTCAGACCAAAAGGAGGGAATAAAAAAAAAAAACAAAAAAAAAAAACAACAAGACCTCACACCTTCTGCTACCCTTCAACTTGATCCAATTTTATAGTCTCAGAGATTAACTTTGCCCCACTTACTCCCACCCCTAATTCTCACTGATACACGTCCAATTAAAGCGTAATTATAAGGAACTCCATCTATCTGAGACATGCACATGAAAATTGCTTATTCACACTTTTGCGCGGGTTACAGTGGTTTGTGGGTAATGATGATGTACGATCTCATAACAGATTTCTGCTTCTGTCAAATCAGACACTTATTAGCATTCACGCACTTGTCCAATTAGCTCCCCTGATTAATGTGCCAATCAATTGAACTTAATGATTAGTGTTATGGAACAATGTTGCACAACACTGTTAAACCTCATTCAAACAGCAGGAGATTCTGATTAGTCAGACAAAGTGCACAACAAACTGTCAGCGAGATGGGAGGAACGTTTAATGAGGAGAAATGGTCAAAGGAAGCCAGAAGTGAGGTAAGAGGGAGAGAGAGGGGTTTTTTTTTTTTTTTTTTTAAACAAAACTACAGAGAGAGAGAGAGAGAGAAATGCATCAACAAAAAGAATATTTAGGGGTCTCTTTGTGCAGGAAGTTGTAAGTTATAATAAGGATTACACTTTATTACCTGGTGAAATGTGGTTCTGCACAAAAGTGATATTTATCCCAAAGATATCTGACATAACAAACAGACCGGAGTCAAACCTAAATGCTTTGAAGTCAAGCGGAAATTCGATTTTTCTCTCCTCACTTTTTGGGAAAAAAATATTTCTCTTATTGAGAAAATGTTTCCATTTTTTCAAAAGAACATATTGAACAGAACACATTTGTAGCAAACAGCTTCTAAGCCTCAAGCGTTTGGGTGGATGTTTCCCATGGCAGCAGCCGACTGACATCTGTGAGATGGTGTTGTTCAGAGACAGGCTGTCGACTTCTGCGGTGCTCCGAGCACTTTCCTCCTTGTTTCCTCCCCATCACCTAGCATTTATTATGTTTCATTGGAAATTCAAGAAGTCTGTCCTTTTATCTGAGGACTCTCTGTGCTGCTAAGTTTTTTTTTCACAGGGTTTTTGAAGGAGACCTGATGTTTCCAGCTGTTTTTGTGGTGACCGAAACCCGGCCAAGTTGTGTTTTTGAGGGTAAACCTAATCAGAGCATGAGCACAGCACAGTGTTGTGACAAGGGAGAAATAGAAAATTTAACTTGTCTGTCGCTTTGCAGAAATGTACCTAGTTAACATTTATTCTCACAATCGGGTTGCCTGGAATCCCCGCTAAAGCCAGCTCAGCTAATTTGGTGTTGTTATTTAGTTCATTAAAGCTTTTATTAGTGGTAGCAAATTTAGGAAGTGTTGGGTTTTCACTGGCTCAAAACAACTCCCAAAACAGCTGAAAACACTAAAATATCTGAAGATACAATCGGGGTCGCAGGAGAAACAATAAAGAGATTCATTACAATATAAAAGCACTGAGAGCTGAGCACAGACTTTTAAAAACGTTCTGCTCTTTGGTCTCCTGCACAGACATTGAGTCCCGATGCAGCCGGCTTGGAGGAGAGGTGGGTACTTTGGCCCTACTCCAGAGACGGTCCATCCAGGGCTGAGCAGTCCGACTTGGCATGCCCCAAAGATCCAGTAGAAAAGCCTCACTTGATGGCCTTCCAGTGAAGCAAACATGATGCAGTCAGTTGGCCTCTATGTGTCCATAAATGGTTTAATAGTTAACAGTCAATGTGTGTTTGTAGGTGGAGTAGTTGTTCCTCCAAATCACATCATTACATAAAAAAAAAAAAAACAGCCCCATAATAAAATCGTATTAATCTTAACCAGGGTTTGGAGCTGTTTCACCATAAATGCATTACAGCTGTTTGCATGCTGGTGCTTAACAGCATGTAGCTGCTGCCCCTTTCTTTCACCCCTGCCCTTTAAAAACAGCCACTGCTCAATGTTGTTTCCATCCGACATCATGCAAACGACTGGGTCCAGCTACCGTCAACTGTCACTTTTAATGGGTCCAGATGTGGAGATGGCAATTGACCAGCCTGTCAAAACTCACAAATAAGCTCCTAACTTTTCCCGTCCCATAAACTCAGCTCTTTGTACGTTAGGGAGAGCTTTAAATCACAGATGGGTTAAAGCAACGGCTCACGTCTTCAGCCATTCAGATGATTTAACTGTCTGTGTATCCTTTGGTGTTTTGCTGCGAATGACAACTTGCAGATGTTAAACTCGTCTAATAATTTCGATTGTAAGTACGCAGCTGATTGCCGATCAGTAATGAATTGTAATCTCATAACTACCAGTCCTCCGTAAATAACAGTCCATGTCCGGAGACCACGTCAGCCTCCTGGATCGCACAGCGCTCATCATCCCGCTCAGGAACTCAAACCCTCTATGCCAAATCTTTCAGGCATGTTGGGTAATTCAATCTGATGCTCCAAAATGACTGCAAAAAAAAAAGAAAAAAGGGAAAACGTGTCGCAGAGACATTTACAAACTGGTTCAGAAAGCTGCTATAATGAAGGAGACATGGAAAAGTTTCAACTTGTTTGCAGCCACACAGTGAAAACAATAACCCCTCTGGCTAGCTTCTTAATTAAAAATCTGGCCTGAGAGAGCAGGTTTTTTTTTTTTTTTTTTTTTTTTTTCCCTGTGTGGTCTGGGAAGTTAACTTGCTTACAAGCTTACAAATTGAGGTACCATGTGGCTGCCATTGTTAATATTCAAATACTTTTCTGTATAGCCTCCCCGGCCAGACTACCCACAGTGCACCGTTAGGTGTTGCTTTGAATATGTGAGTAGTAGCACATACAGAGCTGCTTCATTTCAGGATAGCAGCTTTGAAATTGTTTCATGTCGTGAAATTTGAAATAGAGCCACTCAAGACTGCTCTCCTGCCAATTTTCAAAAAAAGGCTCTAGCGTTTTGAACCAAAAAGATCAACAAGATCTGAGGAGAACGGTAGAAGTGACACACTTGATGAAGCGGGTGAAGTGGAAAGGATGAGTGTTCAGACACATACGGAGACAAATAAGAATCACTGCGTTTCTCCACTCTCACCCTTCCGGCGCTTACTTGAACTGACTCACAGAATAATTGAAAACATGTAACGCAGATTTTCGATGTTCTCCGCGCTGTGACTTACTGTTTACTTTCCAATGAACCTCTGTGATTCAGAAAGGTCCACTCCTTCCAGTTGAAGACAGCATGCGCTCCAATTCTGCAGCAGCAGGGGGTAACAGGCTGTAAGGGATAATCAGCGCTGATTCACCACTGCTCACCTCCCAGCCTGCACAATATTTCCACATTTTTCTATTCTTTTTCATCATTTCTAATGTCTTTTATATGCCTGCAGGGGAATCAGTGAGTTTTGTGTGTGTCTCACAGGGAAAAGTTCTTATTTGAGTTTGAGTTCAACAGTTGAAGTTGAAGTCTGACTGGAAAAAAAAAAAAGATAAAAAATAGACACGTGGTGGTTAAACTGGAATCCAAACCTTTCGGGGCCAAGCCATGACACAAAAGGAAACTATTGTGAACCGTCAAAAGATCAAGTCATTATTAATCCATTCCTTACATGCAACAGCCCACAATGTGTCTTACCCCTTCTCTCTTTTACCTTACATTCAAAGTTGCTGTTTTATTTGCATTCAGTCCATTTCAAATATATCTGACCCTACCCCATGTTAAAATTCATGGTGATCTGAAGCAACAACAGTTAACAACATTACAATTCATGTAGATCTGTGGTTTTATTCCACAGGCAAAAGACACAATGAAATTGTTAAAACAAAGGACCGCAGCGTCAGATTGGCCAATTTGCTCTTTCCCCTGGTATCACGTCCCTGCCTGGAAGCTCTGATGTTTTGTTCAGCCATTATCCTGATACCATTTCCTCCGTCTACACACCCCTCTGACCTTCTCCCATTCTTCCTTTTGGCTTGGACTCTGATCTGTGGTGTGAAAAGCCCCGACACCCTGGTGTTCGACAGGAAGAGAGTCCCAGTGTGATGGGACTGAATGTCTTGCCAGCACACACTGTGAAGTGGGCGCCTGTGGAGGTCTGTATGGGCCCTCAGATGTGGAAAACAGAGAGACAGACCCTTCATTAACAACGGCCCTCTGTATTCAGGCACATATCCTCGGAGATGGGCTCTGCCAGTGATGGCCACCTGCCCGATTTAGACACACACACACAAACATGAATGCATAGAGAATCATGCAAGCCACGCACACATCCATGCCTAACTCGTTTTTTTTTTTGCTCCCTCAATTGATGTCCCTTTTTTTGGCCTCACACACACACACACACACACACACACACACACAGGGCCCTGGTCCATGATACCAGTGTGAGCGATAGATGGGACTGTTGCTGCAGCTGAGGTCCTGCATTTATGTCACTGAAGGACAGATGTGCGCCCTCACAAAGCACTAGCCGTCTAGATCAGGATAACTTCATCGCACACACGCATGCCAACTCATTTCTATTTCCAATAAATATCAAACCATGAAAACTCATTTGATTGAAACACCTCGACTTTTTCTGTTTCCTCAGTAAAGCTCTGGGACAAAATGTCTTGACCTCACGCAACAGCCATCTTTGATTGGAAGATTCCACAGCCAGGGAGAGTCTGGCGAGCGCTGACGTCACCGCTCCAAATGCCTCCATTTTGCAGCCCTCACTCTTCCTATTCATCCGTGATCGCTAATCGTGCATTACTCCGATGAGTGGCTGTGGTGCCACGTGCAAAAAGGAGTCCTAATTTTCATTCAGTGCGAAAATGTCAAGTTGTTTGTATGCCTCAGAGCCCGGAAATCATCTGCTAATATACCCCCCGCCTGCTCTTTTTGGTGCGCGCAAGAGGGTGTCGAAAAAACACCGCAGATGATCACAGTTATTACAAAATAGGTTTCTGTTGGTGGGGTTAGGCAGGAATTATAAATCATATCTCGTTCTCCCTTTCTATCCATATCTGTCACCCCTCTTTCTGATGTGTGTGCGTGCGCGCGGGTTTTGTGTCATTGATTTTGTGTGTTTCCAGCGCGCGTCGGGTCCTTGCGTTAGCCAAAAGCAGCGCCGAGAAAGATTGATAGGGGGTTATCGTTTGAAAACATGTAATTTATCAGCACTTGACAAATCCATATCTGACACAAACACCATCACCAGCCGCTACACCTTGCTTGGATTTCTTTGTGTTTCACTCCTGATGAAATCTTTGATGCGATATGTGCGTGTGTATGCGAGTGTATCCGTGTGTGTAGCAGAGCGAGGGGAGGAGGGGGGAGGGGGCGGCTGGCGTGGTCTCCGTTTGATAGCAGAGGGGGATTGACAGTGCAGGATTGGACAATATTTATCTACAACAGACCTGAGGAAAATAGGTTTGTCCCTGATGACATTTTCATCGATTGAAACATGTACTGCCCCCCCTTCCTGCTGAAAATGACTAATCTCAGGACTTGCGGTAGCAGTTTTTGTTCTTGGGAGGTCAAGGTGCCATGTCCGCACAACATGTCGGACTCCAGATGAATTCTCAGTTTTATCCCGACATGGATTTTTCAATCTCGCCCCCAACTGAACTGAAAAGGAGGAATAAAAAAAGGGGAGGGAGTATAGAGAAAAGAAAAGAAAATCTCAAGTATCACCTGTTTGCTGTCCTTGTCGCAAAATGGCCAACGAGATGTGACTGAAAAGCAAAGAGGGGGCAGTTTTCATGCATCATCAAGCAGTTTTAAATGTCAGAGATTACCAAAAAAGAGACGACCTTATCAGCCGAGTCTGTCTCTCTCACTATTCAAATGCAAACTGTTTCGTGAAAAACTCACCTCAAACGCACTTATTCATTCGTGACCTTAACTGTGGAAGAGGGGCCCCTTGATGAAACACAGGAGGAAAACCTTTGTTCCTTGGAAAGTTTAAGAAGATGCACATCTGCTTTTTTGAAGGTTCCCTAACGGATTGATTTGGCAATTCAGGGGCAATGTGATGTGTTTTCTTTATCCTTTTGTGTGTGTGTGTTGTGCAGCCTGTACGGAGTCATTATCATCTTGGAATATGGGGAACATCATGGAGGAACAGTGCTGGCACCATGGGGTGCATCTGGTCCTCAAACTGCTTGCCGTTATGCGACCCTGCAGAGCGATCAATGGACCTAATTGCTGCAAGAACACAGCAGGCGGTTCCCATTCCGATCCTCCATGTTTAGCAGATGGCAAAAGACATTGTGGGCCAGAGCATTGATAGGCTTTCTACAAACATCAACTCATTCCAGTGAGGTAGAAATGAGACTCGGCAGACCACATTTCCTTCTTTTTTGTGTTTTGTTTTTCATGGGTCCAAGGTTTGTGGTCCTTGCTCCGAGTTATCTATTTTATGGATCAGCTGACAAATGGTTTCTGGCAAGCAGCCTTGACCAGGGTTGCCAGATTTGACACCATAATGGCATAATCAGAGCCTCAAACGGGTCAAAACGCCCCTTTGGACTGGATTTTTTTTTTTTTTTTTTTTTGCCTCTTCAACATGTGTCCTGAATGATAAATATTTTTCATTCGTAGTCTGAAGTAAGATATAAAATGACACCGTTTTCTCACAACTACGCCTGCAGCAAAACAGAAATCTGAATCAGCTATCTTGGGTAAGTATAGCTGTACACATATCAGGAATTTGACACATTTTTTCCCTGCAATGCTTGAACATAAGAGCAATAAAAAAAACATTCACTTTATTGAAAAACCTCCACCGCTAGGCATAGTAAAAATTTGAAGAAAGAGGGTAATATTGTTTCACTACTACAGCCTCAGATTAACCTGGTCTCTGTTGACTATAAAACATTCCCGTTTATCAGCATTTTCCTTCAGCTCTCAGTTCAGCTGCATTAGAAAACAACAGGAGAAAGATGCCTCTCACTGCAAAAACGGGGCTCAGTCTGGCCAGTCCAGGCCCAAAAGCCGCCGGTGAGGCAGGACTTTGCACTTTAACCCACTGAAATAGCTCAGCTCCGAGGCGACACAGCTACCCATCCGTACATCGCTGGGAGGGGAGGATGATTTTTGATGTGTAATTGATTTGTTCATTGTCAATAGACAGAGAGCGCCTGCAAGCCCACAGTGAAAACTACAAAGAAAAATGTGGGGACACTTTCATGTTGTAGGCAGCAACGGAATCAAACACAGCCAACAGCCGTCAGGAAGAATAGAAAATATGTCTCCTGTTTAAAGATGTTGTGTTTTCACTTGACAAACAAAGTTAGCAGACATTGAGAGACGGACTGCAAAGGACAATAAAGTGTTGATACTTTTTTTCCCAGTCTCTTTTGCTTTCAATACTGGCAGAAGTCTGAATGAACTGAACTTGTTGAGAATCTAACATGTATCCCATGTCAGTGTTGAATATCATGAGCTGCTTTGAGCTGACCTAAACAAGTCGCTGGTCTAACCAGGTTAAAAAACATCTCCAAACACTAAACCATGGGTGCTAACGTGTCACTGGATGAAGTAACTGTGATAATAGTACAGCAAATCATGTTAGAAACACTTTATACTACCCTGTTACGGCCCACCTTCTCTTCTTCATCTTAAAGTTGAGGCAGACCGGACACACTGTAACCTTGTCCACCTGTAGAATAATTGGGGATGATAGACTCAGGCAGAAATGTGCACTTACCTTACATTGAGTCACATTCGAAAACTTCCATCCTCACGGCGACCAGATGAAATGTACCGTTACTTACCTTGAGTAAAATGACATCTTCCTCCAAATTTGTTGGAAGCATTTTGGATAATGCAAGTACACAAGTCACCAGAATACACAGTGGCTCCTCCCACCGGTCAAACAACAGTATTGATTGCCCCAAGATCATGATGGGGATGATTAGCTGGTGTTTTTTTTATCAAAATGCCTGAATCTCTGCGATGTCGTGATGAAATTTCAATCACGTTGACTAATTTTAACTTTGAATAATCCTCATTTCTGTTCTGCCGTCATGTAATTATAGTCTTCTCCGCGAGAACACATCAGCAGTGGCAGACAAAAGAGAGACATTTCTCAGCTGCAGAGAAGTAGAATGAGGTCAAGGTGGATGTCGATTTCAGCACCAGACTGTGTTTTTATGTCTCGTCTCCAACAAAGCGTTGATTTATTTTAGTGGCGAAGACAATCTTTTCCCTGACCTTACCTGTCAATCTTACCAACATCTCAACCAAGTAGTTTCAGTCTAACTAGGTATGAGATCACATCCTTTAAAATACAGCAACATTTATCTTTTGTCCATTAAATGTTTTTACAAAAACCATCTCACTCACAAACACACACTCGGTCCATTGTTTTAAATCTTGTGTTCCCATTAGGCCCTTCCTCAGACACATCTGCTTCTTCATGGGCCCCCAGAGGGCTGTGTTGAACAGTTTCTCTCTCTCTGGCGAGTTCAAGGTAAACTCCGAGCGGATGTGGTCAGGGTCTGGCGAGCGTGACGCATTCGTGTTGATAAGGCTTTGGTGAAAATCTGTGAACTGTTCCCGCAATCCTCCTGCAGAAAGATGAGCACTGTTCGGCTTCTGCAGTTAGTAAGTGTGTCAAGGTAATTCTGTCGGACTCGCATATACTCCCCGTAGTTATGCAGATTCGACGTGCTGTAATCATTCCAATATTCTGTTCTTCTGAAATCCATTTGAAAAACTCTCCTCTTCTCCACCGCATTTTGAGCCGCTCGCTGCCAAAAACCTGATGTTTCTCCCACAGCAGTATCTGGGGGATAGTGACTCATTGAGTCATGTCATTAGATAATGGGTTTGGAGGAGTTATTCAAATAAACACAGTTCCTGGATGTAAAATGGAGGCAGAGAGTTCAGTGTTGTTTTCTTTCTTTTTTTTTTTATTTGGTGGGAATACCAGGGGATTTCCAGCGCTGCTGCAGGGCCCATCTGTTGTGGATCGAAGCAGCGTCACAGAGGCACTGACCCATACTGCAGCTGCCCTGTCACAATATTGTTTTTTAAGGTATACCACAGCAGCCATCTGCACCTTATTGCCACTGGCGCTCGAACAAGATATTCTCAGTGTAATGCCGACAGTAAACATACAGCAATCCTCGAGCTAAAAGCAGGTCTGGAGTTCATTATTTACTTGTTATTGATCGGCGCGGCTCCCCAGCGATTACACTTGGCTCATTTTTATATGTTGTGTGGGATGTATGATCGGGGCCCTCCGAGCACGGAGCCATCTATGATCGCATTTCAGCTGTAATTCACCCGATATAACCATTAATAATATTAACAACTCCAAACATTTGCATATTCCAAAATGCGGCTCGTCAAGACGCTGAATAAATGATGTCCTTGTGAATCTCGAGCGCTGCCGTAAGAAAACCTTGGATTTGTTTTGTGGGATAATCAAATGAAGGAGGAGAAAAGGAAATGCTCCCGGTCTGACAATTTAATCAGAGGCTTTTGTGAGCGGGCCATAACTCAAAGCACCTGCGAGCTGTCATCAGTCTTTTTACATAATATTCTACATGCTCATTTTTTGGGGCTGCACTGATACATCCATGGTCCTTTTTTGGATAAACGTTCATGTAAATCTGTTATCAGCCCTTATACAAAGGAAATAGATCTTCTATATGTGTAGATATGATATATTAATACCAATTCCTTTATCATTTGTACGTTATATGATTTGACAATATTTCCACCTTGTAATTACTTTTTACACTGAGGAGTTGACACATGTTTGAAAGGGGTGTCGACCTCACGTGTTTCGAAATACAAATTCATAGTTACGTCATGTTGAACGTATACACAGGACGTACATTCACATTCACGCTTATGACATATTTATTCATCATTAATGTATAGTGTAAATGTATGTAAATGTATAGTTCATTTCACTTTGGTTAAAAATTATTTCACTGTTAACACACACGGAAATGCTTTATGAATCATCTATGAAGAAATTGTTTATTGTAAAGTTGCATGCAGTTGCTGCAAGTGTCATATAAAGATTTTTTGTTTGTTAACAGTGAATAACTTTTAACTTAAGTTTAATTAACTATAAACATATAATTTACGATTAATGGTTATTATAACGTGTCACAAAATAAATCAAATTACGCTCTATTACCAATTACTTCCTCTTTAACACACTATACTTACAAATATGTGTCCACCTTATTCCGTAACATTCAGTGTAGATTGTCACGTTTAACTCTTTAAGCCCCAAGCCAATTTTCCAGGGTTAGGGTGATTCACAAAGTTTGACGCTTAGTTGTTTATTTGAGTAGCGTTTGGGCTGTGTTTGGGTCATATAAATGTGTTTTTCACATGTTGTAGCCCAGTTTAATTTGATATAAAATATGACGATGTTCTTTCATAATTAGTGCAGTAGTGGCTCTGTGGTTGTTCTGCATGTCTTAAGGGTTAGGGTTAAAAACCCCAAGGTCCCCCAATGCAAAGTTTTTCTTGCACGTTCAGTCGACTTTTATCATCTTATGAAAAGGTCTTACTGTAAATAATCTTTTGTTATTAGCATTCATATAAATAGTTTGATTGTTGCAATCGTGCCGTCATCTCAGTCACAGCTCACTTGTCAGCAAACTTGGTCTATTAATTGAGATCACGTGTTCTTCTGTTGACTCTTCTGAGAGCTGATTTACCTCCAAACAAGTGCAAAGAAAAGACATTTTGCATAAAGTCATAATCATCAGACTGCAGACGTTTTTCATGTACATAATGTAGCTGGACAGTGTTGGAAACCCTTCACCTGCTACAATATCAATGACTGAAAATAAAAAGAAATACATTATTAATGTATAATGCAACATTTAAGCTCTGGACAGGTGGTTAAATCAATACCGTGAGGCTACAGAGAAGCATGATTCCATGTGTGTGACAAAAACAGCTTGTCCCTCTCTGAAAAACTCATTTGTAAAAGAATATACATGACATAATCTCTTTGACTATAAGGCAATGAAGCGCTATTTTCCACGCGTGGCGATAGTTCCCACTTCACCTCTCCTTCCTGTTTTTCTCGCTGCCCGAGATCCCGCCAGATCTCTCCCCCATTTCATTGTCTGCCTCAGCCCATTTCCCCTCCTGTCTGTGTGTAATTTCAGGAACAAACTGCCCTCTAAACGCTGCCGTATTTCTTCTGTTTCAAGCTCATGTAATTGAGTAATCAATGATGGATGCAGACTGGATACCCGCATGCTGTTAGAGACAAGAGAAAACAGGAACAGTATGTTGGACTTGCGCTTGGCCTCGGGGTGCGCAGGTTTTTTTTTTTTTTCCTTCCCTTTATCGTTGTAGTTTTTATCTTCGCGGAGCCTGTGGCCATGCTGTATTGACAGGCTAGCTGTGGCCAGGCCTGGCTGAAAGGCTCTCAGGGCTTTTAGTCGCGCCCTCGTTTAGACGGCTTTGTAAAGAGGAGCTTGGCCTCTGTGGTTATCGCTGGCACGTTGGAGGGAGTGAATATAGATTTTATCCGTTTTCACCTCCCACCTCTTTTTTTCCCTTTTTTTTCTTTTTTCGTTTTCTGGTCTATTTATCGCTTCCCATCTCTCGCTTTCTCTCTCTCTCTCTCTCTCTCTCTCTCTCTCTCTCTCTCTCTCTCTCTCTCTCTCTCTCTCAGCCTCTCAGCCTGTCCTTGAAATAATGACAGCAATTCATATTGAATTTCTCTATTCTCTGAAGGTGATGAGGATGAGGCATCGCAGGGCAGGATGCAAACAGTTGCGAGGCGGGCAGTTCATCAAGAACAAAAGCCCCGGGTAGGAGAGAGGCGATGGCGGGGGTCTGCCGGAGAAAAGGAGGATATAAGTATTTCTCAGTATTGATTCTGAATGACGAGGTAGAAAATAGACAGGTGGAGCCTTGTGACCAGGAAGTTGAGAGAGGAGTTGGAGGGAATGACGGGGTTGGGAAAATCTCAGGGGAAGTGACGTGTGAGAGTGAGAGGGAAAAGTGGGATGAGCTCAGCTGCACTGGGTTCTCATTTGTAGATCTCAGTCATCATGCAAACAGGCGCAAAAGGCCAAAGCTTAATTTTCAAAATGTCCTTAAATGTCTAGTGCGTTGAATTTTGGGGGATTGAGGAGGATCTAAAGGCAGAAATGTAACACAATATTCATAACTGTTTTAAAAAGTCTTTTGAATCTAAAGAGGGAGCAGGTCCACTCCCACAGAGTTCGCCATGATGCTCCGCCATGTTTCTAGTCGCCCAGACTGGACAAACCAAACACTGGCTCTACAGGTGTCCTTCCTCTATCGACACCTAGACTAGCCCAAAACAAGGGAACCAAAATTGGCACCGCTTAAAATAAACCTTTAGAACAAGAGGTCGGGACATTTTCTGTCCAAAACTTGATATTTTTCCTTCTTCCCATCTGTAAAGTTTCACGGCGACGAGGTGAAATAAATGAACAGACATCGTTTTGATTGCGGCAAAGACGACATCTGCACCCCTCTTGTAAAAATGAGGAGTGCATAAGACCTGGGAGAGGACACTGATGGACAACATAAAGATAAAACTGTCACGGGCAAATGACATAGAGGGGAAGGGATGGGAGCAAAATTGAGACTGAACGGGGGAGGTAAATAGAGAGAGCATCTGAATCCTCTGCATGAGCTAGCATGCTTCACTCCGAGGCTCATCAATAACTGAGACGTGATGGAAAATCTTTTCCTCTCCTCACTGTTCTTACAAGTTTTTTTTTTTCTCTTTTCCTGAGCTGAATCTTCGCACGTGGTCAACTCGAGAACTCCAGCACAATTGACACCTCATGAGGACGGACGCTCAGCGGCACGAAAAGACGTTGCACCATGTTGTTGAAGCAGGAGGTTAATTTGACAGGGATAATCATTTTTTTAAATGATTTATATCAAACCTATAGAGGGCCCTGGCTTTTCATCACAAAATGTATTAAGGGGTTTCCTAATGCATTTGTCAGTCATGTAAAAAACAGCTACATGGGGGAAACATCCCAGTATTAACCATGATGTTAATTTCGCTGGCTCATGGAACCGGAACCGGTGCCATGTTTTACCCACAATGCAAAAGCGAGCTGATGAAAAAATAGTGAATTACAAGTGATTAAAAATCACCATCAACATTTAGGCATCAAAACATGTCCAGGGGATGTGTCCAAAAAGTGTTGCAGGGGGACGCCACAAATAATCAAGCAAAAAAGTCAAGTCTTCAAATTCTTTTTATCCGTCGAACATTTGCATGCAGCGATTGACGTAATTATCTCGTACTTTTGGTTTTGCTGATTAGAGTTTAATCAGACAACACATTCAAACAACCGCAAGCGGTATGATGACTCACATCAAACATCATGGTGTTTGTTGAGGTCATCACTTCAGTAAAGAAAAGGCTCCAACTGAGAGCAAACCATTTTCCCTAATTAGGTAACAACAGTTTTGATCTGGAACTGAAAATACTTTAATTGCAATTAGGGGGTAACCTAGCGACAGCCAATCGTGGAGCAGCCTTGGAGTTGGGCGAGCGGGAGCGACGATGTTGGAGTGTATGTTGGTCCTCAGCTGTGGCTCGATGTAACTCGTTAGTGGGTAATTAGGTCAGCTTGTTACATCAAACAGCACAAACGCTCTCACGGCCCCACAGTCCTCTGTACGGAGCCAAATTAAAGCAACAGCCTTGAAAAAGCAGAAGCATCTCAGATCCTCACAGGAGGAGACACCGACGCTTCCAGAACTTGAGGAACGAGTGTGGTCAGTACTTTACCAATCCTCCTCGTTGGCTCTGCTCTTTATCAGTTCTCTTACTGGTTCTTTTTCATTACGAAATAACCCACTAACATCTCGCTGGAAAAACGTCTAAAATGGCAGCAAAATAAATAATATTCCTGACATCAACATGCTGAGAGATATTTCGAAAGAATGAAGAGCACGGACATCAGTCAGTATCAGTCCTCCTCCCTCTGCTGATGTGATTCACTCCCTTCTGGTGCTGCTGGTAAAGGGAGGAGCGGCGGGTTTTTCTCAGGCATTAGCTAACTTTACAAGAGTAAACAGTTACAGTTCATAGCAAATCACATGTGTGACTTTTTTATTGACTGTGTGTGATCTACAGTCAAATATGTGGTGTTTTTCTGTAGCTCCAAAGATATATTTGGCAATTGGTGGCACTCAATTTATTTAACTGAATACAGGACCAAGGACCATAACTTGCAGATGTGATAGAATTACATTAATATTGAACATTTATCTGGATGCAACAAAGTGAAAACTAGTGAAGAGATTCATTTCTGAAAGTCAGATTCGTTTTGGTAAAAATCTGGATAAAACTGAAGCTTATTCACACTGAGGCATTTTATAATTTAGCCCCACAGCCTGTTTGATTCCAGGTTTTAGTACCAATCCCCACTGAAGAACATGGTCACAGTGATTGTCATGTGACTGACAAGGCCTCTAAAACAACCTCCAAGTGTTTCTTTTTGGAAAAAAATACTAATCACTAAAATCAGATTTTGACATGAATTTCAGGTTGAATATTTAATATGCAGAAGCTGCATTTCACATTTTTCCTGCACGTTGTGTTTACATGAATATGAAAATCTGAAAATGTCTTCTTAGTAGGCTAAAATGATCAATCTAGACACTTATGTATTCATTCGAAAAAGACACATTATGTGGAGAAAGAGGAGATCAAAGACTGAATAAATGAGCGGCAGAGAGAAGAGGAAAGATGAATGATCACCGTTGACAGCAGGCAGCCAGGTCATTCCCATGGGGCTGCCGGGCTGCCGTGACACACCGTTCACACACACAAGCACAAGCTACTGTACGTGCGCCACACTTCAAACCGGTCTGCCTTTGAATCGGGGTAATTTCTCTCTATAAAATGAGACAATGGTTCTCTGACCTCTTTCTTAAGGCGTTCGGGGAGATAACGCAGGCCACAGTCAGGACACAAACACTATTTCCACTGCATGCCATAACTCAGTCACGCTGCCTTGATGAGACTCATAACCACGAGATGAATTTACGGTCGCTCAAGTTTTTTCCCCCTCGCACTCGCGGCTGCTCGCTCACCTCCACTCACCCTGTCTCCTTCAGCGTAAGCCATTATAATGACTTTCACTAAGCGCTTTAGGATAATTAATTTATGGCACAGCGCTGTGACATCCTAAAGTCCTCTTTGAGCAATTACAGTGTGTGGTCAACGTGTCTTCTTGTCAGAGGCCAGAGTTAAATGTCCTTAATTCTTTCTGAAAAGTGGCTTCACGGGGACATTCGGAACAGACAGGCTGTCAGCATGGCTGCATTAAAACTTCCACGGGCTCCTGGGTGTTCAGGGTCAGAGGTCCGCCCACCGCGTCGACACATGTCTGCAAACAAGTTACGGGGCTTCAAAGTCAGAATCATGTGAAGCGACAGTCGACATCACGAGACAGGCATCATGCTTTTATAAAAATTAAGGGGACAAACACTGACGATGCTCTTTGGCAAAGAGAAAACACATCAATGCATCGCAGCTGCATATCAATGAAATTTTAATCTTAGCAATGAATTATTTGTCACACAAACCCACAAGCCGTAAACAGAGAGTTGATCCTTTCCTTTCGCAGCTCCTGGGTTCTCAAATCCTCAATATCCAGCTCCATGACCAGCTTTGTTACTGCTGCTACCTCTGTTTCCTTCCAGTCAACTCTACCGCAGCTTATTTAGTTCATATTCACTGCGAGCAGCCTCATAACTCCTCTTCCTTTATAAGTAAAGCTTCTGGTTTGCTGCTGTCGTAATACCATGCCTCTTGTATCATTTTCAAATAAACCAGTTGCAGCTGGACTTAATACACCGGGCAAAATACACAAAACCACATCTGCGTTGTTCACTATGACACACACACAGACTCATGAGGTGAATTACATTACATCAGCAGCTGACACTGTCCCAGCTGGTTATAATGGATGAATGTAACCTGTTTGTTGCTTGAGTAATTACATTTCTGTTCGGCTAGCTCTGCATGAAATGAAGGACCAAAAATGAAAAAAAAATCGCCACCCAACATGCCGTACCAGGTTGAGAAGTTTAGAAATATTCTGAGTTCAGGTTGGGTATGCTTCTGTCAGTGTACATGGTGCTATCAAGTTCTTCAAGTGAAAATAAATAAATATAGTAAAAAACACAAGTGATATATTAAAGCAGCATTATGAAGAAATTAAAATCCCAGGTCTGTGATGTGTTTAGGTGCCAACTACAAACAATGTTATGTGTCGAAAAACTTGTATGTTGAAGTAAACATGTATGTAACACTGTGACAGAGACACAGTTCTCCCTGTTAAAAGACACTGTTCGTCAAAATGATATTGAAGCTGTTATATTATACGTTACACAATATCGCTTGATAACTGACAATAAGTGATGGAGTCTGTGTTGGAGCTATATGTCCTGTTAAGTGTTCGGGTTTGTTATTCAGGTGACGAGCCTTTGAACGCAACACAGAAGCTATTTGTCACTTTCCAGGCAGCAAATGTTCACATGGCACTCCGTGCGACAAGGTTACACAAACCCAACGCTTCAGCCTACGTTAACTGTGTCGGACTTGGTAGGGCTCGGACGGAAAAGCTGAAAAAAACTGAAAACTCGGGGTCGGGCTGGGCTACTTCAACCTGAGCAGAGGCCTAATCAAGAAGAATAGAGACACCTGTGTGAGCGTTCAGTGTAAAATAAGATATAATTGTAGGTGCATTGTTATGCTCGGTTGCTATTTTCATCATTTAGGCTGAGCACCCACGGCGCTCTGTCGGTGGATCCAGGCTCGACTGTCTGTTGTAGAAAACCTGAACTAAACTCACCGTGAAACATTGTCAAATTATCCTCACACTCTTTGGTCAAAATCCTAACTTCCAGTACACTGAAACAAATTACATTTGGCTACAGAGAGTTACGCAGTTCTGCTGAATATCACAGTGTCTGCTGCTGCTGCTGCTGCTCTCACATGCTGTGCACACATTATGAGATTCAGTATTTACAATGGCAGATGTAATGAACAAATCCAGGCCGCCTTTACCTTCAGGCAGCACCACTGTTTCGAATGACTGCGGCGATGAATCGTGTCATATCGTCATCATCGCAGTCAGCGGTACAGTGGTGCTAAATGTGACTTGCATGTGTTGCACTGTCAGTGTCACGGCTTCGTCACGCCCCTTCTCTCTTCCTCGTCCTCTGTTCGCAGCTTTACAGACGAGTGGCTTTTGCCATGTTTGTTCTACAGAGTGGAGGGAGCGAGGAGTGCTGTCCACAGACTTTGTGAGTTTGTGGTAATTAAAGCTGGATAGAGCCCTATCAAGTAAAGCTGCTTATGTTTAATACAGTCAGCCATGCAGACACGGGCCGGCGGCGCACAGGCCCGGCGCGGCGGGGGGACTGCACGGCGCACAGCCTTCCGCGCATAATCCCACCCAATGCATCAGCATGAGAGCATGAGAGGAAGAAGGGGGAAGAGGGGAGGGCGGTTGTTACGCTTGGGCATTCAGCAAAGTTAAAGAGCATTTCATTGTGTGTGTGTGTGTGTGTGTGTGTGTGTGCAGATCTGTAGTGTGTGTGAGTGTGTGTGACAGAGAGAGAGAGAGCGAGAGAGGAGGGGGACAGGGCAGTTGAGAGAGGATGGAGGGAGTTGCAGAGAGCGAGAGGGATTTAGTTTATGGCAGATAGACTTCACTGACTAACTCCATTGTGCCGGCGCTCTGTGGTGTGTGGATCAGAGACGGAGAGAGTGTCCTCTCCTCTTAAATCTGCTGGCATCTCCAGCCAGGCAGTCACAGCGCAACACGGCCGTGCAGTGAAATAATGCCTGAAGAAGCCTCACGCGAAACGCAAGGAGCAGACGGGGCAACATGACCGCGCAGGCACACAGGCAGCATGAGACGTTTTTGGTTTATTCAATGACATACATGAAATCTAAGGCGTTTGTGCATTTATCTGTGCTTTATATATTAGCTGTAAATGTTAATATGTGGTTTTGGTGAGTGAGTGGTCAAACTGCTTAAAGAGGATTTTTTTTTTTTTATGAATTCAAGTGAACCGAAACAATGCTAAATAAATTACGCTGAGGAAGGACGTACACTGGTCACAACCTGGAAACCGCCCATGCTGCACTGAGGACATTTCAGCTTTCATCAAGCCCTTCATAATGTGAACCAAAATGGTCCTTAACACCTCTGCTCTGCAACAGCCCCCTTTTGTGTAAGCAGAACAGACTCCACCTTTTAAAGTATTTCTGAAGTAAATACTTAATGATAATGAAAATCCCCTCGCTGAGTTCGCTGCGCGGTACATATGAATCACACTAAAATGAGGTATTTGAAGGAAGAGACATGAATTCGTATTTTTCTGCTCCTACGTAAGTTTGTGGGCCTGATGATAATAACAGACCACATCGGTCACGACTCACTTCTAATTCGACACGCGGTTTTTCGCATTGGTGTTTACAGCCAATCAGGGAAATGAATTCTTTGTCAAGTGAAAAGTTGTTTTTGTGAGTGTTCAAATCTCCCAGTGGGCAGGGATATGGAAAAAGGGGCATTAATCAACAGGTGAAGAGGGCAACACCAGCAGGGAATTACAGCCTCACCAAACCTGCCTGAACGCGCTGATTAACACATTGTTTGTGGACACTGGACGTTATTACCTGCATGGCTGCTAATGTGGTACCAAATACAGGAGTATGCAGTATTGATAAAGGTGTGGAACATGTTTAAGATTCAAACTTGACAACCAATAATTAAATTCTTTCGGCCACTCCTCCGTTTCGGCGATGTGATTGTGCGTGGCCGAGCTTTTCGCTCACTGCTCAGTGCGCATTTACATAACTGATTTCTGAGAAGTGGAGAGGGAGTTGTCCGGCTCATATTCCTAAATGGGAGGCATACAGTGCTGTAATTTCACAGCTGTAATGTGGCATCAAATTAGCCTTTCAGATCAATGCCTAATCTAACCTCGGCCCAGAAAAAGATCTGAGCGATCCAGCCTCGAAGACGGCTGCCAAATCCCCCAGCATCCTTAGTGTTGGTGCCGTGACGACACTTTAATAAGCTGTAAGCTCCTCTACTGATTTAAGACAACCTGAAATATAACACTAATTCCCCTGATGAAAGGAATGTTATTTCTATAAATGTGACACATGTAACACAAGCTGAGGCGAGAGCAGGAGCGAAGGGGAGCAAGTGTGTGTGTGTGTGTGTGTGTGTGTGTGTGTGTGTGTGTGTGTGTGTGTGTGTGTGTGTGTGTGTGTGTGTGTGGTGGGGGTGGGAGAGTGAAGATGAGGATTTGCTTTCTGTCTAATGCACATATTTGCTGAAGTGGCCTCAGCCAGTGTCTTTTGAGCTGACCTCCTCCTGCTCTTCAAGAAAAAGAAGGAAAAAAAATACCTTCAGTGTGATATTCCTTCCCACTTTTTCTCGAGATGTTTGATCTCTGAGCTCAGAGGAGGGTATTAGACTTCACAAAGGCGAGCCGTTGATACCCCAGGGATCAATACGCCCCGGCTGGTCAATTCATTAGCGCTGTACTGTGATTAATTAAGTTGTCCTAAACATCGGAAGCCGGGACCGTCAAAGGACGTTAAAAGGGGCGAGAAGAGAGGGGAAAAAAAGCCGACTTGGCTCAACGCGGGTGGTGTGGACTCCTGAAACGGGAGGCTGGGGCGGGAGCGATGTGCGCTTTCGAGTTTTTTTCATCCGTCTTCACCCCTGTCTCCTCTGTCCTTGGAGCCGCGGCTGTTCATTAGAGGATGAGGAGGAAGCTGGATGCCACAGTGTGAAATACGGAGAGATGCTAATCCTGACAGGTTAGTCATTAAGAAGCCCTCAGAGAGGAGGAAGAGACGGAGCAGCAGGAGGGGAGGAGGAAGGACGAGGATGCGAGCAAAGAGTACAAGATGAAGCAGAGTAGAGTCTTTATAAACTGTGGTGGGACAGCACAGCAACCTTTGACCCCAGTGGCTTGTTTTAACAAATAACACATTGTGTGTAATTCAAAGAAGAGAGTTAAGCATCCCTTACTGGTTCCTATTGACCAAACGACCTTTGGAGACCTCTGCTAATAGTGTCCGGGTGCTGTCATTGCCTTTAACACCCTGTAATAGACCACATGGACAGAAAAGCATGCAAGCAGGGCTTGATATATTTGTGCAGAACTTACACCTCTCTCTGCTTTCACACCTTTTTTTTGTGGGAAATAAATTTTTATTTGGGCTGTTGTGAAAGCTGTCAATCCAGCTCCTGGGTGGACTAAACAACCGAGCCAAGACTGTCTCAAAAGGAGGGTCCCTTTCAAGCAGACCAACCCCAGTGCCGTGCGAGAGGGTAGTTGAGACTTCAACAAATATTCTGAAGGTAAACTGCTATTAAATCCACCTGTACTAAGTAAACTTTGATGAAAATGGTCCCTCCCAATCTGTATGAGCAGTAAAGCCTTCATATGCATGATGAATCAATCAAAAACGTCCAAACGTCAACAGCTAAATTAGTGGATTGCCAGTCACTCCCAAAATGACACAGATGATGTTTCTACAACAACACCAAAACTACCAGGGACAAGCGAACCAGACCAAAGTTTCATGGTTACGTGGTGAATGTTGTGAAACACAAGCAGGTTGGTTAAAGTATACATTCTACCACTAGCTAACTAGAAAACAAGCTATTAACACTACTTGGTTAGGTTCAGGAAAAGATCATGATTAGGGTGGTAAGTAATAGTGTAGAATAGATGTCCAGGCTGAGTCATCAATATTTTTTTATGCCTAAACCCAATCAAACAGTCATGTTGTTTTGGGATCGGTGATATAAGTGGTTTTGGGAGTCAGCGGCAATCAGCCTATTCAGTCGTTGTTTGCATGAGTGCAGGAAATCTCTCCAATGGATCAGATCGTTAAAAGAAGTTAAGTATTGACTGTTGAGTGTGTGAATGGAATAAAACTGACTGGAGCAAACACACACAGTAACTATCCTCCCTAACTAGGCATCATCAAACCAGACGTAAAAAGGCTGCAATCTTTTTCTCTTCTCCCCTGTCTGAAATGAACAACAGGTGTGAAAGGGCCTTTGATCTCTCTATCACTGCAGCCACTTCAAGTCAAAATGGCCGTTGCAAAATGAAAATAAAATTCCCTCCAGCACATCTTTTGACACGTGCGCTCATTTTATTGTGAGCATAAAAGGTATGACAGTCAATGCTAACACATTACCATAAAGCTGAAGGGATTCAAATTATAGGCCCTTTTGAAGCCTTCAAAACGTAAATTGGGCGAAATTACAACTCGCGCGGGTGGCTGTCGCAGAGGCTGATGCCTACATAATTACAGTGCGCTGCCTTACTTGGCAGGAAAAGAAGGCTCTGATGAATTTGCCCTGATTGCCAGTACTTAACACCACCATCTTGATTGCACACACAGAGTTCATTTGACAGGTAGCTGTTAATCCTTTCAGGCCTTTATCTCACAGTATATGTCCGTCTGTCTGAGCTCTAAACTTCATCCCTGGCTGCAGAGGTCTCCGTCTGTCTCCGCCTCTCCTCTCAATGTGCCTCGTCCTCCTGCGGCACCGTCCTCCATGTGTGACGGCAAAGCTGTCAGCTCCAAGGTTGCCAAAGGGGACAGTCAGAACACTGCATTTCCATCGATACATGTTCAATTAGTCTGGCTTTCAGGTGATTTGTCTGCGGCAACAATAGGCCTGGGTGTCAAGCTCCTTGCAACAATGGCGCCATTCAGCGAACGAACAATACGGACAGGTAAGACAATACGATATGATACAAATGAAAGGGACAAATACACAAAACCACGCACACCCACGTGCATCATCTACACCCACACTAGGCTAATTACCGGCATCCTTTCAGCCATTTTTTTTCTCTCTCCCAGCTGTCAAGACAGCACATTTCCTGCATTGTGACAAATAAGCAAATGTAGCTCCATTTTTTTCTTTCTTTTTTTTTTTCAATTACACTGATGCATAGCCAGATTATTGTTTCACACAAGAGATATTACCTCCATTTGGCCTTGAAAACTTGTTAGATAAGCATAATTATATATTTTCACGCTGACAAGTGATGCATTATAGTCTGCATTTTCTGACAGTTGGTTTCCAAGACTTGTGTAATGATATCAAGCAGAGTTAAGATGAGGGGAAAGCAGGAGGGGAGGGGAAAAAAAATGGTAATTCACCAGTGGGACATGGACGCCTGTGGAATCCCGTATTCCCTCCCCATCGAGGCCCTGCAGTCCCATTTTTAGATAATCAGTATTTCACAAATAGGACTATTTTTTGCTTCTGTGGAAATAACTCCTCAGATGATGGCTTCACAATGAGACAGGATGGAGCTCTGTGTGCTGGGAGAATGCTTTAAATAATAAAAGCACATGGGGCTTCATGAATAGAGTATTATGGGGCTGTGAATGGAAGCCCCCCCCCCCTCGCTGCCTTTTGCCTTTGCTTCCCATGCCGGCTCCAAAAAACATTCGGCCCACTGTCTGGCTTTTCCCTCAGGAAATCCAAAGAGACAGATGGAGGGAGAGAGACAGTAAGAGAGAGAGAGAGAGAGAGAGAGCTGGGAGCTACATCAAATAAAAGCTTATATTTGGAATTTGAAGGCCATTACAATTTGTGGCATGATATTGATTTACAATAAAAATAACGAGGGAAAAAAACAAGGCGATTTGTAATCTGAACATGAAGCCAATCCTTTATATATTTTGTCAACTGTATCTTGAGAATAATTCATCACAGGGTGGGTCGGCCAGATTTCCTCAAATAAGTGACTTGATGAAAGAACGTTAACATCTACTACAAGCAAATGAAACATGACAAAAAATAAGTAAAGGCTACCAAATACAGCCTCATATACACCGACATACAGCACATAATATCCATGAAGTGTATTAAGAGAGAGAGTCGAGGACAAAAAGAGGGAGGACAGGACGTTGCAATTAAAATCTGAAAACAAAAAGTGCTCTTAGAATGCACCGACATCTAAAACCTGAATGTGTTTACTCCGAAAGCGCTTTATTCTCTTCCCCTATCTTCTAGCTAATTAGAACTAGTGTATAGAAAAAAACATAACACATTAATGCTGCATTGAGAGCAAAAACACGCATCAATGTTGAGGAGAAGAGGACAAATTGGTGGGGAAAAAAGGACATGTATGCTTTCATCTAGCATGCATATAATATGAGTGCTAACAGAATCTGTTTTCTTTTTTTCCTTAATACCTTTAATGACAGAATCAAAGAAGCAGAACAAAAATCAATTGTGCTAAAGTCATGATCAAAAGAGTTGCTTCTCAAATCATCAGGCAGATTCTGAAAACCTCTCCCCCCACACCTTTTCATTTGAATGTACAATTTATGTATCTGCGTTTCCAAAACGATGTCCAGGGTGGATAAGAGTCAAAATTTAAATTACAGGAGGAGGTCATGTGCTTTTGCCTGCCAGGTTACAGTCAGATGCATCTTCTCTGTGTTCACTTGTTTTAAATAAATACAGCCACACAGAGATCAAATTTACAATTTATTACAAATGATTATTTTTTTCAAGATTAACTTCACTTTATCCGTTGGCCAGATTATGCTGGGTGGTGATCAACATGTTTATTCTCTTACCTGATGCGCTATTTATTCATCTCTCTCTCCTAAACTCACCAAAACAATCTAGATTTTAGGGCAAACTGTCGCTTTTAAACATCCTGAACACGACTTCTTCGTCAGTTTCCCGCCGCTTTCTAACCACAGCCTGTCAAATGACTTTGTGTCTTTTTGCATCCACATGAAGGGGTACCTGCATGTCTGCTATCATGTGTGTGTGTGTGTGTGTGTGTGTGTGTGTGTGTGTGTGTGTGTGTGTGTGAGGCCAGGCCAGAGCTCTGACAGGTGGACGGTGTGTTCAGGGACCCCTCCCACTGCCTCTGGTCCTCTCCAGCGGCCAGCACAGGAACCCTCCGCGTCACGTCTCCTCTCCCCCAATTCACGCATCACCACCTGGCGCTCTGACAGCGGCTGCTGCCCGTTGTGGCCCCCTTGTCAAACCCTGTTGCCATACCCCTTGACACCTTCCCCCATATCTCCGCTCAAAGTGCCAAAACCGCCGGCGCTGAATGTTTGATTTCTATTTATTCATGTGGCGTGTCTGGTCCCCCCCACCAGCCCCCTTGCTCTTGAATAACTTTCAAAATATACTGTATATCTAAAACACAGAGCAGGCTGCCTGTGTACGGGAACTGTCAGGAGGCTGTCATGTTAGTCAGCGTTGCTCGGCATACGCACTGTCTTATAAATTCATGAGCTTGAAGATGAAAAATCTCTATAAGTGTGTGTGTGTGTCTCCGTCTGTGTGTACATGTTTTTTTTTTTCTTTGATTCCACATTTGCATGCAGGTGGCACAGCTGTGAAGACATGTTGCATAAATGTAACACCGCGAAAAATTAATAAGGGCAATGATGAGAGATAATCTTAAATTAGCGCAATGGTGTATAAATATGTGCCCGTTACGACCTGAAAAATTGCCAAATTTGTGGGGACTCTCGGACCTGTCTGAAGGTTTCTCTGCTCCAGTTTCATATAAAAGTTTTCGTCTAATCAGCCTTCAGTCTAGACTGATTTAACATTGGAGCCCATCTCTCCCTGTCCTTAATCAAGCTCTCATCATGTTTCCTGCGCTCCATGAATGATTCACTGTCAGTCAGAGCCGAGCACGTGGACAGCCTCTCAAAGACTTGTTTTCTATCTGTGAGATCTGTAACATCTTCCAGCCACTCTAGATAAAAACGAAATTATTCCTGTGGATTCGCGGGATGAAGTCCAAATGTTATAATGTCACAGGAGACTTTTCTGTGATAAACCTTCACAACAGCGGCGCTCTGCGGGTCAATGACGCTTGAATGAGGCCAGAGCTCTGCTGTTAAATCCCCTTAAAGTTCAGCCTGGATTTTCTGTGTCTGTTTTTCAAAGACACACACATCACAACTGCATTAAGGGTGAAAGAAAGTAATTCGACAACGTCTTGTTGATCTTCTAGATGTAGGTATCGCTCTCTATACTTCTTTGTCTTAGTGGAAGCTTCAAAATAGCGCCACTTGGGAGGTAGAGTGGGTCGTCCACTAATCGGAAGACCAGTTGTTCAGTCCCTGGATCCTCTGGGGGGGGGGGGGGGCGACTGACCAAGCTGTCCGCCAGCATGATCTGTTGCTTCAAACCATACCCACAGTCACACTTAACATCAACACTCATCGTAAGTCCATTGAGACCACAGATTAGTATTTTGTGAGGGAAAGCAGTACAGTCATGTTCACACAGATGATGTAATGTTTCGGTGAGGACGGAAATACCTGCACTCTGTCCGCTTGTTTTTCTCCCTCTTACCCCCTACATCGCCCTTTCCACATTAATCCTCTGTCCTTCCTCTCACCTCCTCGCCTGACTCCCCGGTTCAACATTTGCTCAGCTAATAAGCATAGCATTTCCGCTGAAACCATTTTTTTTTCTCTTGATTTACCGCGCACCATGGCGGCTCTCCAAATTAGAATGTTTATTTATGGCCATCAATATTTAATTGGGTTTACTCTAATCTTGCGTTAGTGGGTTCAGAAGTCTCTGCATGGCTGTTTAAATATTAAAATTAATTGGAGCGGAGATACTGTAAAGAGGCTTGGCTTAATTGTTCTGGGAGAACAGGTAGCTTCTGAAGCCTTGGCATGCAGAAAGCAAAGCACTACAGGCACACACACACACACACACACACGCACACACACACACACACGCATACACATTGTGTGCTTTAACCAAATGAGTTCTTTGAGATTTCCTGTTGGAGGCACAAACAGGATTCTCAGTCCACAGTTGAGTTGCTGTGAAAAGTGTTTACCAAGTGGGTTCATTCGGCTGTAGAACAGGCTAACAAGGTTAAAAATAGCTGATATTTTAACTCAACACTTATTATAACTCTCCTGTGTGATTAAACACGGGGACACAAGTCATGCATGTAGTGAGTTATCATGTGCTAATTCCAACACATTCAATTTAGTAATCATAATTTAGAATGAATAGATAACGACGCAGAATTGTCACGATTATTATGAATAAACCATTAAAGCTTTTTCGAAACGTGATAAATACTTTATAAGAAACAGGGTGAGTGTAATAGAGATTACACAATGAAGCTTTTGTCAAAGTCATGTGTCGCAGGTCAAGCTTTGGCTCATCTGTGATCGACAGTATGGTATTTCAGGTTGTAGCCATCCACACAGAGTGACCTAGATTAGGGTGAAACTTGTCGCACATGAACACACCAAAGTCAGAAAAAGACGTCTTCCCAACTCAGAGGGTCGGACGATCCAAGGAGCAACTGAATGCAGCATCATTTACAAGGAAGCATCAGGTGATACGTCAATTCAGCCAACATGACTACACATGACATGACTAATACTTACACACTTAACCTCATCTGTGTACATGGCAGTCTCTGTGCTGTGTTAAGATGGCATGCAGGTATAAGAGTGTTGTGATTCCTCCCATCGAACTGTACGATTGCATTACCGAACACGTAATGTGTATCCCTTTGATGCATGCTTGAGAAATTGTGTCATTAAGTTTCCATGTTAATTTGGTATTTGTTCTGTAATTTGCATCTGGCTTTATGAGGTTCGCTGTGCGTCGTCCCAGCAGTACTGTTGATTCTGTTTATTTTGACTTTGATTTGATTTAAGCTGACGACTCAATACGCTGATTCAATTCAGTGTGGTTAAGATCGGCGCGGCACAGCGTTATAGTCTGGTTGTCCGTGGCTGAGTTATGTGGATATGATTAAGTTTGGTTTGGTTGGCTGAGGTATGAAAACAGGTCTGGAAAAGCAGCAGAGAGCCCCTGTTAGGCCTCAGGTTATGCTGTTGAGGTGATTTAAATAACACTGTCTGTCTCTCATTTCATTAATACACTTTCGCTCTCTCACAGAGCCTCGGGGCATACAGCTAGAGCCGCCACTGAATGAAATTCTGTTTTTCAAAATGAGCAGCATACTCGAAAGCGATGGTAATCTCAGATGTAGAAATTGGAAAAGTCAGCACAGCAAATGCATCAGCAGCTTTCTCCCAGACAAACATGCAATATTGATTCTCTTTCGGAACAGGTCATATTTTATGTATTTGTTTTAAAGATTTTGATATTGTGCTCCTCGGGTTCAGGGGAGGGGGAGTTTCGCCTGTAAATTAGCAATAATGATGACTGAACCAGACGTACACTCACAGCCTGGTCACCTCTGAAACCTGGTCACTTAATTAATCTTAATTGGATCTGTGTGTGTGTGTGTGTGTGTGTGCGTGTGCGTGTGTGTGTGTTTGACTGTGTGGTGTTAACCATGGTCCCATTGCAACCCTGCAGTGTGTTTGTGTCTGTACTTTACGTCGTCTTGCAGCAGCCATTCGGGTTAAGCCGTCTCTGCACATAATAACTTTTGTTTACCCACATCTCCGTTTTCCTCCCATCGTTAAAATTCAAATGCACAGGAAATCCAAATAGATGCATCAACTCAACTACTTTCAGGCCGATTATTTACCATAATGGCATACAAGTAAATAACAAATAAACAGAGGCAAGGGCAAAGTGAGCCGGAAAAAATGGCCTCTGATATCATTTTCGGAGAGCGCCACGTCTAACAGTCACTCTTCCAGCCAATTCAGCTGACAATGAATTGTCAAATGGCGCTGACATCAAGAAGACAGATACCTTCATAAACGCTGCCTTCAGTGCCACATAAACAGGAGCAGGAAATGAACTGGAGCTTGAATTGCAAAGGACTGCGATGCACTGAGGTCCATGATCATTAAGTCGCTCAGGAGGACGAGGAGGAGGAAGAGGATGGATGGACGAGTGAACTGCCTCTGTGCCTCCTCTGAACCATCAGCACGCCCAATCATGTGTTTTGCATCTCCCCAGACTCCTATCTGCATGCATATGAGTTGACCATGAAAACATTTGCAGAGCTGCCAGTTTAGCGGCTCCCCGTAGGTTAATCCACACAGACCCTCGCGACTTAATCTGCTGCGTCTAAATGCAACCGCAGTTATCCTCAGGGGCTCTGCTTCCGACAGGTGTAAAATAATAAAAATGGTTTTGTTCTGCACCTGCTTTGTGAAAAAAGTGCTGACAGCTAAACTTAAAATATGACCGACTGCATGAAACACAATCATGGCGCTTTAGAAGCTCGTGTCTCTCGCTGATAGAGCGGGAAATATGTTGATAAAACAGAACACTCTACATTTTCAAGTGTTGAGTGATTAGGTGTTGAGTGATGAAGTTCAGGTGCTGAAGGATATGATTCTTTGCTGGAAATGAACTCTTCATTTGAATTCCACACACTTTCACGGTGCCTGAGTGGATGGAAACTAATAAAAAGGCACTCCATCTGCTCCGGAACTACAGTAATGACACGAGAAAAAGAAAATACTCCTTTTGCTTTTCTACAGCCAGCCGTAGGAGAAGCGAGAACTCCACATACTGTCCTTTTACTTGCAATAAACTTCAGTACAGCAAGAAAGCTAAGGTCTCTGAGACCTTCGTCAGATGAAGATTCAGAACAAAGAACATTTGGTTACACTTTAAAATAAGGTACATGCTAATGTCAGTTTTTGAAAGTAAGGAATAAATCAGGAAAACATTTACTAATGAAGTGTCACTGAATAATGCCTTAACTGTGATTCAAAGACTATCATAAAATGACTAGATGACATCTGGAAGATCACTGAGCATCACCTAGGCTGTAGAATATGACTTGGATGATGATGAATATCAATACATGAACAGCTTATTTTTGAGAATCCTGCTGCCTCTGGTTTGTTATTTGAAAATAATTGTTAATCCCCAGAAAAACCTCAGTAGCTAATTGTCATAGTCATGATGTTATGATGGACTAACTACTCAGTATTATAAGCTCACAAAGAGTAACTAATGATTAGGTAATAATTAATTAGTGCATATACTTTGTAACAAATCAGTATTGTGTTTATTTTACTCGAGGGGGCACAAAAACAGTATTTAATGATTAAGTAATAAGTAATTGAGTCTACTTGACAACTTCTCTCACTACTTTCACTTTCCTTGATGAGCACAAAAAAATAATTAATGATTAAGTAATTAGTAATTAATTATACTACCTCGGAACTAGTCAGTATTATGTTTCACTTTATGTGACAGTGCACAAAAAGAGTTACTATGCGTGTGCTCTTCCAAGTGCCATTATAGTTTTATATGTAAACATGATTAATATAAACATAATTAAAATCAATTTATCCAAAATCATTTCTACCACAATCACAAAAGTGGTAGCATGTGGTGGCTTGTGTAGTTTAATATCAGTTTAATTCACACTGTTCCTCATCTTTACCTGATTAAAGTCTAAGGTCCAAGTGCATCTTTATCAAGTTTATTGCAAGGTTATTTACAGCCCGTGGATTTCCTCCCACACACCTGTCAGTTATATGAGCCTTTTCAGTCAAGCTTTTCTCCATCCATCATCAATCGGATGACATGCATTGAAACAGACTCTGACATGAGAGTAATAGATGCATACAGGTGACTACATGTTAAGCTTCACTTTGGTTTTGTGGATCTAGTCCCAATTAAATGGGAGCAGATCCTCTAATGTAGTAAGACTGATACTAAATCTGGCCCCGACTAACATTTCCATGTAGGTTTTAATTACAAAAGCCCAGGAAATGGGGGCTGATCTGAGAGGAATGGAGATGGAGATGAAAAGAAGGCGTGTTGAGATTTAGGTAAGAAGACAAAAGCAATGGAAGGCACGTGTGTCTGTTTGAGTGTGTGTCCATGTGTGTGAATGTTAAGGGGTCTGACGGCTTTAAATTAGATGGCGCCTTGCCGCAACGGCTGAAGAATTTTATTAAGAGTCTTTATATCTTCTGCCTTAAGCTGCCCCGATCAGCATAATCCCTGTCCAAACAAGAGATAATGAATCTTCTCTTTTAGTATTGGGTTAGATAGAGGAAAGCATGATGCCAGCGACGGGAGGGAGAAGTGCACAAATTATTGGATTTAGATTAGGAGGAGCCTATTTTAATGGGTTTGAAGTAATACCACAACGCTAATGAAAAAGTTGCCCGGGGCCTACATGATTGGGTGGGGAAGTGTGTGTGCATGTGCGTACAAGACAGAGAGAGAAAGCAGATTGGCCGATAAGCTGCGCTTAACATAGCTCATTGAAAAAGGCCCAGCCATTGTGGGAGCGGATGTTATTGTCTTCTGTTGTTTTTTTTTAAATTTCCTTTTATGTTACGCTGTTCAGCCGTGTCCATATGTCGTGTTTTATTTTTAGTGTTTATTCATGATTACATGATGTGTCTGTGTCTGTGTGTGTGTGTGTGTGTGTGTGTGTGTGTGTGTGTGTGTGTGTGTGTGTGTGTGTGTGTGCTGGAATGCTCATACATGTGCCTAGTAGGCTCCACCGGCCAAACACAGACTGTAAAGTCTGCTTATATATGTATGTATTCAAACTTAAATTTACATTTTCTCTTCTGGTTTTGTTCAAAGACAGTTAAAGCAGGAGTGTGGAATAACACGTTTAATTAAAGTCTTTTGTGTTTTCTGGTTTATCTGCATGAGCGGGGCCACATCTCATGAAGTTTTCTAATGACCTTGGAAGCACTTTTGATCTTGTTCAGCTCAGTAAATGCAAATATTTTCCCAAACTCGCCTTCCCCAAATCATTCATTGTGGAGTTGTTTTTGCAAAAGCCTTTCTCTACTTCACTGATAAAACTCCCCACGTCTGTAGGTTTTTATTATTATTAAAATGCGGCCTTATTGCTATGTCAGATAAAGCTTCAGAGGGAATCCCTGCAGGGTACAGATAATTTACTCCAGCCATATATGGGAAGGAGTGGCTAATATAAAGAATAAAAAAAAACTAAAAGAAACCTTTGTCATGCTCATTTTTAGCTGAACCACAGGGAGCACACAAAATACAGACAGCTTTGTAATATCATCAAGAGGTCAACTGGTGCACTGTTGTGGAGGATTGTAAGAAAAATGTGAGCAAGGTTGACTCATCCTTTAAATTGTGAAGATTGCCCTCGTCTTCGTGATGTAAAAATCAGCCAACCTTGGTCTCTAAAGACCAGTTTACATGCACACACACTCGCTGCCACTCTTTTAAAAGTGGAGCAGGGCCAATTAATCAAAGGAGAAACATCTCAGCCTTGGCATTCGAATTGAGTAACCACAGACGGCAAAGACATATTAAAAGAGGTCCCCGCGTCTGTAATTTTTTTTCCTGCCAGACAAACTAAAGAGGAAGAAAATGTGAAAGAAACAGTCAAGAGAGCAGAGAGAGAGAGAGAAAAAAAAAAGCTGGATAGGCAGACACTGGCAAAATGTGAGACACAAAGAGAGAGAGAGAGAGAAATACAGACTGTGATAAGAGCAGACATGTACAAGGTCCTCTGTGGCCACAGCCTGCTACAGAAACAAGACTTACCTGTAACAATCATGGTGATGTAAGAGGAAACGTGTGCAAGACTCCCACGCTGGATATCAGGCCTTATGAAAAGGGGGACAAGGAAAAAAAATAAAAACATTGTCCTCTGCTTGAAGTGCTGTATTGCAGGCAACTGAACTTGTTTCAGTTACTTGCAGATGTTTCATCTCTCGTCCAAGAGGCTTCTTCAGTTCTGACTAACTGGACAGTTTAGGAACCATTTACACCTGGACTCACCCTCAGCCCTAATGACCCACATGAAGGCTGGTGGGTCATTAACGACTCTGTAAGGACACTCCCACGCAGGGTTTAAAAGCCTGCATCTCCCCTCCAGTTAGTGTCCACTGAAGAAGCTGAAAAAGTCCAGCTGTCTATGATACAGCACTTGGAATTATCCTGACCTGTATGACTGAGAACCTTCATCAACCCTCTCCTATGTGTTGTGGCCTCAGGTTCACAATCACGTTGACCCAACTGTGACATTGCTCATCATTTCAAAGCCTTGGTTTGGTAATTCTTGCTGTCACCCATCTTGCTTTTTTTTGGGAGAAACGCCCCATAGTAGCCACTTGACAGTCACAAGGTAGATCCATCCTGAAGCACTGTACTTCACTCTAAATAGAGTAAATACCATGATTTACTAAATGAACCCCTTGCTACATGGAAGAAGAGTTGAAACCTGCTATTGAAACCACAAACTCAAATAGAAATCGTTTACGGAGGTAATCAATCAAAGAAGTAGAAGAGTCATTTTTTCATAGGCTTACATGAAATCAGGATTCTTTTTGAAACCAGTGATTTATACTACATTATGTTAGAAAGAAAGCAGAATGTTTCTGCTTCATACAGTTACACGCACACCTCACCAAGACTTTCCTGAAATATCTATACGTGTGTCTAAATTAAAGAAGGCAACACTTCAGCGGTATGAAAAAAGTGAAAATGTCACCTTGTGCTTTGATCGCTCTATATTCAACTAATGGCTGAGCAACTCTGCTGATGAATTTCAACATGAGATGGTGCTGTAATGATTAGTTGGAAAAGGGCCAGAAAGTTGTTGGCTCCAGATTCTCGAATATGAGCATTTCGCCCATTTTTCCTCAGTTATGATTTTGTATTGAAGTGTCTTTGAGTTCTGGAGTGCTGGCAAATTTGAATGTCACCTTGGGCTCAGGGAACATTTCCAGTATTGTTTGGCTTCTCACAAACTAAAATGATTAGATTTAAAAAACAAATTGACTGATAATGAACCGAACTGTTCCTTGCATATATGGTGAATCTTTCAAAGGAGACATTCTGCATTAAACCTTTTTTCACAGCAGGCATTTTGACATCTCGTCACAGCAGGAAAAGAGCAGGTGAACCAAATGTGAAAGATGGCTCGGTTCCATCGCTAAACTGTGCCGGTGAGCCGGCATGCACAACAACAGGACCCAGGCTTATAATGTTCTCAATTACACCTGCGCTTCTAAACAAATACCTGCACCTGTGGGAAGACCAACGACTAAAACAAGACAAAGCAATAAAGAGTGACAGTGAATTAATTTACCAAATAAATTAACAAGCATATTAATTAAAGCGTGCACGGAGAGAAGACGGATGTCCAGAACATTTTGAGAACATTTCTTAATTGGTTTAAAGGTTGTTTTCTCTTTTAGGATTTGTTATTTTTTTAATTTTGTGGAGGTGTTGCTTTGAGATTGCTCATCCAAAATGTTCTTCTTTGCTAAGAATCTCACAGTGCAATTTAACAGACTTAAAAGAGACATGTTATTCTCATTTTCAGGTTCATAATTTTAAAATGGGTTACTACTAGTATAGGTTTACATGCTTTAGTTGTCTCCTCTCCATGTGAGATGCTCTGTTTAAGCTCCTGTCTCTTTAAGAATACCTAGCCTGAACTGATTGGTCAGCTCACACACGCCTGAGCCAGCATCGCTAACAACAACAGAGCAGATTATCTTAATCAATTCTTATGTGCCAAACTAGCTACTAGGCATAAATTATTCAAATGTATAACTCTGTGATGTAGTCTGATGTCACAAAGTCACATAAATAAAGGCGGGGCTACTGACGAGTTGATTCAAGAGCCGCGTTTTCTGTGGGAAAGAGGAGCTTTGATCTTGTTAATTTTTTTACGATTTTTTACATGCACAATAACCCATATAAAAACCTGAAGGAAGGGGAAGAAATGAAAAATCATAGTGGGTCGCCTTTAATTGACATAAGTGTTTGGAATTCTCAAATTACTGCTCAACATATTGTAGCTTTAAAGTCTCTGCCATACAGGGACAGATGATTTTCCTCGCTCTGCCTCGCCGTCTTCATTCACTCATCCCTCACCTCTGCATGTGAACATCATCTCCCACTTTTTTGTACGCCTGAATGCCTCTGTGTCCTATAGCTGAAAGCCTCACGCCGATGTCACAGACATGTAATGCCATTGCCTACGTGGAGGCATCATTAGCAGTCTAAACATCAAAACAAAGTCACGCGGTTCCTTCTAAATACCAAAGCAGCGAGAGGTAAGAAGCTTCAAATCCCCTCACTTCTGCTAATTACTGCACAATCATTTCTCCCTCCTGTGCCAATTACAGCCGTATTGATGAGGACCCCAGATGTGACACCCTAACAATTAAGAGGGCAATATTATGGCTCACAGGGTTTCACCTGCAACAGTGACGGCGTGGCTCTACGTTACCCCAGGCTCAGAAAATGGATTTAGCTGTCAGCTTCAAGGGACAAGCACAGGGATGGGGCAAAGGAAGGACGGGGGTCAGAGGGAGGAACTGTGGTGACCTGCAGAAGCTGAGGGGGAAGGAGAGGCCAGACGGTGAGAGCTGGTGTGAGGAGGTCAGGAGAGAAGCTGGTGGAGGAACGTTTAGGGAGACGCACTTCATTACCGATCAAAAAAAAAAAAAGTAAAACCGAGCCTCATGGTATCCAATCACAATTGGACAGATTTACATCCGTTGATGACCACTTGTGATTGTATTTCACTTCCCTTCTCTACATGCATATAGTTGTTTTTTAAGGAGTCTGGCAATTTTCATCATGGGACTCCGAGAAGTATCATAACAGTTACATTTACTGTATCTGTAAAATTTGACAATCAATAAAATCCACCCATGTGCGCATCCATCTTTTTCCGCCTCTCAGATAAGAGAAAAGTCCAAACTTAAATCTTCCCAGAAAGATGTAGATGAAGCCATCTACATCTTTTGAAACCCACCTACATGCTCTGAAAAAAAGAAGCCACAAAGTTTTGAAGGTAAATGCTGTAACAACGACAAAAAAAAGAAAAAGAAAAAAGGTTCTGTTCTTGATCTTGGAATCAGCAGTTGACACAAATTTGGGATTCACCATCTGTTGACATGATTTTATCCCAAAAAAGAAAAAAGCTCCAGAACGCTGACGATGCTGACTGAGAAGTGAGGTTGTGTTGACAGTTTCAGTTGGCTGAGGTGGGAAAGTTGGCGTATCTCAAAAGAAAAGATGATGGAAACAGATTTCTTTTTTTTCCAGTGAACCTCTTTCTCTCTGATTCTCTTTACTGTAAACCATACTGATGTCATCCTGCCTCATCCTGACTCATCGTTAAACAGAGAAGCTCGCCAGAATCTGAGAAAGTCCACACTCTCTGTCGCTGTCCATGACAAACAGATGTACAAAAACTGAAAGAGCAACAGAGTAAATCTCTGTTTTATTGAGCATTTAGTGTGTGTGAGTGTGAGTGTGTGTGCCGGTATGGTACCGAGTCCCCTGCCAGGTCAATGCGTTGAGATTTAGTGCGGATGCAGATCTGACAAGACAGATTAATCTGAGAGAAAAAAGAGAGGGGAACAAAAAAAAACTGTCCTTTCTAATGTTTACACCCGCCGTGTGCCCAGATTAATTACAGACGTGCACAGGAAATACACACCCAGGGACAATGGAGTCATTTGTCTCCCCGAGAATACACACTCATACTCACATCCCCATGCTGACACACACACACACAAACACACACACTCACAACAAGATAGCACCGTGCTAATGTGACATCTCTCCATGCCGAGGGGATGTAGATGAGATTAGGGCTGTGCGAGCGTGTGTGCGTGTGCGAGCATGTGTGTGTGTGTGTGTGTGTGTGCAAATCATATAGCAGGAAGTTCATTACCACCTTACCGCTCAGCGTGAGGCCACCCGCCAATGGACGGCTCGCTGGAACCCCAACAGCATGCTGGGAGATCAGCCTGAGGGGAGGCACGCCCCATTTGGAGGCCCATCCTTAACAGCAGAGACATAACAGTAAAGCGTTAATATGAAAACAAATAATCTCTGACTAACATACACCTGCTGCTTCCTCTATATATTTGTATACATTATTAATACCCGCTGCATTATTAAATGTCTCTGCTGTGCTCAGGTGTGACTGCAGATGAATAGTTTTGTTCGACTGACTCGAAATGATTGGATTCAAACAGCTTTGTTTTCTAATTATTACAACCGTAAATCTACCCTCTGAATCTGCTTAACTCGAGGCATCTGCACAGCGCCTTAATGGCGCACGCGAAGAAAAGCGAAGCTAATAAAAATCTACCGACACGCTATAACTCCATCTTCCCTGCTGGAGCTTTATTATTTTCTGACTCTGAAGTGAAAAAATTGAAAAGAAAAAGTCGGGGAAAAAACACCTCCGTTATTTGAATTGGCTGAACTTATCTGTATAGCCAAGGCCTCGCTCTCGGATTATGTGGTGTTGGAGAGCTGTACTCCACTGGAGTCAGCTTGAGGTGTGTGTGTGTGTGTGTGTGTGTGTATGGATGTGTGGGTGTGTGTGTGTGTGAGAGATTGAGTGCTGGGCCAGAGTGCAGCGAGACACAGGTGTATTAAATTGGGTCAGCGTTTTCATTTCCCAGGGTGAGCACACACACACAGCACAGACACACACACTAACAGAATTGCGCTATTTCTATAGTGAACCCAAACACACCTGCACATGCGCTATGCAGAAGAATACACCCATGCTCATATAGTATGCGTGCACACACAAACACACACACACACACATTAATACATCCAAGATAAGTAGGATTAGGAGAATCTCAGCCTGAGTCAGACACAAGAAAATTGAGGGAAGTTGCTTTTTATAGTTCCTTTTGTGACTTCGTGGTGGTGTTTTCATTCGAGTATGTGGAAATGATGCTGTACAGCTGCCGTGTCCAGGCTTGAAACCACAGGAGAGCAGGGTCGGAGGAAGGTCGACTCCCTTCCTGAGTTTCCGTAAGAATAAAATTTGAACTTTTTGTCTTCGTGTGTGTGTGTGTGTGTGTGTGTGTGTGTCTTTTGGTTTTTCCTGATGTTCACTGTCACATTACCGGAAGTCTTTCTCGACATCATGAAAGCTGTTCTGTCATAGCAACAACAATAGCGGCGAGCAGCAGTAGCGCACAGTGCAGTACAGTCAGGCTTCACAAAAGACAGAACAATGAAAAAGCACACTGGCTCGCTTGAATGCTGCCAGCCCGGCAGGACATTTCCTACTTGTAGCCTAGAGTTTGATTTTTCACCACAAAGCAAATCTGTGGAACATTTAAAATGTGAACTACAAAGACAACTTCACCGCTGACGCTGGAATAAATGTCATACGAGCACCAGCCAGTGCTGCGGGAATGAGGCCTAAACCCAGGAATTAGTCAGCTGCAAGTTTTTTTTTAATCGTTTGTTTTGTTTTTTGGTTGGATGCCTGTCACACCTGCAGTTTTCAAAGCCTTTATGTTTCAAAAAAGGCAGTTGCTAAGTGGATGCAGTGCAGGTGCATCACATTTTGTTCCATTGTACTTTAACTGTTTGGGGGTTTTTTTTCATCCTGATTGCTGAAACAAGTACAACCTATAGCAGAAACACATTCATCCACATTAAGGAAGAAACGGTTTTGGAGTTTCAGAGCAGCAGACTTTCAACAGCCACCTTCCACGACGTCTTTCCTCCATCCAACCTGACCAGCTGGGCCAGGATGGGAGTCATGCTAATCCAGTTAAGACTGAAGAAATTGATAAACTGGGCTCAGCTGGCCAAACAACGTGAGATCAGGTCTCAACATCCCGCTGCTGGTTATAAATACCCTGACAACATTTTTTTTTTTTAAAATGCACTTCTTGTTTATACGTAGGTAAGTAACTGAATACATGTTCTGTGTTTGTGTAGCATGAAGAAAAACTTTCATTTCCATTATATGTATGTCAGCGCCATCTCAACGTACAATAAGACGGTAAACTCTTACAGATATGCATAAATATATCAATGAAATGAATTCAAAATTACAGCATAGTTGGGTTTGTGGCCTTTAAGGGAGAAGACATTTTCTTGGAGCAATCAGGAAAATGTATGATGTGCGTCTCACGTCATTCAGCTGCGGCAGCTGCCTCCTGTGAACAGCTCCAGATGGGGGGAGTCATTTCATGTGATGAAAGAGAGTCTTGGACAAGAAGACATTTCACCTGCTGACACTTAAACTGACTCCGATATCTATTACCGTACACTCTTGAAGCCGGCTGGTTCGACGTGCTGACAGAAATGCTCCTGCCACCAAAACACCCTCACGTGTAGTCACTGCGGTGTACTGTAGCTGACAAAACCTGCTATTTCCTCCACAACCACAGCTTACATTTAGACTGAATCCAGCTTTGTCACAGCTTATTTTCATTTTTTGTGGAATTTTTGTACAACTGGTGTGAGCAGCTGACGTGCAGAGACTGGGCACAGAAAGAGCTGACATAAGACAACACACACACACACACACACACACACACACACACACACACACACACACACACACTCACACTCACCTGTTAGACATTCTCTGTCAGCATTAGGCGACACAGCAGGCCTGCAGTACCCACACCTGTCTACCTCCATCAATACAAAAACAGCGCAAAGGCGGCGGGACAGGCGAGGAAGATTCATCGCTTTGTCTGAGCTGGTGTGATGTGACTGATGGCTGGACGATTTGACTCCTTACAGTGACACTCATGTGTCGGGGAGGACATGACGGACAAGGGAAATGTCGACATACCTGTCCGATTAGATGTAGTTATGGAGAAAGGACAAGAAAAATGTTTAAGGGAGACATATTATGCTTTTTTATGATTCATCTAGAGTCTTGGGCATGTAAAGGGTCTTGAAAGTTGAAGAAGCCATTGGAAGCTCCTCTCTCCCACAGAAAACACTGCTCCTAAAATGCCTCGTGATTAGCCCTGACTTAAATTCAGTGACTTTGTGACATCACACTACATCACAATATCACAGAATTTGCTCAATTTTCAGAATTGACTTTGGACTTTGGCTCCTCTGTTGTTGCTCCTCTGTCTTGCTCGGGCATGTGCGAGCTGACCAATCAGAGGAGGCTGGGTTACAGAGCACATCAGACAGAGGTGGAATAACACTGTATGAGAAAACTGATGGTTTTTTTGAGCATTAAAGCATGTAAAACTGTTCTAGTAGTAATATATATAAATATATATCACTAACCTGCTAATTAGCATAATATGTCTCCTTTATAGAAGAAATAGGAGGTTTCACATGACATACCTGCCACCAACCTTGACATATTATTCGGAGCCGCCGAAGAGAAGCAGGAAAACTTTTCTTGGAAAGACAGAGACTCTTTAGGGGGTGTAATCTCCGGTGCTTTACAATACTGAATGATGAATTTCAGAGGGAGCCACAGAACGTCTCTGCAGGAGGAGAACACCCTTCGCTAACCGCTAAATAAATAAAACTGCCGCCCTTCCCGCTGCTGTCTGTCCCTCTGTCTCAATCGCTCATTTTTTCTTCTTCTAACACACTCACAAATCCAGCTGCTGGACTGTGTCACTTGACACAGGTGCCCAAAGAAGTGCTGCATTTCATTCATCAGTGTGAAGCTCGCGAACCCGCAACAACTGTGCATGCTGAAACAACTCACTCACACTCACACACACACACACACACACACACACACACACACACACACACACAGACAGCAAGACAGAAAGAGAGAAACAGCTGCACTCTGATGAATGCCCTATATTCATTCCACAGGAAGCTAGTTCATCTGTCACTACTGATGCAACCCTTCCACTCTAGCCCCCACGACACACACACACAGGCACACACACGCGTACACACACGCACACACACACATGCACACACACAAACCCTAGTTCTCTTTCCCTGATTAGTCTCCCAGCTGGTCTCTGCCACAAATGCTCCTTTGATGCATCTTCCCGGGGGCCAAAGCCACCATCAGCACCCTCCGCCACCTCCTCCCTTCCACTTTCTCCGCTCTTTTTCTCGCTTCCTGCATGACATTAAAGTCACTTCCAGCAGCCCCCTCGTGAACCGTTACTCCCCGCTGTCCTATTCAGCAGCGGCGGCGACGACAACGGCAGCAGCAGCAGCAGCAGCAGCAGCATTAGCAGCTCTGTCCTCCAGCAAGAGGATGAGAGAGAAAAGAGAGGAAGATTTATCCCTGTCGTTTCAGTTTTTCTTTTTCTTTTTTTTTTTCTGTTCCTGCAGAATTGAGGCGTAATGAGACGTCCACTTCAGAGCTCCTTTGTTTTTTGTTTTTTTATTACTGCATAAAAAAGGAGCGGGAATCTGAGTGGGGCTGCACATCTGCACTGCTGTGGTTCAAGTGCTTTATTTCCATGTGCACAACAATTACAGCAAAGCAGTCGCTGGCAGTGAGATTCTCCCTCCAGGAAAAAAAAAACGAGAAAAAAATGAGGGTCTAAATTGTGCAGAAGTCGAATGAATAGATGAATAAGATTAAATGAACAGACAGGCACTGCACTTATAAGTAAATGTGCTGTGATATAAAAGGTAGTAAATAAATAAATATATACAGTGTGTGACGACAGCTGGCTCACTTCACCTCCTCCCCTCATCAGCAGGCCCGTAGGAGCCGCGTACTGGTGAAGTGGTGAACACAGCACACTGACTCGTCACTTTTGACAAGCGAGTAGGTGATAATCACCCACTCAAGCAGCAGGTTGCCAGTACTTTCATGGCAGGATTAGGAATTCTGCCGCTTTCCTGTACAGGGCACATTTAGATGCATCCGACTCCCCCAGTAACCCAGAGATGACACGGTGTGTTTGATGATCAGGAAGAACGTGGAAGTGAGGACGCGTGCTAGCCTGCAGCGAACAGCTCACAACTGTCGCCACCGAATACGAGGACGACAAAAAAAAATAATAAAAATGAAGCGCCGCGCTTGTTTTCGATGAATTTAATTTATGCCGCCATTCAAAGCCTTAATGTAACGAACGTAGTGTTGGGATGACAGCGGCACATTAGCTGTAGCATTTGTAATTGTTGAGAGCTGACAGGAGGTCATTCCACTTATCTGACCACAACTACTCATGTACTATGTGATTATTAACTCTTCATTGTTTGGGTTCCCACAGACATGACACCTGCCATGTGTGCATCCTCTGGTGGAGGCGGAGCATTCTGACAGAGGATGAATACAGGTGCTGCAGCGATGGACAGTATGAGAAAAAGCATGTGTTTGAGTAAAATGATATGAAATTGCGATGCTCTTTAAGACATTTCACTTCTGATTGCATTTTTGCCCCCATGTAGTGCACCTTTAAATCATTTGACATTTTCTTCCCGACAAGTATGAACCTGAAATGAGCGTAATATTGGACCTTTGATAACACTTTTTTAAAGCTTCTTCTGACCTTTTTATGACACAACATGTAGGAAAAAGGTATTGAAGTGGTGAACCGCAAAGTGAGCTTACACATTTGATGGTGGTGACAAATGTGTAAATGACAATAATTCCCAGCTGTCTCATGTGTTACAGAGTGCTATGGCTCCGGTTTGTTCACCAAGGCCATTGACAATAAAGATACAGCGTATTATCATAGTGATGTTTAGAATCAGAGTAAACATCAATCATCAGTAACACAATACTGGATACAGAGCATAAAGAAATTCATTGTATATGGACCCCAAACAGGAGTAACATTGTTAGCAGTCATGTTGACATCTTTTGTTTGTTTATTGTCTGGATGCATTACAGTGACAGTACACATGTATGTTTTGTGAGTGGAGGGAAAAATCTAATTCAGAGTCTGAGACTGATTGACCACTTTTATTATGGCGGTGGAAGAGTCACACACGGAATTTTAAATCCCTTTTAGGAGAATCTCTTTTTACTGATGTATGACATTTAATGATTGTTATATTCCCATTATAGTAAGTGTTGCAAAAGGAACCCCAATGTCAAACTTGATTCAAAGTAGTAAAGTGAAAAGAAAAGCATTTATCTGCAAAATGCACTGCAGTATGAAGTAGCACATAATGGAAACACTCAAGTAAAGCACAAGCACCTCAAAAACTGTACCTTAGTTGCATTCCATCGCAACACGTTGTAGCTTTTTGTGAGGCCTTGACCTCTGCGGTGTGTTTACTGAGCAAATGACAAACACCAGCTGTGTAAAGTCAGTCTTTATTAAAATAAATTCATCTCTAAACGGTGTCCCTGTTCCATTTGCAGTAAAGGAAAGTTGAACCTGAAGCCACACGACTTCATGTCGTCTGTCGCTGGAGGTGCAGGACAACCAGACCACAACGGAGCGAAATACTGGTGATTTATGTTCTGTCTTTAAAAGTCAGTTAAAAAAATAAATAAATAAAAAAAATCTCTTCAGCCATAAATGGATTTGACCGCTAAATACCATCTCCGGAGAGAAAGCTTTCACCCAGACCCTCGCAGAAGGTCAGCACTTCCAACGTTTCACCAACATCACACTAAAATCCAACAGAGGGCTTGATCTCACTTTAAGGGCTTAAGCGAGTTATTTTGCCCGCCGTTGAACTTTAACTTTTTGGGGTTTTTTTTTCTTTCCTGCGAAATGCAGCGCACCTACCTTTTTAAAAACGTCACCTCAAAATCCACAGAAATGATGTCACCGATAAAGAGGCGCAGAAGCGAAAGGACCAGTCCAGGTAGAGCAGTCAGAGGGAAGCTTGTAAATATGGTTCTTTATTGCACACATGACATTTGTTTTCCTTTTTCTTTTCTTTCTTTTTTTTTTTTCCTTTTTTTGGTGTGAGCAACAAAAACTGGCATTACATGTTTTTACACCCTAGTCAAAATTCTCAGTCTAACCTGCTATAAAAACAAAGTAACACAAAACAAAATAAAGGCTACTTCACATAAAAACTTACAACTCCACAAAAAAAAAGAAAAAAAAAATCTCACAGATTTTTAGTGCACCACTATATGGATGAGGAACTTACAGTATATACCATACTAGTATGATTTTTAGGAAGGAAAAAAAAAAGTTATAGTTTTATCACAGTGAAAAAATAAAAGAAGAAAAAAAAATTCCAGTGGGGCGTCAATTTTTTCTCATTCTGTATTTTGGTAGCATTTGCCCTTTAACCACCTGAGTGCTACATCGCTGAGACCAATACTGATTGGTTAACCTGCCGTTTAACTCATTGGAGGAATGTTTGTTAAACAGAACAGAGGAAAAAAAAAAATACAAAAGATTGACAGATGAAGTAGGTAGTTAGTAGGTAAATACACTGAATGCCCTGCGACAGATTTGAAAAAGGCGACGAGAACTCGGCCAGAGAAGGCTGCAGCAGTATGCGAACATACTGTGGTCCAATCACAAGTTCTCGGGTTGATCAAATTTGAAACATTAAACCGAAGTTTAATGGTGGGAAAACATGACCAAATTCCCAAATCTTTGGTCAAACTTTTCCAGTTATGTACACAAAAAAAAAAAAAAAAAAAAGCGTGGGCATTTAGTTTTTTTTGTGCTCAACAAAAAAAAGAAGCTTTTGGCAAGATAAAGAGAGACAGAATTGGCACTTGAAGGATAGAGTACAAAAATATCTTGTGAGAAAAAAAGGCACTTTTAGGATTCACAGATGCAATATTTTAGGCAGTGATTGTTTTAATATTGTGCTGTGGAAAAATAACTCGCCACTTTCCTGCCTTTTTCCCATCGGCTTGGTGATATAAAAGTGACGGCATAGATACATCGACTGGACGGATTGTAGCTCAAGCTGCTCATTACGGTAAAAAAAAAAAAAAAAGGAGCCCGTCAAAAACATTAAAAAGTTTGATCCTACATTAATAAATAAAAACAGCTTATGGCTTGGATGTATATAAGAGGGAAAACAATTTCGGCTCGCTGCCAGTAATCCAATCTCCGTCTCTTCTTGCTGGTGTACAAGCAGGTGTTACAGGCGAATAAACACCCTATTTTCAGATCAAGGACAAAAAAATGTTAATTCCAGAGAGGAGAAATGTTAAGTTTCGATGTTAGACACTTTTAATCCTTGTTCTTTTGCTTGCCGAGACATGAGGAGAATTTGCAAACATTTAAGGCCTTTTGTTGTGCAGAGGAAGAGAGGGGAGAAAAAAAAAAAAGATTCTGGAGGCATCACTCAGTGGGTTAAAGTAATAATCAGGATTAATGAAGTTAATCTTTTTTTTTTGCTTGTGTGTCAGTGTCAACACCTTGAATTAGTGGAGGAGTAAGGAAGCTGAATAGAGAGAGAAGAGCGGCTAAATGAACTCAGGGACGAGTGCACTGACAGAAGTAGAGTGAACAACACACACTGGCAGTGTTTCAGACAAAAAAAAAGAATCCCCTAAAAAGGAAAAAAAAAAAAAAAACCCTAAAAAACAAAAAACAATAAATACTGGCTAGCCGACAGCCGTATCAGCATTTTTCCACTGGAAGGAATAGTAAGGTTGTTTTGATCCCAAAGTACTTCATATTGGCATGGTGTAGTGGTGTGTGTCTAAGCATTATGGATGCTCCCCAAATGGCCCAGTATTAGCCATTATATCAATAAGCCGAATGGGGAGAAGTGTTCACCAAACAGGCAACAGCTGGTGATAACTGTAATGCCGCTATCCAGGCATAACAAGCCGTGGAAGCAATGGAGGAATAAAAAATAAAAAAAAAGCGGCGACAGCTTTAGACTATCACACAACTGCCATCTATAAATTCACCCCCCCTCTCCTCCGAGTGTCTGTTGTAGATAACCCTCTCCATCTGTAATGTGCGCCGGGATGAGATGTCCTGCTCTGCATAATTCACAGTAAGATTAATCCTTTTGAGATGACGAACACGAACAGCATTTTAGCACAGATTAACGAACGGTTAGACAAAAGAGGAAAAAGTGGGACTTTTATCTTGAGGGATTAAAAACATTGTGCGCAGACAGATCACCCTTTTTTCTTCTTTTTTTTTCATAAAATCAGAGGGGAACAGCTCACCCAGAAGTTAACCAGTGACCTCAAGTAACGTGCAGCTTACACCCCAGCTTCCCCCCCTCGACACTTCCTGTCCAGTCAGTGACACAGAAGGACGGGACAACTAACAAGAGAGATGGTCTCTAATAACAGAGGCGACGGACACAGCAGCAGTGTTGGAACTGAGCGGGGAGGGCAAGTATGAAGAGTGTCAGCAGATTTTCTCCAGCACAGAGGTGAGAGTGCGTGAGCGGTAGTGAGAGGAGGGGGAGGGGGGGACGCTTATCAACTCGTGCAGTTTCCAGTTAGGTTGTGTGTGTGTGTGTGTGTGCGGAGTAGATTGCATGTATGTGCACAGTTGGCTTGGAAAGTGAGTGTGTGGGTGTGTGTGTGTGGGTGTGTGTGTGTGTGTTTCTGTGTGTGATTGTGTGCTTGTGTAGCGTCAGTCAAGTCAGTGTAAGTGGTGGCCAGACACCAGTTTTAATCGTGTTAGTCCGTGAACCAGACCAAGGTAATACATTCATGAAACTGGTTAAAAACACAAGACAAAATATCAGCAAGTTAGTAAAATTCTTACTAAGAATGTTTTATTAAAATAAATGCCAAGAGGTTAATAAGAAAAATAACAGCATACACCATGAAAACTAAATGCAAGCATGTAAAAATACTTATGACAAGAAAAAACTAATAAAGTAAGCTAATGAGTTAAACAAGCTGGGAATTGGCAAGAAAAACAAAATATAACAGGGAAAAAAAGGCAACACTCCCCACAAGAGACAGTTTTCAAGATGTAAAAGAGAAGGAGGGGAGAGGGGGAGTTGCAGTGGGTTTCATTAAAAAAAAGCACTCAGAAACATGATTAATATACATATAAAATGAGATTAGAAAAATACATTATAAACCTGTAACAATGGCTGCTGTTAATTACATTATCATACATGTAGTAGGCAGGCCAGAGAGAATACGGTAGGTATAGAGTTAGCCTTTCACCTGATGGACTTTATCCAGCCTTTCACAATGACACAGCAAAGTTGTAACATTGCAGAGGGGAACTTTTTTTTTTCTTAATACTGTCAAATGCTGAATAGCCATCTCTTGCTCCACTTTAATATTGCATTTCAATTTAAAATAATAACACTGAAAAAAGGAAAGAAAAATAAAAGATTCATTGACCTTTCGGTGTAACAGCATGATGAAAGAGCTATGAATAGAGAAACAAACTGCCAAGGGTAATATCTGGATCTGAGAACTCCTCGATTTAATATTATGAGTTGATTTCACCTTCCAGCAACAAACTGTCAGCTGTTTCAATAACTGGAAACTATTTGGCTGTGAAATAGAGTTGCTTGTTTCATTATACAGCATCCCATCTTGTCCATTATAAATCTCGTGATTGTATTGATAGTTTGTTGTCAATTTGACATCGGGAGACTTGGACTGGATGCTTTTTGTGTTTTTTCTTTCAAGTTTGCAGCTGTTGAAACAAGCGCCGACGGGGACGACTCCCCCCCCCCTTTCTCTTGTCTCGTATCCACTCCCTTGCATGTTATGTATTTTTCTCAGCTCATGATCAAAACATGTTCTGGCAGGCAGACTACTGCATTTGCTATTGGCAGTTCAATTTGTTCGAGGAAGTTAAGTCACAGTCACCAAAAAAAAATATATATATATAAATCAAGACAATATTTCATATGATCATTAAAATCTAAAATAAAAAGAGAACAAAACCTGCACATACAGCAGAGTAAAGGGCCATCAAGTCAAGGAAAAAAGAAGAAAATAAATTTCAGGAAGACAAAACCATGGCACATATTTTAGCTGGTCAAAACGACTGCTATTCTTTTTGCATAGAATAACTTCGGTAACACCACGATATGGTGGGAGCTACCCTGCTCGACTATTCAGAGCATGTAACACTAGCCATTCCTCTCTGCGCCATCTTGGTGGGTGCTGGATATTATTGAACACAACTGGAATACTCAGAAAACAGAAACCACTGTTGATAAGGCACTTTGATTTGATCCTTTGAAAAACTCTCTAGGCGTCTGTCTCGTTTCTGATCCTCGCTAGCTTTTTCAAGGGTTTACGACTGTTTTGGTCTTCGTCTTCCTTTTTCCCAATCATATCCAAAAAAAGGTAACAGCACTTTTTTCCTCACCCACTCAGATTTTTTCTGTCCCCTCACCGCCCCCCCAATACTGTTTAACTTTTTTTTAGTTTATTTTTCTGATTTTGTAACTGCAAGTAAAGTATCAAAAGCTAAAATTGCCAAAAATAGATTTTTCAATTTTTTTCTCTTCTCCAGCACCCTGTAAAATTATCTATGTTTTGTTCTCTTCTGTATTTGTATATGCAATGACAGATATCTACATTTTTATATATTTATATATATATTTATATATATATAAGACGTATGTATAAAGCAATTTGAACAGGCAGGCATGGCTTTCACATCCTATTTTTTCTTGAGAGAGTTGAACAAAAGATTGTGGGCTCAGGAGCTTGACTACGATCACGGGGAGGTGTGACACATTGTGGATGCGCTTTTGGATGGTTAGTCATGTGTTCAAAATAAACGTTTCATCATTAAAAAAAAAAAGAAAAAAAAAAGCTTTTGCTAAGGCTCAGATTATATCCGCCTGATGTCACAACTTAAATTTATCTGGGGTTTAAAAATAAAAAATAGAGACTTAAACGAAAGGGAAAAAAAAAGCCAAATGTTGAGATGCAAAACTAAACAAATAAACACTCTTTTGGCAATGTGGCTGATGAGACAACTCAATATGGAAGCCAGGCATCATGATAAAAGCATTTATGTACAGAACTTCAAAGTGCCCTTCCCCCTAGCAATGGACTGTCATTGAGTAGCGTGTTTGATTTTGATTTAGTGTTAATTGTCTGTATTCACCTCAGAAAAAAAAAATACTAATGGGTGAAAAAAAAAAAAAAAAAAATCATCTAACTGACTTGCTGTCCGATCCAGCTGAAGGCAGGCACCACAAATTCACACCTTTCCAAACTCTAAAAATCACAAAGAGAGCCCTCTATGAGACAGATGCATAATTGCAGATATATAATTCATTGGAAAACCCTTTGGCTAAATATGCACACTTAATACTTTTTTTTTTTTGTCTTTTTGATCACAGCTCAGCTAGCTCATCGAGATATTTCTCTAAATACATCAGGCACTGGATAATGGATGTAGTGTGGATGGGGGGCGTAGCAATGGTCAGTCGCTAATAAGCACTGTGCCAATGTCCCCGAAGCCTCAGCACACCCTACTTTCATTGTAGTATTAATTAAAAACACGCACACACACACAGAAACCCATCATCCCAAATAGTAACCTTCCCATCTTGCCTTTCATCATGTCTTTCCTTCTTTTTTTCCTATCTCTCTGCAGCCTGCATCAAACATCACATTGTGTTTTGTTTTCCAGAGATAACCACCTGCCTTATTTTGGATAAACTTAAGAAACCCTAATTAGTCAAATATAAACAGAGAAACCAAAACCAAGTGGAGAAAATGACTCAAACGTAAAAGGAAAAACAAAAAAACAAAACAAAAAAAACCAACAAGACAGAAGAAAAAACACATAAATCATAAAAAGCTCTTTTTGCAATCATTTCAGCCATGCTTTTTAAAAAACAGACAGAAAAGCTGTTTGGAGGTGCACACCCAGAATGTGTCAGCTCATAATTACATCTTAGAACTCAACAAACTGCACTACATGTGAATAATGACAGAAATTAAACAAGTTAATGTGAGTGTATGTTCTCTTTCCTTCTATTTCTTTTTCTCTCCCGGTAGGTGGGTGGGTTGGAGCAGGATGGGGAGCGGGTGGGCTCTTATATTTGAGGGGGCGGGGGATTATGTCATTATTCTGAAACCAAATGGTTTGCGTCAAATAGATATTGAACTTTTGATTCATACAAGTGAGGTCACCAAATTAGAGCGATTACAGGAGGGTGGGTGGGCGGGTCGGGGTGGGGGTCTTTATTGCTATATAATTCAGTGCAGATTTATGAGTAATATCACAAACACATCCACCCAGTGTATGATTCATGAAGAAAAAGAAAGAGAAAGAATGGGAATTGAACTCAATGAACAGAGGGAAAAAATGAATATTACACAACTTTGTTGTTGGGTTTGTTGTGTTTCTGTGAAGATTCTGCGTTGGTTTCTATTTTTGTTTGTCAGAACGTGTTAGGGTAACTGTACGGGCAGGCGCCTCTCTCTCTCTCTCTCACTTGCGTCCGAGAGGCTAGCAAAAGGCAATTACCAGTTAACTGATCAGCAGGCAGGCTTGGGGCGGCTCGTCATTGGGTGAAGAGTTCAGAGGTCAGAAGGTCATGTGTTAGTTGCCGGTGGCGGCTAGGTGGTTAGAAACAAAAACAAAACAAACAGAAAAAAAAGATAGAAAGGATATTAGTGTCAGCAAGAAGAGACTGGAATGACATCATTTTAACAATAAAATGAATGCAATCTCTTATGTCGCCCCACCCCTCCTAAATCCCCTGCCAATGTGAGATGAACCCAGCTAATCTCATTTTAATCATGACGCGCTCACGTCATGATCCGAACTACGAAAGCCCCCACCCCTGAATCAGGTAGCTTGGTGGTTTAATTTAAGCGCACATTGCCCCCAAAACCAAAAAACAGAAGCAAAGAGAGGTCGAACGGACAAACACAATAAGAAAAAACAAAAATCTAGTGTTTTAGTGTCTGTCAAGTTGAAGTGCAAGTTACAAACGGTGTGATTAGTGGTAAGGAGACTTACAATAACTAATGTTATGTGAAGGGGTAACTGTGACTAGTGGTAAATGTGCAATGAATAGATGAATCGATGTTTTCCGATTCTTTCTCTTTATTTAGCAGTATATTTTTATAGAATATAAATATACACAAGAACCATAAATACATTTGATATAAAATGCTCAAATATAAAATGACAGTACCTCACGTACAACTGAAATATTAAAAAAATGTATTTTAGCTTTATTTCAGTCTATTTGCAATACACTGGAGAGAATGCAAGCTACCTCAGCTTATGTCTGTGCGTGTCTATCTTCCATAGAAAAATAAAAAAATGCAAAATAAATTTAAATCTCAAGGTGAAATGGTGCCTGGTAGCAGCATGGCTACTTGTCTTCCGCCTGCTAGCTCTCTCAGATACAGTATAGAAATGCTTCTTTTTTTTTTCTTTTTCTTCTTTCTCTGCTCCTTATGAGCCGAGGAGATAAATCATGTATGGGAACAAGCCCGCCCCATTTTAGGCTCTAATCTCACATCAGAGGAATGTCATTATACACCTTCAACACTGCCTGCAAAGTACTACCTGTCCTGGCTTCACAGCTGCATGAACCAAAAAGCTGTTGCGATCACTTTTGCCTGAGCTTTGACATATACACAGTCTATGTATATGTTCAGTACTAAATGTAAACAAAATGTGCAGACCACAAGCAACCATTTAGCTGGTGTGTGGATGTATGGGCTAGAAAACGTGGGTGGGGGGAGAGGATAACAAAAGAAATACATACAATATACAAATTAACTAAGGCATCGAGGCATAATAGGCATAATAATCATTGAAATTCATCAGTCAATAGCAGAGTGTAGCTAGGAGACTAAACTGACCTCTGTCAGCGGTCACAATCCTTTGGTAAGGATGGACCCGCGTGTCATGCCGTCTCACTTTAGTAGCCATTGCACCTAGATTGTAACAGGTCCACAAGGTTAGAAACCGTTCACTTTGAGCAGGGGAAAAACAGTCATCTTTTACAGTAATAACATTCACATTTTTAACCATTATCATTATAATGCTTGGATAATACAACAATACACAGAATAGCAACATAATACAGGTTATAGTACATATACACACGCCACGCATATCTTCTCTCTCTCTCTTTTTTTTTTAACGTGTAGAAAAATGCAGTACAAAAAACACAATACACCATTTTTGGGAGTTTAACTCTAAAAATGCATAACTTAAGTAATAAAATTCCACAGTGCTCAGAATTCTAAGGAGGACTCTTAGAAAAGGGGACAGGCTCCTGGGCTGTCTGGAGGAAGAGAAAAAAAATAATGTGATTCTTCCTCTGGGATCCAGAGGGGGATTGAGAGAAATTTGTCTCTTTATTTTGAAAGGTGGGGAAATCCAATACAGCTCTGATGGTAATTGAATAGTGCCAGACACCACCTGCCTTTCCCTCTCTCTTTCATTTTCTCTATCCCTCTTTCACCGCTTCTCTCCAGGTCAATCTGTTCACTGGCGGCAGAGGCTGTCACTTTCTTCCTATATTTGTCACAAATGATTTCTTCCCACTGCAGCGCTTGATACTGCCTAATGTACATGACACAAACAAACGTGTCAGTGTATGTTCAAGTATTGCAAAAAAAGAAACGCGTACAGGCCTTAAGAAATAAATCAAGCTCTCCCTGAAGAGGAGACATGTGATTTAAGTTATAAAAAATCTGCAAGGATTTTGTTCTAGCATTGTCAAGTTAAGAGTGAGTTTTGGCTTATAACTACATCACCACCTACACTATTCTGAAGAAGCAGATGGCCTGACATTTCCTTATTCTACAAGCCAATGGTGGCTAGATACAGTAGCACGGGCAGCTGAGCCAAGCGCATGAATGTGTGTGTGAGTATGGGAGTGAGAGTGTGTTCCACAGGGCCCAGCGTTGCTGAAGGCACCGATCGATAGTGTGAGTAAATAAAATGCACTAAGCTGGTGTAACCCTGCAAGTTAAAGAGAGAAAAGCCAGTCAGCTGCCCCTGTCTGTTCTACACATGACTCCCAGAGGCACCTCAACTACACAGGTCAGCTAAAAATCACACTCGTGTCTGCTGCTGCCAGATGATACCACGGACAACATTAGGGGTGTCAAATCAAAGCTGGGAAGAAAATAACAAAGGGCTCTTAATGTGGAAAATAAACAGCTTTTCTTTTGTTAAGTGCAGCCTCAATATAACATATGTTGTTCATATCGGACTCTTTTCCATCAATGGGTGTACAGTTGTCTCTTTGGCAGCAGATGTGTCAAGCTTAAAGCACTACTGAGAATTAATATAATATATAGACCCTCATATTGAACTGTACTCCTGACACAGAAATGAAGGGGAGCGTCAGGTATTAGCACAGAGCTAAGGTTCAACAGGGGTGAGGCTAACACAATGGAGAGAGGGGAAGGCGAAGAATAAAGGGAAGACTGGAGGAATTTAATGAACATCCCCAGTGGGAGTGAGAGAGGGACTATCTACAGGCATCAAGGCCAGCCTGCAGAGAACAGCGCAGAGAAATGATTTCAAAAGCTGCAGAAATCCGAGGGGATCTGCCGCCAGACTGAATATGCCTTCAGGCCAGTGCATGAAAGGGTTAGAGAGCAGGCTGCATGGATGGGAGCGTGTTTCTGTCAGCGTGCCTCATCTCACACCGAGGCAAACTCTCCTATATGAACCTTGCAGGAAAGAAGCGATGTAAACCTGAGAGCAGGACTGTTTGGCAAAAGCATAACTAGAAAGTCTAAATAAAAAAATTCCAAGAGCCTAGCCCTCACAAAGTCATCTATGTCCCCCTTTGCCATTTGAATACAGTGTCCATATGAGCCACATAGCTGGTCATTCCATTACCTAGCGCTTCACCAGCACATCCACTCTGTGAGTTTGTTTTTGATCTTCAGGTGGACACGACATATTTACCTTTCAACAAGTCCTGACTGTGGCTCATGGAAGCCGCGTCCAGCACCCCTCCGGGGTAAAACAAGCTGCCCTCCTGTCCAGGCTGGCTAAAGCTGAGCGCTGTACCTGCTGCACCCATGCTTCCCCAGGCTCGCTTACCTAGAACCCCACTGTGCTCGATGGGGTACTCCAGCAGGGAGGTGGGTGCCAGGGCGTAAGGGTACTCGTAAGGGGTGGTGTAGATGAGCCCACCATCCGGTGTGGGAGGCACCAGGGTGGGGGTGCCATTGGGCAGCATGGCAGCCATCTGAGTGGGCCGGATGAGGTTCATGATGGGGGCCCCAGCTGGTGTTGGGGGCCGGAGTGCCTGGGGAGGCAACACCTGACCCGTGGGGGCCGCTATGAGGCGGGGGCCTTGAGCGGCTGCTGCCGCTGCTGCAAGAGAAAATGCAAGGGTGGCTGCCATAAGCAAGAGAGCAAAGGACAGGATCAGAAAGAAAGAGGATAAAAGTGTTGTGTGGTTGATCATAATCACAGATGAACAGTGAAGGGTGAAAATACAAAAGCAGGAAAAGAAGAGGGTACAGAGAGTGGCAGGTAGAGAGGAGAGAGGAGAGAGGAGGGGGAGGGGCAAAAGGGGAAAATTAGTCCATGCAATGATCATGGTGGTGAACCACAAAAGCCACAATTTGCTGCAAAGAAAAAAACATAGCCAAACAAAACAAAAAAATAACCCATCACACCAAAAACAAAAAGCACACAATGCTGCTGTCATCCCAGTGCATTCGAAGCATACAAATCACCATGGCAGCTACACATTCATCTACTAGAAATGGCACAGGTGAGGGTAAAACAACACACACAACAGAAATGGAGCTGTTGACTTGATGTTGAGGAGAGACTCAATGAAGGTTTCACGGAGAATAATCAAGAATTTCGTCCTGGGTGTGAAGACCTCCAAGCACCAGAATGAACATACTCCATTAGTTGTTCCCCCAACACAGTCAGCAGTCCATTTAAGTTGGATAACATACAAATGAATACACAAAAATCATTTTTCAAGTGGTTCTGCATTAGCATGTGCTGTGAGCTGTGCAACAGAAGCTTCCCCATAGACAGGTCAATTAAATCAAGCAGTAACTATGGTGGGCCAGTTCATCATCATGTTAAGTAAGGCCAATTAAATGGTAAAAATATTCACTTTGAGTTCGTTTAATAACTTTGAGCCCAAGCATGTAAAAGAACCCAGTTTCTGATCTTGTTGAAATTAATTCTTGATTGATAATTAAGCTCATAACCAAACAGAGAGTCAATGCAAAGGTTCTGGAATAACATGTGGCATTTGGTGCTTAAGGAGCAAACACTGTACATGTGTGAGCTAGTGACTGACATGCAGAAAATGTGCTGAAAGAGAGTCCGCCAACAGCAAGTGATTTAAAGCGATCGCATCTGGATTGCAGGGAGGATGGAGGTGGAGGGGGGGGGATGAAGAGGAAAGAAATATGGAGTAGAACAGAATGGAAGTTGCCCTACTCATGGTCGGATGGGTAAACATGGATTGTTTGGAGAGCTTGAGAAAGACAGGTCTGTTTGTGGTCAGAGATAACATGATGGTATGTACACAGGAGATCTGACTACACATTACATTAATGAAGGTAAACAGGATTAGTTAATGAGAAATACAGAAAAAAAATGTTTTGTTTTCTATGATTAAATATGGTCTATGCAGTTAAAAGATTAGTCATGTGTGGTGAAAACTAGATGGATTGCTTTAATTGTGGATGTGTGTTCATGGCAGCTCGCTTACGTGTTTTGATGTTGTTGTCTCTGTATGTCCCATTGAGAATCGCCAGCTCCATCAGCTGCATCTTCTTCAAATTGTCTTCTCCCTCCGCCTGTGAAAAACAGAACCGTTAATGTCCAATCACAATAACACACGCCACTCACTAATTCCACACAAGCTGAGGCCCATTTGCAGGCCGATTGAAACAATCCACAAGACGACCATTTCACCTAACAGCGTGCCTGGGTGTTGTTAAAAAGCTACAGTGGGGCGGCTAAATCATTTTGACACTACATGTCATCTGTTCTCCAAAAGCACCGGTTGGATTGGGTTCAGGGAAACAGAGATGGCGATAGGCTAAAGTGCTGTTGTCATGGCAGAGTGCCTTGTTGTTACCAAAATGCTGACAGAGACATTAAGTGTGGGAATGCATATTCATAATCCATATCAGAATGATAATTACTGTAATTTTCTTTGCTCCCTTGTGCGCAATCAAATGCGCAATAACCGCCCTGGCTAATGTCAGTCCTGTCAATTAATGTTTGGATAAATAAATACAAAAGCCGCAGCCGCTGTCATTATCGCCAAATTAGGGGACTGAAATTATTCACGGAAAGCAATTAAGATAGCACCCCTCCTCCCACTCACACCCATCCACCAACCTCCCCCTTTCCTTTCTGCAACCCCTCCTCCACCTCCACCCCCAAACTCCATTTCCCCTGAAGCTACCGAACACTCAATAACCATGACAACACAAGAGCCCCTGTGATTTTCCAGGTTGTACATCATAATTTAAGCAGGGCCTTATGTGATTTACTCTCCAAGATGAAGGGTGCAAAGACAGGCATGTGAAGTCTCGCTGACCTCAAATCCACCTGAGGTGAACCATCGATTTCAAGCCTTTTGCTGCTAAAAGCGGAAATTGTTTACGCCAGAGAGCGGTGGCTCAAGCACCTACACTCTGCATCTGCGAGTAAACGCATCACAGAGTGAAGCAGACCAGCCTGTTAGTGGCGGCAGTGATAAAAGCAAGAAGGCAGACATCGAACCTCCTCCATTTCTCTATTCTATCTCTGCGTGGAGTCTGTCTCCTGGACTAAGTTTAACAACAGTCTGCCGCTCTATTCAAGGGACGATAAGGAAAGAAAGACGTGGAAGGGAAGAGGGAAAGAAAGGGAAGAAGAAAAAAAGAACGAGGGCTCAGAGTTAAGCCCTCCCCTGAGACTCCTCTTCAGCACAGCCACAGAGAGAGGAAGAGAAAGGAGCGAGGTTAAGCAAGAGAAAAAGTGACAGAGGCTGGTCTCCCTTGACTAAATATAAGGCAGTGGCTTCAGAGCAGTCACAGAATTCAGCTGTGTGTGTGTGTGTGTGTGTGTGCAATGTTTAGCGTACCACAGAGCTGCCAATTAACGAAGCAAGGAAATTCTCCCTACTACTTTCTCTCCTTGGCTACCTCCACTATGCTCTCTTTTCTTTTAATGGGGAAATCTTGAAGCAAAGAAAATGACACCAAATTTTTCCCAGCTACATCACTTTTCCCTGCAAAGACAGACAAAAGGCAAGGAAAGCAAACACTACTGATGCAACAGACACCATCCAAGTATTTTACTATTTTAAATTTTAATGATGTGCATCACAGAGCTGAACTAGAGTGGTGCTCAGTAGAGCTCGAACCTTCTCCAAGGCCCAAAGGCTTGATCATAAATGTTATAGTGCGAAAAAAATGTCCTTGATCTGCAGTTAATGGGGTCAATTCTGAGCCAAGACCCATGCTCCATCCAAATTCTGTGGAAATCTATCATCTAGTTTTTGTGTAATTCTGTTGATAAACCAACCAACCACACAAAAAACGTTACAAATGATTACAATCCATTGTTCATTTCCTTCATAATAACATTAATGCACAAATGTGAGCCTTAAATTAAACTAAATCATCAGCTATAAAAGCCATAACATACATACACCCACGCACACACACTGCTCTGAAATATTTGTCAAGCCCTGTATTTCTCTTCGCTAACAGCTCTGGAGGTGAAAAAAGGCCAACATGACAAGCGGTGTCAACAATGATAACCAGATTAGGCTAATTGAACATGGCCCAGGTCAACGGTTAGCACGGCTAATATCTGCAAGTAAACCCTCCTCAATGGACAGACAGAATCACTACTAATTAGATGCTGCGATTGCTATGTAAACACTTGCACACATGGATGAACAAACCCTAAAATAGCTGACTATCACACCTTAGAGTGCAAAGTAAACATTATCACCATCTTATTGTTATGTGTTACTCCTTTGTGTTATTTATATCACACATTAAATCAGACTTTGACCTGTTTAACCTCATAATACAAAATAAAAAAGCAAAAAGAACAAGTCTGCTACACTTCTCATGGATCCAAACAGCCGTTTTCTCCTTTCTTTTGTGTGTGTGCCTCCCCAAATCCTCTGTCAGTAGTTCTTTGGAAGTGGGCCAAGCCGACTTGCGAGACAAAATAGAGCAATGAGGGAAGGAAAGAGACAAAACAAGAACTTCACCAGATGCCAATCACGAGGAGGGCCGAATGTGTTACGCTTTCAAAGCTCCAAACGTCTGTGACAACAATAAAACAAACAATTGTCTCGTACTTTATAGTTACTGTATGGAGAGCTGTATAAACACTATCCACTCTGCTGTAACCATACTTGTCACAAGCTTTCCCTAATGCACAGGCCCACTGTCTCTCTACAATGACTTGGCACACAAGTCTTTTGTCTCAAATCAAGCGAAGGTGGCTCTCTTGAGGAAGTTGAATCCCAGCAGTATAAGTGCAACCTGGAGAAGCACAGATCCTCTGTGTCTTTGTGGCAACACTTAAATACCTTGACAAGCCTAACCTTTTAAATTTCAGACAAAATAATGAGCACATTTGGGGGGTTGTTAGAGACAAGAAGGAGTACAGGGGGGGGCAGCTAAGCAGCTGGCTGCAGCTCAGGACAAACACACGCTGGGATACGAGTGTTACGGCAGCTTATGTATGTTTGTGTGTGTCGGATGATGATGGATCTGTGTGGTTGTGAGGGTTAAATGGGCGCGGGCTAAGAGGGTGCCACCATCCATCCAACTCTGCATAGGTGGCACACTGCCTGTTGAGAGGAGAGAGACAAAATAGAGGGCAGCGAGAGGGGAAGAGCACAGATGCTGCTGCTAGGATGAGGTGTGCACTGCTGTGTGTGAAATGTGTGTATCCCCAGTGGAGTGCTGCTGATATAGCTCCATCTTCTCGCTAACACAGTTTGTTAGCTAAAGCATCGAAACCCCAGCAGATCATTTCTGTTTTACATCTGAAACAGGATCATTTTCCCCCCATCAAAATACAAATCTCCTACTGCAACATTTCCATATTTTTCTCTCCTTTTGTCCTCTGTAATGTGGATGTTTGGGAAGCACTGGCAACTCTGATTTCAGCCACACTACAAGTAAGACGGCAAATCCAAAATGGCTGCAGACAGGAGCTGCATAAACCAAAGATAACGCTGGCGACACCGCTGGAGTGGAGCTGGATTGACTATAATCGTGCAGCCTTGGGTGTACTGGGCCAGCTTTCTACCGCAGCAGCACAGCTTAGATGAATGTTTGATGAACAGCGCCAGGGAGGGCAGTTTAATGTTGCCTTGCTCAAGGTGTCTCCACAATTAACAGACTCCTCAGTCAGCATGCTCCACCCATAATAAAACATTCAGTCAGATGCAGCGATCGCTCTGGCCGTGTGTGTAAGCATGCTGCGTGTGTGTCTGTAATGATCTGGCTGCTGGAATTCCCAGGAGAGGAATAGCTGCTGGATTATAGAACGAGAGGGATGAGGAAAGGAAGTTTTCCTTTATCACCTCTAACATGCACGCATGCATGCTCGCAACAAACACACACACACGCTCCTGTCCATCAGCGAAAAAGCCACTCAATAAAGCTGCTCTATCCACAAGAATCAGATTCAATCAATGAGGCCTATTTGTGAAATCAGCAGAGCGGTAAAAGCTATCAGGGAGGAGCAAGAGGGAGGGAGGGAAAACGAGGAGGAGGGAGGAGAAGGGAGAAGGGAGTGCGATGAGCTAAAGTAGGTGAGCCGTGTCCCACTGCCACTACCTGACAACCCTGCGATGAGGTCACTCGATGCATGCTAAATCACTGTCATGCTTCGCTCTTTTGGGCCTCTCTCCTGATCAAAGCTTGTGTTCATATGTTGATGAACACAAGCTGCAGCTAATGCCAATTGTTACAGACAACAGAGCTCATAATCAACGCCATTTACTCTCTGTGCATGTGGAGGACAATAAGCAACAGATGAGCGGCTGACTGAGTTTATAGGGCTGCACCTCCACTCTCCTCCATGACGACCCGACACTGCACCCTTTCCTATCCATCTAACCCAGAGATAAACATAACAGACGCCTGGATTAGGACAGATGAATCGGTTCACATCTGTGGCTGCAACTGAGGGGGAGTTTTCTGCTCATATCTGGCAAGAGTCACCATCTAACGCAGCTCAGCTCAGCTAACAGCTCGATTCGGAGAGATGAAATGATGAGCAGAGAGAGAGAGAGAGAGAGAAAGGGAGGTGGAACAAAAGCATACCAGGAGGAGAAAAAGCGCTGCAGAGCAAGTACAAGAGAAAGCGTGAATGATTGTCTTTGAGTTGGTGGAGAGATGGAGAGATACGCAGGAAGAAGAAAGGGATAGCTGGAGAATATGAGACAAGAAAAGACAGACAGCGTAGTGAAAACCAATTTGTCTGTTCCCCAGTGGGCTGACACTGGCTAAGGCCTGTTTTCCTTCCCTGGCCTCTCTGCCAGTCATCACAAACAGGCATATACACACGCACAACCACACACACATATCCTAGGCCTTAGCAGGGCCGGGGTCAGGCTCTCTCCAAACTACTCCAATTACCTCAGCAGTAAACACAGCCTGCCCCTGGCTGCCTCTTGGGATACAGGGAGAGGCAGAATGTGTAGAACTGAGAATAGGATGGGGGGAGGGAAAAAAAATCCAGCCGAGTGGAGTGAAGGAGGTGGTATTGGGAGCCTCGGGGAGGGAGGAGCGGATGACTTCATGTAGAGGGGTGGAACTGGTAGTGGCGGCAGCTGGTTTTTCTCCCGTTCCGCCTCCCTTTTGGTTCCTTCCCAAACTCTAACATCTGGAGGAAAATGATTACTCCCGCCACGCTGCCAAGACGACTTATCAACAATTCCACACTCTCCAGAAAGCGGGCGGCTAGAGAAGAGGCAAGGAATGAGCACTTGTAGTGAGCTTCAAAACATCGCCACACTAAATAAATAAGTGACGAGAAAGTTTAATCGATTCAAGTGAACTAAAGAAAACTTGGAAGCTGGCTTGGGGTACGAAATGAAAACACATGTGCAGCAAACAAGATTCCCATGTTTTCTGAGACAAGACTATCAATCAAACAACTGCTCCGGCAAAAGTAAAAAAAAAACCAAAAAAAAAACCACACAACACATAAAAACACATTTGGGCTTTTCACTTTTCAATGTCAGGACTGTGTATCAATCAGGAAAAATAAAACACGAAGTGCTACGCAAACACATATAACCTTCTTCCTTCTCTGTCATAAAAAGCACCTTTTAGAGCGTGCTGGGGTAAGTGCTCCATGTCCTTTCTCAAATTCACAGCTGCATTTTCAAAGGCAATTTTCTTTCCTCTGCCATGCTCCTCGGCTTTTGTGAACGTATCTGCCAAGGGAATCAGGCCTCAACTGTATTTTCCTTTTCCCCCCAAAGACTAACAACGCAATCTCCTGCAACTCTCCTCTCTGACTGTCTTCTACCTTCACAACCCTGCCGTAAAGCCTCTTTATTTCTCCTTTGCTCCCCTCCTCACTCCCAGACAGCTCTGTTAGCGACGTGCGCCATTAGTCATGCTAAACCACCAACACACTAGCTCATTAGCATAGAAGTGAACCTGACTCCAGTCAGATTATTACAAACACATCACGGCTGCTCCGCCCCATTACTGTCAATCACACAGCTTACTGGGGTACAGTTGTGGCACATTAAAAAGTCAGGAACTAACTCTTCTGTTAATACTTCACTTTCTGCATCATAACAAAGCTCATAAGTGCCAAGCCCTGAGAGTTTAAGCGCTGCCTCTGTTCTGTATGAAGTAGGATAGTAGCTACTCAGGGTTTGTAATTAAATTGGTAGTTTACCCCCCAGTTAGTATGGGTAGCAACACAGTGCGGGCTCTGGCACTGGTTCCTGGATCTATGGGGCTTATGACAGCCTTTTATTGTGCTGGAGGAGAGTGAAGTGGGCAGCCTTGGTGTTGTGTGCTCGCCCCATCAATATCAACCGACACGCATTTGCAGACTCAGTGCCACGGACAGGAGAAAGGAGAGGAATAAAGAAAGGAGGAAAGAAAATGTTTTTTCCGCAAGCACAGTTTTTCTCTCTCTTCAAAAGCATTTCCAATAGTACAAGGGAAAAGGCTGTGCGGAAATTCTGAGTGATCTTGTTTATCCTCAGAAATTCGGCTGGTATTCCATGTAACATAACAGCCTTAAGAGCGGATTAAACTTCATATAAATAACCTAGAAAAATATATACAGATTTAACAACAAGATTTAGATATATTATTAAAGCTTCCTGGCCTGCAACTGCTTTGACAAACAGATGAGGTTACAGACTAAGAGCAGGAGGGATCACTCAGTCCCCACTATGTTGTACAGCTCAGTAAACAGCTGTCCATTTCCCCTGTGCACTTTCCCAATCATCATCATCCGTTTCCTTCCTACCAATAAAATTCCCTCTCTTCACATCCTTCTCCCAGCCCATATTCCCACTTTGCACCCACAATCTCTACCTTATCCATCCACTATTCTATTTCTTCTTCCACCTTCCCTCTCCGACCGTCCTTATATCCCTCATTCCACCAGGGCTGCCAGACGGTGTATTGTTCTGTCGCTGCGATCCTTTAATGCCATCCAATCGAGCAGGGAATATCTTGAAGGGATTTGGCCGGGGATGATTTGGGAGCTTTAAATACTGCTAGGGGGATTTGCATCATTCAGAGATCCTGACTCAGAGCTGATCACTGGAGCTGTCTCATAAAACAGGGATCTAGGAGCCTCGTGCAAGGTGTGGATTCAAACCTGCAACCCTTTGGATGAATCTATCTGGACATGTGCATATCTGGGAGTTCCGTTTATTCACAAGAAACTGAATCTTCTCTGTAATGCAAAAATATGTCACAATTTTACCAAAAAGACAACATGTACTACTATTCTTATGATGCGCTGGATCACTGACTACCTTTGCAGAGCCAAGTCAATACTGTGTAAATCCCTGACAATGTATTGCTAAAAAGGATATTCCATTTTCCTGGTATAACTGAGTTACAGATGTTGTGTGCCTTCTCTGCCAAGAAAGAAAAAAAACATTGGGATTCCAACAGAGCTTTTTGAAAAGGAAAAAAAAAGGGAATGTTTTGGTTTGAGTTTTGCTTTGCTTGACTCAACACACCCCAAGTTCTACCACGGGAAAACTAGTCAGTGCGAGAGACAGCGAGTGAAGCAATTGCAAACACCACCGCTAACAAACAATAAGAGTGTGATAGAGAAAAAAAGAGGACTGAGATAAACAAAGCAAATAAACCCAAGTGAGATTTAAAAAAAAGGGGGCAAAGCTTCTACACTCTAGACACAATGGAGGAGGCAAAGAAAGCCATCAGTCAAAAGTTGGCTGGTGGGACTGAGAGAATGGAGTTTGAAAGGAGTTGACCGATGGCTGGCAAAGCGAGGAATCACAAACTGTAGGAGCTGAATTTGACGGGCGGCCTTTGGGCTCTCTAAACGCTGAGCTCTACACAATCCTATTTTCCTGCCTAAACACAGGGACACAGTCACTGGAGAGGGAGAGATGAAAGCATTGTGTGTGTGTGTGTGCGTGCGCGTGCATGTGCGTGTGTGCGTGTTTCCCACTTTGCAGATGTTGAAGCTTGGCCCTGGTAAGGCCCCCTGGGGAAGTCCAGAAGTCCTGTGGGTGGACAATGTATAAAGTAGAGTGTGTGTGTGTGTGACAGAGACACAAAACACACAAGTCTCAATCAGCATTGGACCTTTGGAGATGCAGGGTCCTAACCACTGCTCTGCTTCAATCCACCCACAGCCACATGCACACATGAAAACATCCACACACATACGCACACATCTGCATTTCCTTGCCTCTCTATAAGGGGATTAAGGAGACCTTCAAAGAGAGGCACAAAGATTGGCTAGGGGCTTGTAGGGTCCCTCTACTTGGTACTGGAGGACCAGGGCAGATTAAAAACTGCCCGGGCCTCTCAGCCTGCCTTGTTACCCGCCTCCCCTGCCTGCGCACTGTATTAGGACACTTGAAAAACCCCCTGGAGGAGCCTCGTGCAACCAGGTGGATTAGGAAGGAGGTTATCTTACAATGATGTGAGAGTCCGGGGTGGTTAGGGACCCAAGTGCATGTGTATGTGTGCGAACTGAAATTAAAAGGACAGTTCAAGTGGGCAAGGCAATTTTGTAAGTGGTGCAGAGGGCCTGTGTACATAGAATGCACTTTCACTGGGGATCTTGGCTGCCTTAAAAAACTAAATGAATGAGACAAGAGAAGAAACAGGACTAATTCCCCTCAGGGAGGAGAAATGAAAGAGATGGATTAGCAACAGGATGATGTTTCAAGGAGAAAAACGGGAAGGAAGAGCTCACGAGAGAGTGTAAGAGAGAAAGTGCTAATTGTGGTGTGATGAGGCTGAGGTTTGGATCAGGACCCTGGATGACAAGTTTCCAGACCTGAGGACATGAATGACTTGGCACCGGTCTTCCTTATTCTAGGCTTATATTTAGGCTTGTTCAACTAGAAAGACTTTTCTATGTTTGTTTGAATTCATGATTAAATGTTGACTGATGAAACACTGTTAAGAATTGAATGGATTGGAATGGATTAAAAATATATTTATCTATACTAAACTGGTTGTATATGTGCAGATATTTTCAGTGTGGAAAGGTGAAGCTTACAGTGATAAAAAAAAAAACAAAACATATAATTTATTTGTTTATTGTGGATTGCACTTGCATGTTAGTGTCCCATCTATTTTGTTCCCGATTGTCCACCCCAGTGAGTTGGTGAACGGCAGATTGCTAAAACAAGTGAGGAGAGGTGAGGAAGGAGGATGAAAGATGCCATTCAGCACAAATGTTATTGGAATCTGAATCTTTCTGCCGCTTTAGAGTTTTCACCATTTCCTGTGGCTGGCTCCGTGAGCAGACTCCTGATAATGGAGGAAACAGCAGGCAGAGTGGAATTCAAAGTCACACTGCCTCTTTCCTTGTTCTTATGTCACCATGTGCAGGCGTGCACAGGTTTCTGGAACACAACCCCTGACAACAGCTAATGAGCATGTTATAGGTCTGCCTCTGGGTGATGTACATACACAAGAAAATCTGCTTTTCTCAACTAAACATAGTAACTCTCATGATCACAAAGCCACTGCAATCAACTGTTTCTTTGTTGGAATGCTTCAAATTGTTAGAATTTATGTGATAATAGCTGGCATCTTTCTGCTCTCCAGACTGAGACTGGCTGAAGGAGTGTGCCTGCCTTTCAGCGGGGCCAGGAAATTAAAGAGGATGAGGACAAGACTAGGGAAGGTGGCCAGGCTTGGGCAGGTTGTTCCCTGCAGGGGTACAGTTTCTTTAGGGTTTGAACCACCTGTCCACCCCTCAGGAGAGCCATAGAGCAGGAGATGAGGAGGGATGGGCAGATGGAGATGAGATGGGGAGAAGCAGCAGGATAGGAACCTTTGGACCAGGACCAGACCAAGTCCCTCCTGTCGGGTTTGAGCTGACAGGAGGGACCTGGCACACATGGAAAGACACTCAGTGGTTACCGTATGTAGTACAGCAATAAAAAGCTTAGACTGGAAGAATGTGTGCAGCTTGGGAATCATTAAAATTAGGTCCAAACAAGAAACAGAGGCATATCCTTGCCATGCAATATATTGGAAAAACATGTTTATATAGTTTACAATGCTTTGTGACTAACGCAGTTGAGACAGACAGCTCCAGCCTGTTCTGTGCTTTGTAACCTGCATGTTGTTAACAGGATGTAGGGGGCCTTTAGGCCAATGCAGATAGGTTAATGGAAGAGAGAGTGGTGAATGGCTTGTCCCCTCAATCACCCAGAGAGAGAAAGGGAGCAGTGGACAGCTAGAGAGAGGGCAAATACATGACGAATAAGAATCAGGACGACGGACACAAACACAGAGGGAATCGGGGGGATGGGTGGACGGAAGTAAAATAGAAGAGAAAAAGTAGTACACGTGTGGACATTTACTTGGCTAGATACAATGAGGCAAAGGTACATAACAAAGATGTCTTTTGTGTACTTTGAAAAGAGGAAAATATGCAGACAAAATAAAAAATAAAATTGTGAAATAAAAAATAAATGCCAATGGTCTTCTAACATGACTTACAGGTTAAGAATATGAATATGATGGTGGTTCACCTTCTTGAACGAGCTTTTGAATTTAAATTAATCTCTTTTGTCCGCTCTACCTCTCTCAGAGCCACAAAGGAACGGCCCAGGTAAAAATATCTCAAGGATATGCAGGCCAATAATTTTGTATTTTTGTATGTGGGTCTTTTGTGCAATTAAACCTGACTGCGTGCGTTTTTATTTTCAACCCAGTCTGCCTGAGCCTGTTTTCAGATGTTTGAACTCCAATGTCAACACTCAGGCTAGAGGGCTGAAGCATTTTATTGTTGTTTTGGTGTCTGGGGTGCAGTTGAAGTGCGGAAGCTGGATCTCCACTTGTCGGTTATATGTGTAACCAAGAAGTTACGCGTGCATGCTTGAGTAGATAAGCTTTCACGAGACAGGGCTGATCACAGTCACTTCTCACACACTAACCATCACATGACACGCAGTAGTAATCATTATTGGCATAAGTGTCAGAAGAGCCACATCTGTTTCCTTTGGTTAAACAGTTTAAGTGGTCAATTCCAATTACCCACTTATCACCTCTAGATCATTAATCAGAGGTGATTTATACTGCACACGGTTTTAGTGTTTGCCCTCCTCTGCTCTCCTGGTTACAGAGTTTCAATTGGTGTCTGTGAAGTACCCGTCTCAAACGTATTAGCAAGGCATATGATGAACAAAATGCTGGATGAATGAGTACAAAGAGGGTGAGGATGTGAAGATGGATAATGATGAAAGTGGAGGATGGCTGGGAGTCAAAGGTCCCGATGCCTCCAAGCCGGCTCCAGTCGCTACTGTTTGAGAGTGAATGGAAGCTAAAATGACGGCACACAGACACAGTCAGAAAGCAGCAGTGAAGGAGGAGAACAGTGATGCAGTCCTGCCGAGGTCACCAGGTCAAGGAAGCCAATTAAAAAGATGATTAACATTCATGTGGGAGATGCAGCCTCAATGTGCATGTGGGATGGGCTCACCACACACACGCACAAACGCACACACACACACACAAACGCACGCACGCAGCGAACAGTGCGGTCCAGCCTGTTGTAACTGTGGTGTCCTGGGAGGTGGAGGTCAGGAGGTTAATATGATCCAATCCAGCTCCTTCATTAGCCTGATGAAGGTAATAACAGCCTACTGGGACAGCGAGGCTGCCAGGTTGGCTAAAACTAACCACCTACTACAGGCCTGCAATGCCCCTAAGCCTACTTGATCTGAATAGCAGAGAGAGAGAGAAGCAGCTACTTTTGACAAGATTGCATTTACATGCACACAAATTTAGAGGAAGCAGGACAAGTGGTAATATTAAAGCCTTTATCACACTGTATGGTGTGTGTGATGGCATCAACTCTGCAGCTGTACTAGAATGAAATGGTAGAAACACACAAGCTCGTTTCATCACACCTCAAGTGTTTGTTCTTTGAGGAGCCAAAGACACAATCTCACACATTCTGTGACCATCAAAGAAGCATCTCACTGCTGGAAAGATGGGCTTTTCATAAAATGTGCTGTTACACCGTAGAGAGGGGCATTAAATTGGTGCTAAATCTCTACATGACCTGAGAAAACGAGAGCTGTGGTATTTCCTTTTGCTCTAAGGTAGAATGCCAACTACAACAACAATCCGAGCTCTGCACTGGACTAAGGCTGCAAGGTATTGTAAGAAAATAAAAATAGGCTGAAATTATTTTGACAGATTTGATCAGCAGCATGGATGGAGGCACATAAAAACGTAGATGTTAAATTAGCCAGTGAAAGTCAGCTTGAGCAGGGAGCTGTGGGGACAGGCAACATGGGAGGGAGTTTACCATTTTTCATTTGTTGTTGTTGATACAAATCTGGTTGTAAATTGGCAAAGTTCCCTTCTACGTTGTAGTTTCAAAGTATTTACACTATGGCAGGCAAAGCACCGGTTGCAGAGTCCTGCCTTAAGATGCATTAATGTAATGTGCATCAAGCACAGTCAAAGGCATGCAAATCCCAAGACAATCAGTCAGGCTCAATGGGAAATTAGAAATATTTGTTGATGGATGTGACTGGATATCATGCATGATGGCAGGTGTGTGTGAGACTGTGTGTGTGTGTGGAAGGGTAGATTAAGTGTAAATAAGAGGAGAATGGTAGTGATAGGTAGGCCTAACAGAGAATAAACATCATTAATTGGAGAGGCACACATGGATGGATGCAGCCAGATGGTGTTTTGTACTCATTTGTCAGACACTGCTGACAGAGAGAGAGAGGGAGACAGAGAGAGGGGAGGAAAGAGAGGAGGAGAGACGGAGAGCGAGAAAGGGAGAAAGAAAAACAAAAAGAGGTGTTTATTGATTGCAAAGTCCGTATATTGCTGCCTGGAACAGACTTGCGCTGTTTAAATCTAGCTCTGCCTGTTCTGCATCATCTTTCTCTCTGTGCCTGTGCCTTTCCTGTCTGAGTGGTTCTGATGGCGCTGCCACTGTAGCGCTCTGCCAAGCCGGATGCATACTGGTGAGTACAGACACAACACCCCGCAGATCTCCAAACTTGGCGTCCATTAAGGTCCATCTGTCTGGCTTTTATAAAAACACCATCTACTGTATGTTCTTCCTCAAAAGGTGCGCCACAGTCGAGATAGGAAGATGAGAGAGAAAACAGAAGAGACAGAGATTAGGAGCGACAGAAGGCTCAGGGGAACAGAGGACAGGAATAAGAACAAAGGAATAAGAGTATGGGTTCTGAGGAAAAGTGAAACTTAGTCTTGGCCTAGAAGGGCTACAGTGAGCCTGGTGAGCCAAATATGGCAACTGACGGAGAGCTCTCAGTTTGCCATACACTTCCAAGGCATTTTTAAAAAAGAAAAGTAGAGCAATGAATACCGTATCCTAATTTCCATGATGTGGACTAGAGCTACACAGTGATAAAATACCAAAAATAGAATTTATAAAGGGGGGGCAAAAGAGGGATGGAGGGGAAAATGGAGAGCTGGAGCACAAGAGCAGGACTGGGTTCCCACCGTGTTTCAAACAGAGAGTAGCGCTGGAGGCCACTGGTCTTCTCAGGCTGCTGCTCACTTTGTTCTCTGCAATGACAGTTTCATTCAGGGAGACGTGCACTTGGCTCTCCAGGGCCAGAGTGCCTCTGTGCCAACAAGCTCTTTCTTTCTCTGTATGCTGTTCCCCTTTCAGACCTTACCCTTCCTGCTTCTCGGGTGCTCTATCGGCGTGTGTGTGTGTGTGTGTATATGGAGATTCAAAGCAAGCCTGCTACCCCTCTTAATGTGCTATAGGTAGCTTGCGGCGAGTGCTTGCCATCATTGCACTGAATCAAATGTAGAGCAGTGTGGGTAGCATTGTCTGGAGCTTGCTTTATTAGGCATTCTCACACAACTTAAATGGCTTGGTGTTACATCAGCTCTTGCTGTCACATGTGGAGAATTGTCCCCACTTGAACTTCCTCTAAAAAGATTCTTATGAAATCCAACCAGATCAGTCCCTGCAGATCAAATACTAATATTCGCAAAAGAACAGAATCCACAGACTTCACCACCAAAGTAAAAAGTCTGTGTGTATCTGACTTATCACTTCACAGCATAACAATTTGATCTCTCAGAAAGTATAAGGTGCTCTACTCGGGGTTGTTTCCAGGGTAACGTGTTTATATTTACATTTCAGGACTTTCAGGACAGGATTTCTACAGTGCATCTTACAGTTGAATGTAAAATTAAGTACAGCATGTGCTTCGACTTTTGATCAACAGCATCATAACTAACAAATAATGCAAAAGTCAAAGCCATTGCAACCTGACAATTTTATCACAGTGGAAGTGTGAAAGAGTTGCACAAGAAGCATTTAGATGTGTTGTAATCCATGACAGAATATGAGTCTGTATAGTTTGTGCAAATCTCAGCATGATAAAAACCGAAGTACTCCTTCATTTACTCCAAAAAGTAAAACCGCATCCAGCTTGGGTGATATTCACCATCAGTACCAAAAAGCAAAATATAAATGAAGACATTTCTAGCAGTGTCTTTAGGCAAAAACACTCCGGGTTACCCAAGGACATGGCCTTTGTCTGCTCTCAAATGGCCTTGTCCACTCGTCTGCCTGGCTGTCATTTTCCCATAGGCCCTTCAAACAGTGCTGTGACCTGAGGTGACCAATGAGAATTTATGGTGCCCATAAAAATGTCTGGTGCACACACACCTGTCAATCACACATATGAGCATGTGTGAAGCACACAAATCAATACATAAAAAGTCTAAACAGAGCTAGGTGTGTGTGCAGACGCAAACACAAGCACAGTAGGTCCATGAGCAATGATTATCGATATTATTGATTAATCTTCCATTTATTTTCACAGCTAATCAATCCATTACTTAGTCCACAAAATGCTGAACCTAAAAGGCTGCAAAGATGTTAAAGTTGCTCAGCTTGTCTATTTTCACATATTCTTTTCTGCCCCCCTTCCTACTTTATATAGCATTCTGTACATTAAATGTGACTTAATATTTGAATGCATCTCTTGGCTAATTGTTGAGTATAAAGCAATGTCTTGTTGATTACAAGACATTGCTTGGACACAAGTGCTGTTGCATGCTGCAGAAAGACATGGCATTCTTAAAGGTTATAGCTCATATAGAGGAGCACAGTGGGGGATGTTCTTGTCTGTCCCAAGTGAGTCTGTGCTGATCTACCCAATTACACGTGTTTGCCATGTTACATGTTTGGCCTTTTAATGAGGATTAGACAAGGCCTTATTTATACAGTGTTAAAGTTATGTGGCTCCCTGTGTGCACACAGTTATCAGACCAAGTCCTGTGACACAACAGCAGAAATTCTGCTTTTGCCATACAAGCGTTTGACCTGCAGAGTACAGCACAGCTGAAGATAGTTAATAACATACGGAGGTAACTCAGATGGATTTAAACTTGGGCTGGAGTTTCTTCAGCTGAGAGCCATTTCTTATTTGTGATGGCAACATTATTCAACATAATCATGGCATAAACTCAAGTCAGGTCTCTTTCACAATTGGCCAAGGTCTGCTGCAATACCTGCCTACAGGTCAATCATTATTGCTCTCCAGCTCTTCTAGGGACAGAAGGGTGAAACGGAATAGGCCAGTCCGGTTTATGTATACAGCTCTGAAGTATTTGAGTGGAGGTTACTTTAAGTGCAGTGGGGCTCCTGCCGCTCCGTTTGAGGGCCTTAACCAAGGACTCAAAGGATGAGGGGAGCATTTCAGTCAATGTGTATGTACATGCATGTGGAAGTATTTTTCTGGGCATGCGTAATTGTGTGTGTGTGTCTGTGTGTGCGCGTGCAAGTGTCTGTTCAATTGTGTGTGTGTGTGTGTGTGTGTGTGTGTGTGTGTGTGTGTGTGTGTGTGTGTGTGTGTGTGTGTGTGTGTGTACCAGGGCAGGATCAGTGGAGTAAATCCACACTTGAAAGAGTAGCTCAATCAAGCTCTCCCACCCAGCTTTCTCTCCTCTCTCTCCCTGCCTCGGTCTCTCTCATCTCACCAATGTTCCCCTGCTCCCAGTTCATGGAGAGTTGAAGAGTTCACAGAACTAGGGAGCAAAAGAGCGCTACAGAGGGCAAAGTGGAGAAGGTGTGAAACCATTAACCCATCAGTTCACTCTTCCAACTGTCAGTCAACCTGAATGAGGAGCAGTCACTGACAGGTGCGTTACACAATTGTCAATATTTGCTATGTTAACACGTCCACCAATGAAAAGTTGACAATGGATTCAGACACAGACAAAATATGTTACCAGACATGCCGTCATATTTCTCTATGGTGAGTCATACTTGGTTGGTCCCACAACTTGAAAAAGTTGTAGTAGTTACTGCTAAACAATATTCTCATTTAAAAATACACACACACACACCCACACACAGCTAGTAAGTGCACATTTAATTTGGCTGGTTAAGTGTAGGCATGTCCATTGAACATCCTGGTTCCTAATCCCAAATGAGTAAATTATGAGATTATTTAAGAGCAAAACTATCATATTAAAGCCTTTCCTATCAAGTTCGCAGACAAAAGCACCTTGTGGTTATCAGTGTGTTCTCCTCTTTGTTGCAGCTCTGCAGCTGGTTCCTCTCCAATGACAAGTTGAGCCTGTTCCTTGAAAGGAAATAAAAAACCATGACCTCATTCTGTTTCCTGTGCGATTTAATAAAGGCGATTTTACGCTGCCAAATGTGGAAAAGATGCCCTTCATTAGAACAATGCGTACTCTGCGTGTCCATACTTTAATCCAATCTAGTTTAGCATGATAAAGGGCATTACTGCCAGACAGCGCAACTGCCCACCCACTCATGATGTGTGCCTGTATTTGCAGACAGCGACATAAAGAGAATATAGCACCCCAAGGGGTTCATGGGTAGATAATGCACCAACCCAACATTCAGGGTCAGGAGTACTGGAGGTTTATTCTACCATACTCAAACTACGTCACATCTATTGACATTTAAATTTGTCATACACAAGGCTAGTGTCAGACCACTGAGGTAAGTGCGTTAAGTCCGGCCCTTGATGTAAGCAGCACAAAAGATCAGATCTACAACAGAAAAATGGGCTTGGTTTCTTTCTCTGATCAATAAGTATTAATCTGTGTCATGTTTATAATATGTGTGAAAGCAAAATGAAAATATACTTTGGAGTGCAAAGCTTTAATACTTGGAATACATCCATGAAAAAGTGCCATGTGTATTCTTATATCACAAAACAAGGCAGGAACATTTTATTTCTCAAGTTTGATAGACCAAGATAAACACAAAACATACCATGTCTATCTAATGGAAGGATCTTTTCTTTACATCTAAATGAACAAAGATGCCTTGCTTGAAGGAAAAATGGCCTCCGGTTGACTGCAAACGGTCATTAATTAGCTCTGTTAAACTGTTATTTGAATTAAAGATAGAGTGAAAATTTTTATGAGCCAGATTTCATTAGTGTCTCAAAAGAGCTCCAAGCTGCTTTTTTGTGTTTGAGAAAGAAAAGAAGAGAGCTTCTCCTTAACCTGATAAATGGTTCAGGTACTGAATTAGCAGACCATCTTTAATGCACTTGTCAGGCTGCAAAATGCAAAGAGATTTCAAGATGAGCGAGGAATCTATTTTTGTGGCACTCCATTCAGATGAGTGTTAGCTGCCGAGAGCTGTCATTGACTTAAAAGGACGCCAAAACGGGTTTGCTTTGTGTATGTGTCTACACATGTGTTAACAGTGACTCATTCTGAATCACACTTTGAAACATTGCCACTTCATTTTCAGGTTTGTATGTGAATGAAGAAGTGTGTCAACATGCTTGTGTGTTCATACAGGCGGTGGAGATCTGAAACACTCCTGCACTCAGGAACAAAACAAGTGCCTAAAGAAGTGACAGTCAGGCTGAATAGAGTCAAGCAAATCCTCAGACAAGAGGACATGAATTGATGTGCTTTCCACGTTGTCAGGTTGGGCTGAGGACCAACTGAGACAGATGGGGAGGAAACCATCATACTAGACAGGGGACACCGGCATACTAGCACCTCCATTACATCTTTAACAGGTGCTGAACAAAAAGTTAGAGCATAGTGTTAGATATAAAAAAGCCTGCATTTTCATGTGATCAGATACAGTTTTCAGATTAAACTCTTCTGATGCATGCCCTGTAGATGTGCTATTATTCCACATGGCTGGCTATTCTGCCCTTACTCCCCTTGCCCTCTGTACATAATTAGGGATGCATAATTAATTTAAACAGTATTGTAAAATGTGTGACAAGACAGCATTATAATGAAACACTATAGGGCTGCAGAGATGCTCTAGCTTGGTACAGACCCCAACAAATGTCACATTGGGATGATTTTAATAACTTTCTCGATGAAAATGAAAGCTGTGATGCAAAAATCACTCCCTCTAATCCTGAATCTTATCTACTGTATGACTGCATTCATAATATCTGTCAAAATAATCATAACGTCATCTTCCTCCTTGGGGTGTCCCTTGAGTACTGGTTCCAGGAAGCATCACAATTTGCCTACAGAAAAAAGCTGATACTTTGTAATGCAGCTATATCTAGGGCAAACATTGTCCTTGTTGCATCTGTTCCTCCCAAACTAAAAGAATATAAATGAAGCACATGTGTCAACATAATTCTGCATTTACAGGATAAAGTGCAGGAAGGGAAAGCAGCTTAACAACATTAAAACCCGAGAGCATCTCTTGTTTAGCCTGGAATTGGCTGGCCCCGTTTCCTCAGACCACCAAGCCCCATGCATCGCCACCTGATGGAAAACCTGGGCCTTCAGCTGCCTCGTCCACCTGGTCACCACAATTAACAAGGAAAATAAAGAGCGGATGCCAAAAAACTACCAGCAGCCATCACCAGTGCCACAGTGTACAAGGAAGTTGGGACAGAGGGGAAGCGGAGATGAAATGTGACAGTCACAGGAGGTGTGTGCAGCTAGCTATGTTTTTCCATTCCACTGAGGGTACAGCCAACCTGTTCCCCTGGTCTATATATGGAAGTAAACAGGATGCAAACAGTGGGGTAGAGGTGATATGCCATATGTAGCCTTACTATCCTGTTGTTTGGACTAAGGCGCCTTTCAGCACTCCTAAACAAGAGCTAAATCGTGTCTTTAGTGACTTCCCTGGAAACTCACGAAACTTGGGAGAGCTTTTGACAGCCTATGAGGCCATAGGCAGCTACCGTGTGTGTAAGCTTGTGTGTGGTATGTACTCACGGCAGGTACGAGGAGCTTCTTGACCTCCTCCACTGCTCTCCTCATCTTGATCTCAGCTCTGGCCTGTGAATCTTCAACTGTGATCAGGACATGAAGGTCTTCGTTTAGGTGTTCCCAGTTTGGCTTCCCTCTGTTCTGCTCCTCCTGGACAGAGATAGAGGGAAAGTGAGAGAAAGACAGTGAGCAAATGTGACAGTGTGGGTGTGCTGGAGCACCAGTGCAGTAACACGGCATATCAGAGGAAACGGAGGCGAGAGGCAGGCATACACAGAGGACGACAGAGTCCTGTGAAGAGAAGCAGGATGACAGGAGCGGCCCTTTAGTCAGCTATTTAGCTTTAACTTTGAGAGGACACTCTTCTTTAATAGATCCCTCGCTTCAGAGAGACATAGACGACAGCTAGCCCTGCAGCAATTAATATCAGTGAAAGATTGATGGGTGGATGGATCACAGAGAGTTTTTTAAGCCACAACAACCTAACTAGTAGGAATGCAATTGTGATACATAGGGTATGGTTCAAAGTGCCGCAGGATTGTGTGTAAAGGAGGACGTGTGTGCCTCTGTCTCAGACTTGTTTGCATGGACAATGCTGTCCAGGTAACAATAGCTCTCTGAGGGAGTCATTTTCCCTCCTGAAAAGGCAGTGCCAAAGCACTCAGAGGGCGCCAAATTGTAGCACTAGCAGTACCTGAAAGGCAGAATGGGCTGTATTCAAAACCAACACCACAGCCCGATAGCCTTTCAAAACTGTTAAATAGCAAGCCGTTTCAAGATTCAAATTGGGGCGGCTCGGGTTGGGAAATCGTGCATGACGCTTTACGTTATTCAGGTGCCTCTGTGAAAAGCCCAGTCATGCCTGACTCTTTTTGAAAAGGTAAAATGGGATATGTAGAGACAACTATGGTGTAGCCACACATTTGTAGGAGAACCACCCTTCTCCATTCAGTGTAGCTACTTTCCTCCCTCTTCTGGTTGCCCCACTGACAGTAAGTGCAGCGAGCAGACACTGAGAGCCCTCTAAAAAGCTTTTGAGGTTGTATCGATGTCACTGTACAACCATGAAAGTCAGCGGTTTGAAAGCTGACTACTTCCCTTGAGGTGAGGAGTTGAGGTCTAGGGTTGTCGGAGAAAGATGCAACCTCAGATTCTTTGATGTGTGACACCACATTAAAACATCAAAATGCGGATTGTAATGTCACAACGGTATTATTTGATTTAGTGAAGACAAACAGGAAATGTCAAAAGGAATGCAACTCAAAAACATCTCTAAATCAGAATTTCTTTCTTGAAGAAGGTCAGAGTCTCAAGTAGTCCAATCCAAGCCTTTCCCCCTCCTGTTGTGGGTTCAGGTCTGTACAGACTGTTGATGAACACTGCCGTTTAACCCTCACAAATACAAACCATCACAACTTCACGTCACAGCTCCTTTGTGAGTAGTGAGCCACTGTGACTGTGTCTGATTATAAACAATGCATTGCGGTGCTCTGCAGGGGTCCCCCCTGACATGATTTCTACACACTCAACGAGCACCACAAAGTGAATGTTGCATGCACGCACACACATACAGGGTGCTTGAAGCTTCAGCTGAGTGCCACCCACCTGCTTTCTACTCCACAGAGACCTGTTGCCATGGCACTGCTCTTTGCAACACACACACACGTGCACACACACAGGAAAGTTCAATATTCCACTCTCGTTTTCCCCTTTTCCACACAGGGGGGAGGGCCTAGTTTCAGCAGTCAGGCCATTATTTCACCATGGCTGTTTGCTTATGGCCTATTAGGGGACATGGGGACTAGAAGGTGACTCAGCATTTTCTAGAGGGGACAAAGACAGACAGGCCATGAAGGCTGCCTCTGTATGCAGGGCACTGTACGAAAGCACATAGAGAATTAAGGGCGCACATGCACACACATCCATAATGCAAGCACAAACACACACACACACACACACACACCTCACACCAGCATGACTGCCTGTGAACAAGGTCACTATGTGCCCTCTGAGAGAAAGTGACAGCATGACAAACACGAGGAAGAGTTGGGGTGGAGGGGGAGACAGAGTGAGAAAAGGGGGAGGGTGAGGTGAACGCAAAAGTGAATACTGGGAAGACCTTTGAATAGAATAGTCTGCACTGGCCAACATCAAATGCCATGGCAATAACCACGTACCAGAGGGTAATCGGTTATGGCAAAACATGTGGCATGAATAAATAGCACGGACACTGCATCTAGAAGCAACATCTAAGAATAGGATCAGAGGGGAGACTGCTCGTCAGTTTTATTGCCTGACTTGCATCGTCTGTACAGCACCTGTTTGCCTGCTGGGTTTCACACCTCCCAGCTTGGACCAAATAAACATTAAGGCCTGTTCTCCTGTTCCTTTTTTTTTGGTTGCACTAAAAACAACAAGAGTGGCAGTGCAATCTTGTTGCTCACATGTCACTTTGTCAATTGATCTTGTTGGTGCCATCATTTCACCTGTCCCCCTTCCACATGTAAGCTACAGTGCTGGGCCTGGTACACCTCTGAGGCTGGAGGCAATTTATTGAATTGCTCAAGGACGCGTAACAGGTCACACATGTACACACACAAGGCTTTCAGTCCTTGGGTTTGTTGTTGAAGGTCAGTCCTACTTAATACACCACACTGCTGCTTCCAAAGGATTTTAAGCAATGGGGTGCAGTCACTTTGTCCTGGCAGCGTTGTACTGTAACATGTGCAAATTAAAGTACTTGCACTATTTCATCTCTTACACTCGGAATAGTCCCTTTTCCTTTGATCCTAAAGGACATTCCCAACTAGGGTCAATGCAACTGAGGCTAAATGCCAGAAGGTCAAACAGGTGCAGTAGGGAGCTGCAGGAGGGACAAGCGAGGGCAGGCAGGGCTGTTAAGGTGACAGACTGCTTTCAACTACCAAGAAAGACTGACTTAAGTATGGATTGAGAATGGAAATATGGTACGACTAATTAATGCTGGATGATTTTAGTGTACTACAATAGGGTTTATTTATATAATAGTATATATGTATTTAATGGGTCAGATTGAGGACCACAGAGTGTGTTCCTGAAGAGGTCACCTAAATGTCAACATCACCAGCTCAAGTAACCATACTACAGCACACTTAAACAAAAAAAAAACAAAACAAAACATAAATAGCTCAAGCACACTATGATGCAGGCGCCGCTACACTTGGTGCTATTTGCCATCGTCTCCTCTCAATGCCATTCTCAGTCAATAATGCCCAGTGCACCAAAAGTAACACCTGAACATTGCTCTGCTTTTTTCTCATCAACACAACAGCTCCCGGTAAACTCTTAATAAAACAGAAACAAGCTTTCAGTTGCGCTGGGCCAAGTATTTAGAAATCAGGAGATGAGAAAAAGAAACAAGTCAGCTTAAACTTTAAACAAAACAAGTGTGCTTGCTGCTGTGCCAACAGGCCAATCAACTTTAATGTATTGATTGCCAATGTCACACATTAGCTCTCAAGCAATAAAGTTTGGGAGCTGTGCTGTGGTGCTGTCTACTGGCTGGCAGAAGTTGAAGGTCCAAGCTTGAGGCCTATTCTGCTCTGCCAGTGACCACTCAGCTACAACAATTAGGCTCTTGTGTGTCCGTCAGCAAGAAAACTCATCAAAAAATAAATGCATTTGACACAAAATAAGTCTGTGACTCAAACTACATAGCTGTCTACAGTGCTAACTGTGATCTCACATTGTGTGGTAGCCAAAATAGAATTAGGCAATCGTTTTTCTGCAATGGAGGAAAATCCCTATTCCAGCAATGGTCGATATAAAGTACCAGTAATTTAATTCCTTATATTCCTGCTGCTGTTCTGCATTAAGCATGACTGCAAGAGTGAAAACCAGAGGGACTCAAGCTGCCACATTTGATGAAAGTTTGACTGGAATACAACTCTAAGAGCCTTTTTCTTTCCAGCCATTTAGACAATTATCATCAGAACGAACATCATATATACAAGTTTCATCCCTGTGGGCAGTAACTACAGATTAAAGAACAAATGTTGCGGTCACAGACACCTTACATTCGGTCTTGTTTGATCAGACCGTGAAGCTCAGTCATGGGGCAGACAATTATCCTGCGTTAGTGTCTTGTTCACAGACATTCGCAAGTGGGTTTAATAATTTCACCACTTCCATATTGTAATCATGACTTAAATACTTGATACATATATTTATTATTTATATCATTATTTATATTTAAGTTTAAAAAGGTATTTACTATGAAAGTTTGTTTTATTTTGAATTAAGCTAAACACATTACTTTGTTAACATGAGTTCTTTTGATAGCACTACAGTGGCTAAGACTTGTTATGAAAATGGTAACATAATTACAGTTGTTTGTCTTGGTTAAAATGACAACAAGCCCATATTTTACAAGCACAAGTAGATGCTCATTTACCTTGAAATATAAGATACAGTTAAGAAACAGTTTATCTGAAATTAAAAAGAGAAACATTGTGTGGCTTTGGAGTAAGAATCAACAGCTAGCTTAAAAAGAATGGGTGATATTAGTATTCAGTCACAGCAGGCGGTACTTATGGGCAGAATTAGATGCGAGCAGCCAATAATTTGCACATAAAATATTACGGGAAACAATCTAGGGAAATCTGTAATGCTGGGTAAGTGATGGGTAGGTATGCAATATAAGACGTATAAAATAGCAACAAATATTGATCCTGACAAGCCTAATTATGAACATTATATTGGGTGTTATTTGATAAGAGTGTGCTTTTCCACATTTTCCTCTTCACCTGCCTCTTCTTATTTTCTACTTTATCTGCTTTTCTTCTCCAACCATTGTTCTTCATTTCACCCTGCATCTCTCTCTCTCTCCCTCTCCCCTCAGTGTCTACCCGACTCTCTCCCACTGCATAGCTCCAGTGAGCCGACTCCCCGCCAGGCAGTGCGGCCCAGGAGGGAGCAACCAGCTGAATTATTGAGAGCATAAAAACGCTGCCGCTAATGGATCCTGAATAAACACACTGGCTAAGCTGCTCCCGCGGCTTCCTCTGCTGCCACAGGGCATCAAGCTGAAAATACTGAGGTTGAGGACGCAGTGACTGGAGGCTACGGGACTGAGGCTTTGTTTGGGCCTGAGCCACAGTTATGACATGCTAGGGCCATCCAAAGGATTTTAAACAGGGGGCGAATCTGTTGGCGATTCTTGTGATTTATTGACAGTCGATGCAGCAAGGAAATTAAAATTGGACGGAACTTAGATATTTTTTGATATTTTTTTTCCCCAACCTAACTATTAATCTAAGATTAGACAGAAAAAGGTGGTGAGAAAGGGAAGTGTAATTTTAATGAGAGCAATTTAGAAAATAAAGGCTTACACAGTGATTTGACACAATAATTTAGCAGGAGTAACAACAAGAACTATTTCTGAAATTTTAAATATTAAGGTATGCTCCAAGCCCATCACAAATCAAAACACTGAGTAAAGAACTTATCTAGCTCATCTGTATTGTTGCATGAATATTTAACCGCTCTGGGCTTTTGTTAGATTAATACAGGATCTTTGACAGGTGCCTCCAAACAAAGTGGCACACATTAAGCTTTAAAATGGTGTGAGATTATGAGGGCCATCATATATTTATGTAATGAGCCAAGACAAACGCGTGTGCATGAGTATGTGCATGCCCGAGCGTGTTCGTGCTCATTTAACTACTTCAGGATCCAATTCCAAAGAAAGAACCATGGCAGAGTGTCTTCATCTTGTTCTGTAATAATGAACACACTCCAAGGGAAATGAGAAGAGATAGAAATTAAAATACGAATGGAGGAGTCATAAAAAAAAGGGAGGGAAGCAAATGTTGGCCCTGCAGCACTGGAGCTTCTAAGATTATGACTCAGCTGAAAATCTGCGTGCATCTGAGTGTATGAACCCCATTTCTAATACGATGCATCGTGGTCTGTGTGCGTATGAAGGAGATTCCCATATGAAGAGGGATGAAATAAACTTATTACTGATTTATGTAAATGCATTGTAATATAGCACCACTGCCTGGAAAATCACAGCAACTAAGAGCCACAAAGAAAAAGAGAAGAGGGAGACTTAAAAAAAAAAAAAAAAAAGGATGCAAGTGCAAAAGGTGTCACTCAGTGAAGAAAAACAGGAACAGAAAAACAGCCAAAAGCAGCCATTATAGCGCAGCTAAGACCCATGGGTAAAACATGCACAGATGCTTGAAATACCACAGTTTTCAAAACTGTCAATTTGTCCTCACAGGAACTTCAAAGTACATCAGCAAATCTGATCTGACACACTTTGGGAGGCCTCGGGGATGAATCTAAGTTGCTGTAGCATTCAAAGTTTAGATTTTCATTGTTCAGTCGTCTGCTTTGGCTGAAGGGTATGGTGTATCAAAATTTGATATGTAGGCAGCTATAATATGGCATGAGTCAACTTTGTGGGCTTAAAACAACATACTACTGCAAGGTCAACCCGGTAAGTGCAGTACAGGACAACCAAAGAACAACACTGCTTTGCAGCTATCAGTCAGACTACCAAATGCTTTGATGTTGCTGTTTAAGGACAAAACACAGTGTGAAAAATTCTGTGCCAATACCCAATTTGAAGGCAAATTAACAGAAAAGGGTTTTTACCACATTCATACCCAGACTCTCAGGATATATAGACAGGGAACATTAGCCTTTTATGTCTTCAACCTCAGCTCAGTAGGTCCAGAAATAGAGGTAGCCCCTGGCCTTAGTCGTGTGCTTTACTACTGCAGCCTGTACTTTCCACTGCACAGCGTTTTGCAAACAGCCCTATCGGATGTCAGAATGCAGCCACTGGGCATCCACTGAGCTCATGTCTGCCTCGTGTTTCTACAGGGATAGTGGGATGTTTTTGTGTGACAGGGGTCCCAGATAGTTTGACATTATTGTGTAGTATCTCAAGGGGGAGGAGGAATCTTTGTTGTGAAAATAAGGTGAATTTCAGTGCGTCTTTTTTACTTGTATGAGTAGAATCCTATCTAATGACAATATTATCGAGAGAAAAACATGAATTTACCTTCTTCTTGTCTCTCATGGAGCTCTTGCCTCGCACCATGATTTTGCATCCCGTCTCTGCTTCCAACTGTTTGGCTGTGAGTCCTCGTGGGCCGAGGATTCTCCCCACAAAGTTATACTGCAGAAACAGAGAGAAATATACAGGTGAGTACAGAGTGGGAGAGATTACAGATATTACATTTCCATAAAGATTTAACTGGCAATTAAAATCTACCAACAACAACAGCTGAATGTAAATGGTCAAGTTCTTCTTAAATATGCAACAGGAATATAACACACAGTCAAACAGGAATACAGATGTCACTTTCCATCTAAATAGGATATCACACCTCTACTGCCACACCTTCACCCACCACACCGAATCAACTACTTTCTGCCTATGTTGTCTCTTTCACAACATTGCTATAACAGCCATAGTATGGTTTTCTCCTTACTATGGTTGCAACACTACCAGAAATAGGTATTTACCAATAATACCAAGGAGGATTAGTGTTACAAGGGTACTAAGGGTTCCTTTAAGAATAATTTAGTTTTTTTTGCAGTTGAATGTTTTTCTATCTGGCTGGATTTCCAACCATAGACCGCAGCGGGGTAGACTTGCCCCGACATTCAATACGCCCGCTAGATGTCAAAATGGTGCCAAATAGAAAAGTAGAAAATTAACTACAGCAAATTATAGAATGGTGGTTAGTAGACAAAGTAGAAATGGAATTGGCGGATGCTGAAGGGAAGGTGAGTTGTGAGGTGATGAAGAGTACCTGACACAATTCTCTTATCAAGGACCCCCTTTTCACTTTTGTGTGGCTTTGGAGCTTTGTACCAAAAGGAAACATATTTAACAACGTAATCCCCTCCACTTGAAACTGGCTTCCAACGGGATAAAGGGAAAATGTGTTGAAATAATCCAGCACAATTTTCAGCCAAAATAAAAACAGAAGGAAAGGAGGAGAGATGGGGTAGAGTGGGGAGCACAGTGACGCATAGAGAAGTAAACAAACCACCCATGTTTAAACAGTGTGCACAGTGGCTGGTGGAGTGCATGATGGGCAAGATCTCTGGCACTATTAAAATTGGATAAAAATGTCCAAACCTGAAATACTCAAACGCTCACTGGCACAATGAGTAGCGTTCCTTGACAATGAGAAGCGCAACTGTTCGTCTCTTGAGCTGTTACAATGAGCCGTGACACTGCCGCATTAAATTCTTAAACGCAGTCACATCTGCTTATGCACTCCAACGCACCAATGCCTTAGCGAAATCCAAAAGACCATCAGAGAAGTCACATTTAATTACAGAGGGATTACAAATTTAACGCGATGCTGGTGTATTTCCCCTTAACTACGCAAACAAACACTGGTGAGGACAGTGAAAACCTCCAAGATGTTGTTGTCTGTGTCCCCGTCACTGGGCTTGCCTGCAACCGTCGCATGTCTGCGCGTCTTTGTCAGGAAAGACACACCCTGAGATGCTAAAGTCCCTGCGGATGATCCTAGCATGCAGCTACAGAGGCTTTATATTTCCATGTTGCAAGGCAACTGTCTGTTTGGTTCGCTCAAATCAAGAAAACTGGTGGAGGGGCTGTTTGTGAGAGTGTGTGCGCCTTCTCAAGAATGTAGAGGCACCTGTCCTCGGAGGTCAGCCACCACCCATGCACAGTGGCCTGCTTCAGACTGGTACATAAACACACGAAGAAGAACACATGCACACAGCCTCAAGGAGCACAGGAGAGAGCTGTCTGTCTGCATCACAGTACTGGCTGCAGACAAGGGTGAACCCCAAGCTCTGGACATGGCGGTGGTGCTGTGCTACACAACACACATAAACAAACATGGTCTCTTACCCATTAAACAGAAGCTACAGTGACACTGTCCTGGGTGTTGTTATACAGCCTACCTTGCTAGCAACTGCAGCACCATATCTGAAAACTTTCAGCAGTCATCTGGCTCCAAGACAAAATGTATGCCTACAAGGATTAAGGTGCCTAGCTATATGTCGGTGCAGGCATGTGACGGTTCCCACCAGCCTCACAGGCTACAATATCTTCCATCAGTCAATACTGCATTAGATTTACACACTGTAAATATATTAAATACATAAAGTGGTTGAATTAAAAAGCATGATCCAGATGTGAAAGAGACATGAGAAGGGGGAAAACATATACATGATTAAAACTATGAGGCCAATTCAAACAGAAAGCATTTAATATTTTATTATCTGCCCTTCGCTCAGTTTGTGACAGTGGAAGTTACTTCTCTGTGGACATAAATATGTTGATGATAATTAGACATGACAGAGACCATGGCCTGACAGAGGAAAGCTGGGAGAAATAAAGAGAGAAAAGGTTAGAGAGATGATGACACAAGGGCAAAAGGGAAAAGTCATGGACGCCAGTGTGAGGGGAGTGCAAGAAGAGCTAACATGCCACCACATTTTCACTCAAAATGTGAAACTCTATCTGATAGGGCGCTCAGGGATAAAGGGTTGGGGCAGGCCATTACATGCATGTGGCTTAGATTTTATGGCGACCCCCTTCCCCGGAGCAAAGGCTTGTGGGTGAAGGCTGGAATTTCAGTGTCAGATGTCTTTTAATGATGACAGAGGCATGTGCAGAGAGTCGCAACAACATATGGGTGGGGGCACGTAGCGGCATAGGCGTCAGGTCTGGCTAAACAGTTACTGCTCTCACACATCACTCAAGGAACATTGTAAATGCAAACACACATTAAATGACTGTGCTTCAAACATCTCACCACAATATGGGAATTTAACAGGGAATGATACAGCCTCATATTAATAAAATCCCACAATTAGAAGTGAGACTCTGTAAATAAAAATGATGCCAACAGCCTCTCTGTGATGTTAACTGTAGTGGATTGCTCTCTCTGCTCCCTGGCTTCCCACTCTGCACTGAGGGTTTGACATTCTTCTTGTGGATGTTGATATGCTGTTCAAAAAAGGCGATCTCCATTTTAAGCCACAGGAATGTAGAGACAATGAAAAGCTGAGCAGGCGAGTTATCAGAAGGTTGCAGGGCCATTGAGCATGCCAGGAACTTCACTCAGTACAGCCGGAGGAGTAGGATGGATACAGTGCCCCTCACTACCAACCACACTATCCACTCTTCAACGTCCTCATGCTAAACTATCTACCCTCCTACGCAACAGCAAAAAAAATTTGCTGATTTTCATCCTCTGTAGTATCAGTCTGAGGTCTTTCAAGAAAAATCATGTCTTGGCTTGCTTTACAAATCTCTGTACCCTCCACGAGACCTTGAAACAGTCACTAGTGAAAGGGAAATTTAACAGGCTTCTGCCAATACATAATAATTAGTACAAATACAAAAAGTGTCTTTCCCATGAATAACAGTGAAGAGTCATCAGCCATTTCCGCATAGAACAAAACAATTACAAAAAAAGTATGGGTATCTAATGGCTCCATTCAATTAAGCCCTACTGTCAGAAACCCGTCTGGTGAACAGAACACATGCATAACCTCTGTTTTGCTGACTTGTAAACTCTCGACAGTCTCTTTTCCTCTTTGCTGCACTCTGCTCATTTACAGCATTAGAAGATTAGAGACACTGGGACCTTTCGGTGGACAATCTCTTTTTCTCCTCTATTTCAGTCTACTTTTATCTCCGCTTTCGCCAAGTTTTTCAAACAAACACACAAATACAGAGAGAAGCACATACAGCATATACAAACACAGCTTGTGTGTAAACACTGAAAAACAGACAGACGTGCACACACACTCACACTCACACACACACACACACACACACACACACACACACACACAAAGCCCCCTTCAGGACAAGGGCTTACACTGACATTAAAGGGCCTTTGTTTAGCCCCAGTTATCGCTACTCCACAGGCGGGTTATGTTGTGAGCATATCTACGTCTACACCGCTGTGTGTTTCATGAGTGCGCGTGTGTGAAACCACAATGTATGGAGTGAACTCTTGCAGACACCCTCCGCACCCTGAGCTGACTGTCACTTGGGTTTGTGTGCACATGCCTTTTGGTTTGTTTTTTTGTTTTTTTTGTGTGTGAACAACTGAGAAACAACAGCAGTTCCACCAACAATGCTCAGAGAAGCAGAACAATTGTGCCTTTGACGGTGTTTGTTTGTGGTGGTGGGGAGACAGGAAATGAGATCATGCTGAGGGCTCTGGCTGTGTGCGCGAAGAGCTTATCGGAGAGCAGGGCCAGGCCGAGAGGAGAATACCAATCACTTATTAGCCGGCCTCGCTGGGTTTATGGAAATGAGGAACAGTTCATTCAGTGCAATGTATCAAAGCAAGGTGGAATCTGTGTTGGTTACACCAGGCACTGTCATCTCTCCCCTGCTTTCTATCATCTACGCTCAGTCAGTTGATTATAACCCTCCTTTTTTTATCTGAGAAAACTCCGCTTGTCCTCATACCCAAGATATCTTCCATCTCATTTCACTTCAAGTTACTGTATTTGAAGGGTACATAGCTGAGCACTGGTTGCTTAAACATCTCCCTTCTGCTTCCAGACCTCCTTTTTTCATTTTCTGGAAACCAAGCAGGCTTCCTTTTCCTCTCTGTCTTAGTACACAGGATCTTTTCTTTCCTGTTCTGCATATCTGTCATCCTCCCCTGGTGCGGGGGTCTCTCACAGCACAAATCAATGTTTCTCTCCAACTACACACAACCTTACTAACAACCAGCCGGCTGCCTTTCAACACTCACCGATCTTTGTGCAGAAATGTTCCATCATTTAATTAATCCATCTTGGCCTTTGCTTTGTGGTCTGAGCGCAACACATACAAGCACGCAGCAGCTCTGCATAGCTTTTCCGGACAGTAACACAGCAAGAACAGACATGGGGAACATGCAGGTGCTTAACCTACAGCAGGTTACATGGTTGATCTACAAGGCGGACAGCGGAGGTGATGCTTGGGCAATGAAGACTGAAAATTACACCTAGATTCCAGTGGTGACATTTGCGCCTCAAAGCCCTATAGACTTCAAAGCTCTCTATTCAGCACATCCAGCATTTAGCAGCCTAATCCATGGCTCCTTTGATAATTCTGTTTGGGTTTATTTTGGGGTTGCAGGCAGGCTGGAAATACAGAGGGGGGGAAGACGGAGAGATGGAAGCGTACAGATTGATGTCAGCTGGAAGTTTTAGGAGACTTGAGCGAAGGAAGCAGAGAGCAAAGTTTGTGCACTTTAGATAAGCAACTAGCAGAGAGAGTGAAAAATAAGGAAGATCCTACGTAAAATTCCATCTCCCACTCAGTGTTCATCTGCGTGTTAGTTAGTTGAGCCCAAGTAAACTGAAGAGTACCCTTTGACAGAGCTGAGAAAGCTGTGAACCAGTGCTAGCCTGGCAGTGCTATCTTATCTGCAAACCTCCCATCCAGCTGAGGAAGGGAAATGACATCTACTTAAGAATGGTCACTTCTGGCAAATATCAAAGTCCTCTAAACAAAGAACTGTGTTAGTTTACGGAAAGCACTATAGTTGCACTAGTACTGGCTGATCAGCCGTCAGCAAATTTAGTTCACGCTTCATCATTATTTTAGTGTTGCCGTCTACACAAACATCCAATGTTTATGCATGTTTACAACTACCTCCGGATTGTGTAAAGCAGAGTGAAGTGTTTATGCTGGTGGATTAGTTCTGCCAGCTAAGTCCTTGGTGCTGAACTATTTACAATAAATGGTCAATTTGTTGAGGTACTGATTCCAGTACAGTGCATTAGATCTGTGTGTCATAATCAACGGTAAAATATTCTACTTCTTCACATGCCTTTGTCACAGCTCCTTAATAACCCTGTCAAGTGCAGTCAATTGTATTTAAATAGCTCATATTGCCTCGGGGGACAAGGAGCCTCTTCTTTAAACCTTGATTTTAGCGAGGAGGAAAATGGAAGAAAGCCACATAGGATGGGTCCCTCTCCCAGGACAAAAAGATATATCATACATGTTGCCATGTACAGAATAGAAAGACAAAATCAAACTATTCATGTGGATAATAAAATATATTTGAAGAATGTGCATCCAGGACAACTGAGGTACTTGTGGTGTCACTAAGAGGCACCTGTTCCATACAACGTCCTTCCACTGCAGAAGAGAAGTAACCTCACACCTAATGGGACTGATGTTAAAAGTCACTGCCAATCATGTTTAAATGATGAATATTAGAATTTAACTGCTCATCCAACCATTTTAAAACCAAAAACATTGGTCTACAAAATCCTGTATCAGTAGGATCTAGTCTCTGCTCATAGACAATTTATACGGTGACACCACCCTCGCCTGTGTGGTCAACCTGCTTCATTTGTCCTTCATTCTCTGCTTTCACCTCTCTGCCTCTCAGCTCAATGACTGCAGGGACCAACAGGCCAATGAAGCACTAAACACCGTCCACTTACAGTACAGGCATAAGTTGGTAATATGAAAGCAATCAGTGGCATTAGCGTAGTTATAAATACACATCTAACCACTCACAATGTTGCCCTTCGTCATGTTAACTGACTACAACAAATAGAGTCCTCTGTTCAAATTATCATTGTAATTACCCTCCTCATCAAATAGCTAACTAGAAAGCCATCCGTTCATCAAATTATCATCATCATGCATGGCTGGCTAGCTAGAGATATCAAAATCCTCCACTCTACTGCTCTATCAGTGAGGTGAGCCGAGGTGTGGGGCGGTACATTTCCAGGACTGGTAATGACTTAAGGGGGTCAGAAGGATATCAGGAGCTGGCATGATAAGTGATGACACCCTCATGGGAACAAGCTTAATGACTTTCCCTGCGCAAGGAACTGGCTGGTTTGGGCCGGGCGATTTTACTGCAGTGAAACAGAAAGGTCCAGGATATCCTGTCTGCTCAAATCATCAGAGCCTCTTTTTTTTTTAGTATCTCAAATGGGAGCAGACAAGCTTTACGGCAGTTTCAACTGATTTGTTGCAGCTGCAGATGGACTTTTAGCAGGCATGTAAGAGGAGGATATCACGCTAATGCACAGGATTACCAAGAAAGGTGAGGTAAAAATCTAACAGGTCAAACAAGACATTAAGCTTGCATTTGTTCAAGTGCTCTGATGAGATGAGCTGACGGCATCACTGCGCTGTGGATTGAGCCATTGAAGAAGTCGGGTGTCGTGAAACTGTAGGAATATACCTTGTGGGGGGAAAAGCGTGTTGAACATTTTCCGGCAAAGCCACTTAACTTTTTGAGCATTTAGTTTTTTCAGATTTAACTTCTGACTCTGTCTATGCGTTTAAGTCCAAGAGACCACTGAATGGTAATATATGGCTCTCTCCCCAATTATTTAGTTAGGGACATGGTCTTTTTAGCCAACAACTAGCCAACCAAGACGGCTGCCAAGGGATACGACTTTTAAGACATATGCATGTTCAGTACAAAATCATAATGTTGTTGTTACAGTGTTCGGTGTTGGAAGCTTACAGTGCTTGAATATTTAACATCAACTTATAATATTCATGGCTAACCTTCTCATATTTTTATCCGAAATAATCACCCTTCAATCATTTGTCTGTTTAAATTACGTGTTCTGCATTTAATTTTATCTCAAGACATGCACCATTTAAAGCTTCAAATGTGTAAAAAGCATAGAGTTGATGAAAACCGTTCCTTTAGTTTTAATACACTGATGAATGACAACCAAAACACCTTTCTGCCTCTCACACGCAAGCACATAGTACCTATCCACAAGTCATTTGCAGTGTTCAATTACTTCCATTTGACTTCAAAACACAGACTAAGAACCAAAAAATGTTAACTTTCAAGATCAAACATCTGTTCAACTGAGCATCTTTATTTTGGAGACGAGAAACCAAGAGGGACAGAAGAGGGGAAATTGAAGGTGGAGGGGGTTAAAAGGATTCCATTACTGAGGTAAACAAACTTAAGTACCTTAAGTACCTTAACAACCTTCTGAACATCAGACAAAAACTAAAAACACCAACAGCAGAGCCGTAATGCACAGCTGTATAGACCTACAGTATGTATATAACTGTGTTCTTTCAGAGCTGTTCTAGCAGGTGTTCTGGAGTTCCGACAGTCCTGTTTTGCACTTGCTCAACAGTGTACGTCTAACAGAGGGTCCCATTTCATAGCGTCAGCACAGTAAAGGTGGTGTCCATGTGTGCTTGTCTGTGTTTTCACTCCTGCGCATTTCTTAATATCCAGTGACCTGCCCACAACCCATCGAACAGTTGGCAAATACAAACACACAGGGAATAAAGTGGAGACAGAGACAAACTTAAAAGACATGTCACACATCCTATCAGATGCCTGAAGGTCAACGGAAATGACATGCTGAGCTGTCAGTCAGCTGCCTATCAATGTGTGTGTGAGCGTGTGCTCAGGAGAAAAGCAGAGCCACAGATAGCATTTAATTGAAGGTTGAAGTTATCAGATAGCCTGCGACTCAGCTGTCAGTCAAGATGCAGTCACCACGGTGACGCTTCACAGCGCTCTGCACCACTGACGACATCGGGAAATGGCTGACTTTGAAGAACGGTGAGGGAGTGGCTAGACAGACACACACAGGCAGGCAAAATGATAGAGATGCAGGCCTAGCACACACACACACACACACACACACACACACACACACACACACACACACACACACACACACACACACACACACACACACACACACACACACACACACACACACACACACACACACACACACACACACACACACACACACACACACACACACACACACACACACGTTTACAGACAGATGTGGCAGGCAAGCACTCACACACAGGCCAGGAGAGGGACACACTTAAGGGAATTAGAGTAGGAGCATGCTGGCAAGGCAAGTTATTTTGGTAGAATTGACATGCTGCACTGCATCCAGGCACCAGGACAATCTAATTATCTACTGGTGAAACGAGAGCAGGGGACACGTAGGTGAGACAGAAAAAGCACCACCGAGCCAGCATGGCCTTGACAAGTGGATATGGCGGGGAAAGGTAAGAGGGAGTTATGTTTTTAAATCAAAGTGGAAACCGAATGGAAGGCAAGTGTCCCAAAATGACAAGACAAAGAGTGGAAAGAGGGAAAGATTGGGAAATCTCATGAATGATGACAAATCTTCCATAGCAGGTGAGCTGGTGCCAAGAACACCACTGCCTGCTTTCTTGGGACAATGTAGAATTGCATCAGCGAGACACACGCACACACAGAAGCGAGCACACACGCATGCCTTTTCGATGGCGGGAATCTGGGAAATCAGACGGAAATGTGAGAGGGAGGAAAATATTCCCCAATCTAATAATCATCATTACAGTTTCCTTTCCTTTAGCAGTGAGCAGATGGGGATAGGAAGTGACATTTTCATCCTTTCCTTCATCGTTTCTTTCTTCTCTTCCTTTTCAAAATGATCCTGCTTCACCCAAGCTCTTACCCCACAACTAAAATGTTCCACTTTTATATCCTCACTGAAAACACTACCTCAATATAGAGATACTGTAGCACACTGTGTTTGGACAGCAATTTGGAAACTAGAGAGTCCCATAAGAAGCTCAGTTATAGGTGGAAGTCGGATGAACACGCAGTAGCGCTTCATCTGTTGTTTTCTGCTGTTCGAATAATGAAATCCTAGATTTTGTTCCCTCTCTCTCCACCCCAAAAGCCTGAAAATGGAATAGAGAAAATAGTAAAACTTTAAACTGCTGCCGATTTCCTCTGATCATCACATATAAATAAAACAAAGCTATCTGGCATTTTCATTTTTTGGTGTAGGGTGTGTGAACCAAAGTAGGGCGAAAAATTGTCCATGGGAAATATTGGCCTTTAATGCATCATGGTGAAAGAGTATTTGTCTCTGCTTGCACATGTGCATATTAGTGTGTGTATAAATTGTGTCTGCTTAAGGTCATCAGTGAGTCATCTCGGCCACCAGGGGGAAGCCTAATTAATTTTGGAGCTTTCACGGCAGCTCGTGAACACAATGCTGAGTTATAGCCCTGCCCTGCACAGAGCAGCATGGCAAATCGAGCAAAGGAAAGGCAGGGGTCATCTGAGGATGCCACACTCTTAACAGTTTGTGTATGTGCCCGTGTGTTTGTGTGAGAGTCTTTACAGCCATAGGTGGCAACCACAGTTCCACACATTTTCACTATTCCAACATGTCCTCACAGGGTTAACACAGAACCCACCCACGAAAATGGACACACATATGCACAAACACAGAGAAACTATACAGTGATTTAATTTGTTTTGAATAGCATAACTACAGGGGATATCACAGCAAAACAGGCAACAGTTTCGGCCTTATATCTTTAAATAGCATGTTCATTTCTGAATATATCAGACATGCCCTTCAAATTAAAATAAACAGCTGCAGGCGATTGACCAACAGGGTTTTTCAGGGCTGATATTAATTATTATTATCATTTATTAAGGAGACAGCTAACTGAAATGTAGAAGTAAATGTATACGACCACAGATGGATGATCCTGCATCAGAGTGATGGCAGCATTTGTAAAAGAGAGTCAAAAAAACTGATGCAAATAATTGATTATCACTGCTAATTAGAGGACAATACAAGGACCTGATGTCCTGTCACTTCAGATGAAGGCTGAAAGGCTGAGCTCAACCTAAATAAACCACCCATAACCCAGAGGATGGGTCTGGTCTTCGGGTCAGCTGCAGCTGAGCCGATCCCAGCCAGTCCCTGGTGCCCGTTATCAGTTCTGTCAGGGGGAAAATACAATCCACGCCTGGCTAGGCCTTGCCCTGCTCTACAGTGTGTCTTATCCTTCGTCACCTCCCTCCATTCATTTCCTCACTGCAAGCTGCTGGGATTACCAAGAGAAATGCTGCTCCACAAGACGTGACATGACCATTCATGTGTGTGCCTGAGATTACTATGAGGACAGGAAGGTGGCTGACTGACTGTGGTCATGACCTTACACATACATACACACAAACACACCTGTCATTATTCAGACACAGCCTCATCTCTACAACCAGCATGATAGCTCCATCATTTAACTTTCATCCCTGCGTGTGTGTGTGTGTGTTTCTTTCCATTTGAGAAAGCAGTCTCTACCACCACTCTAACCAATGCAAGTGATAAGTCCAAAAGATTTCCATCTCCTTCAGCTGAATATTTATGGAATTGCAGTTTGCTTTCCATGACACTCCTCCTCTCAATCCCCTCCTTCTCTTCCTCTCAGAACTAATCTACCGCTGAGCTGACCCATAAACACCACAGCATGCCATGTTTTCATGAGACTGGGTCCAATTTTAGACAGCCACCTGATGTAGCTATAACAGTAGTCCATTAACAGTTTGGTACATCTTCTGAGTACAGCAACTATCGCTTAAAAACAAATTAGCCAAGACAGTCTTGAATATTTTTTTTTTACATGAATACATGAAAACAAAGGAGCAAAAAGAGGAAAGCACAAAGAGGAATGCACTAAAGGAGTGAGCGAAGTGTGCAACAAAAACAGAACACTGAACTATTGGCAGCTGACATTCCAGTGATGGCACACCGCAAGACGCATGGCCTCCGGCAAGAGCATGTCAGCAGACACAAGAATATTTAATCTATTATAGCTGCTGACAGAGTTGTTTTGTAGAATAAGCAAACATATTCCGAAAGACATAATATTCCATACATTTCCTTTTTTTTATTTTTTGCTCAAAACACCATTTGTCTGCTGGTTCCTGGGTAAATATTAGTCTTAAAACAATAAAGAAAAACACACCAATAATATTAGCACTGTGATACAGCTGCTGTCATGTGAGATGTGTAAAGCAGCTACTTACATCAGGGTACTCTTTGACAGGCACAAACAGTTTTTCCTGCAGGTGGACGATGGGTCCCATAGGCTCCGGCAGCTCCAGAGGGTGTCTGTCCACAAGGCCATTCACTGTGTCGCTGTACATGTCTTTACGTACTCTGTTGATCTCTGAAACACACAAACGTGTACACTGTGGTAAGCAAAGGCACAATCAAACATTTATTTTCCTTTGTATTTGATACATCACTGTCATATTGATTTTGACTTCAGGGCAAAGGCCTAATGTAGCATATAAATCTTTGTTGGGGGGAAAAAAAGAAAAGAAAAACAACAGAAATCTGTCAATTGCCGTTAGTATTGTTTGTCATTTACAGACAAACAACTGTGTACGTTTGTTTTCCGGGAGTACAGAAAAAAAAACATCATCGCCTGTGAGCGTGGAAAAGTATGACAGCCAAGCATGGGTGCCTCTTTATACCTAAAGGAACCAGCAATTTTTCAGCTGCTCTGACTAACAACACTGAAGGTGTATTTCTGTGCAAGTTATCTTATATGCCAGAGACAAAAGTTAAGCGCTGCATTATTTAGGGGTTAAGGCCACCATCTTTCCTTTCTGCCTGGTACTCCCCTGTGGCTGTTGTCTAATAGAGTAGCCTGTGTGAGCAGCTGGGCAGGTGGGGAGACGAGACGCGGAGAATCGCTCAGGCTCAGGTACATGCCTTCAGATCTGATCCTTCTGTCAGATAAAACTAATGGACCTCTCTCCCTCACACACACACACACACACACACACACACACACACACACACACACACACACACACACACACACACACACACACACACACACACACACACACACACACACACACACACACACACACACACACACACACACACACACACACACACACACACACACACACACACACACACACACACACACACACACACACTCTGCCAGCAGAGACTGCTCCAACTCTCTCACACATTCGCGTCTAATTCACACTTGCGCACCCCACTTTGACTGCCTCTGTAGCTCACACAAACTCTCACGGAGGAATTCTGTGCTATGCAGGTTGAAAAAAAGACTTCATTCATCCTGTTCCATCTTGTGTGTTGTGTGTACAGTATGTGTGAGTGTCACAGTTGGATGAAGATCGATGACTGCAGTTGTAACACCTATTAATAAGGGACACACTCATGTTTCTAACTTCGCCCGTTTGCTGTCACTAAACAGACACTCATGACAATGCTGAACCAAAATGTTAACTGGCAATAAAGGGGAGGAAAGACCCATCTACAAAAACATGGTTTTAAGTTTGAGTGTGAAGCAGCTCCACCAAAATGGTCAGGCTGGTGAGGCCTCGAGGAATGATGTGTGTGGGGGTGGGTGTTAGACACCATTTCCATCTCTCATGAGACTTTCAAGCAGTTGGGAGCTCTATATTAAACTCTAGCTGGGGAACCTGACACTCAACTCAGATGCCCTGAGCGAAGCATGCCTGACCTCTGGGCCTTAACCTTACACTGAAGCAAAATTAGAGGATGGGGTCACAAACCCATAATTAGGTTTGAGTAAAGCTCTTGCCTTTGTTTAACAGGAGAATAACTGTACACTTTTATAAAATGAAAAAAAAAAGGTCGGGTTTAGCCATGGAATCAATTTGCGGGGAATTCCTGTTAAAGATTCAAGCGTTGTCCCTGGATACTGTGTCAATGACAGACTGACAAATATGTGATTGATACACATCAACATCTGGCCTGCAGCTGTGTGGACAACACCTGCGGGACAAATTTGAACCATACAAACAAGTCGGGAGACTCGGCCCGGAGCGACTCCTTCACAAACATGACCTCAGCACTCAGCAGTTCACACACTCCCACTCCTCCCTAAAGATGAATTCATCCTCACGGTATCCAGCCCAGAGGACAGATTACATCAGTCCTAACCGACAACAGCGGCTTTAGCCACATTCAGGCTTTGTGTATGAACAGAGAGGCTTGGCAGTGACACATCATACAGGGAGGAGGCCGGGACAGCACAGTAAAGCGAGTAATGGGAATATGAAAAACAGGACAGTTAATTACAGATGATTGTGTGTTGTGCGTCCAAATGAACCCTCAAGTACATAAAAGTTCAACATGATGGCCTAGTAGTTTAAGAGGCAGGATTTCAACCATGTAGTCATTAGTCTAATCTCTGTAACCTCTTGACGGTTAAGTGAAACTATCCACGGCTGGCTCACACGTAGGAGATATGGAAAATAAGATCCCAACTATACTGCATCCTATAAAAGAGAAGAGCTATTTAACAGACCACTGGTGGACTAAGTGTGTGTGTGGGAGCTATCCATGATGGGTAAATAGGAGCCGCTGTTCTAAAAAAATCAGTTTTGTACACATAGCTTCCAGCAAAAGCACATATATTTTAAATCTGCATCTGAGAACATTCTCCAATTCAGATAACAAAATAAAAAAAAAATAAAAAGAGGAAGTGTGCACATGTGACAATGCTACCCAACAACCAGCAGCAGCAGCAGCAGCAGCCCGCCTTCTAATTTCCCCTCGCTGAAATGCCACATTAACATAAGGGGGCCGTGCTGGGCCATCAGTGGAGACGTGCGGCATTTGACAACCTCTAATTTCAGTGCAGCAAGTCTTTTCTGAAGCGCTGCGCTCACCTAAAAATTACCCCCTGCCTTGCACGGCCGACAAAATCATTTGTCTAGCTGTCCACCCCGGCAGAAAAAGGCTGATTTTGTGAGAAAGATGCAAGGAAAGGAGGACAAAGCAAGAAAAAGAACACAATCGACTAGAGTGGGAGAATGGTTGGCTATCAAATCAGAACTTTTCTTGAACTTTGGATTTACATTGAAAAGAAAAACTTGAGCATGTACGTGCTTAACAGCTAAATGAGGAGCAATAACAGATCCCCAGTTACTCCCCTTAAAGCATCCCTCAGCTCAGTGTGTCATCCACAGCCTGACTCAGCAAACCACACACATAAACAGCACTTTCAGTCAAAGCTGTCTATTTACCGGTGGGGGGCTGGCTTCACACACACTGACAGTCACAGGAAGAGAGATCATAATATCACTATTTAGCGTTTTGCCCAGACATCTGTCAGGAGGAGACAAAAATCAACCTTCACAGTAGATGGGGGGCAGATAGGAAGAAGGTTTGATGAGACAAAGACAGAGAGAAGAGAGAGAATTATAGGCACAGTGCTGAGCAAGCAGAGTTCAGTTGTATACCTCTTGACTTGCGCTGCTCTTTTCTGCCTCAATCTAAGTTAATATACATTTCATTTCACCTTCTCTTTTTTTTTGTTTCTCTCGCTGTCTGCCCTTTCTTCTCAAATCTGCGGCGAAAGAATAAAATGTCACAGGCTGTGGCTGCAGATACATCTGCCCTTTGTAAGCTCAAGTAAAAAGCTGCTTCCTCCTCATCTTCTTTGGTGATCTTGGCAGTGGGGAGAGATGTGCACCCGAAGGGAGAAGGATGTGGGAGAGGTGAATTGCAGTTGAAGGTGTTTGAGAAGCAGTGGACTGAGGAATCTGGGAGAGGAAGTGGTTGAGATGAAAGTGTGGTGTTGTGGGTGGATGGATGTTTCATGTGAATCTTCATTTATAACCTTGAGAAAAAGTGTTTTTAAAAAAAGAAAAAAAAAAACTCTAGGTCTATTTACCAGCTTTTTTAAAAAAAAAACAAAAAAAAAAAAAACAAGCCTTCAAACACTTCACCCTCAATTCTTGGTTGTCAGTCAATTCCTTCTGAAGAGGACTTTGAAATGATATTGAAAAAACAAAAGCTCCAGAAAATACTAGTAACTGAACCTTAAGTTTTTTTTTTTTGTTTTGTTGTGTGTTTAAGTGGGGCTGGGCAAATGCCCTCATCCACATCACTGATGATTTATCAAAAATCTCAAGCTGTTAATGTTTTGTGATGTCAGAGCAGCATGCCTGACAAAGACTCTTCACAGTTAGCCATTTTGCTCCACAGCCACAGATGTCTCTCCAGCAGGCAGACCATCCCTGCTGTACCAAAAGTCACAACACAAAAACAACACGAAGTTGCATATGGTTAGAATTTTACTCACATTTGGACTATTACCCTTAAATAGGCAAAGCAGAACTTGGCCTAGCCTGTAGAGTCAATGTGCACGCAGGAGGAAAAGCTAGAAGGGACACGGAAAAACAAAATTAAGTGTATCTACTCATCTGAAAGAGTGGTATTTGACAGAATCAGCCACCGTGAACTCAGCACCATGGGAGAGGGAAGCTTCTCATTTATTTACCTAGCCTGATGCCAAAACATGATCACACAGAAACAATAAATAAATAAATAAAGGGAAGCAGTTCAGGTGAGATGGAAGAGGAAAGGTGACAGGCAACAGAATAGCCACTTGAGATATATATGTTTTCTAATGTTGCGGCACCTACCATCTAGGCTGACATTATCTACTGAATGTAAACACAGCATGAGGACAAACATGAGAGGGTGGAGTGGAGGAGAGATCAAAGCTGGAGCAAAGAGATCAGCGGGGGGTCGAGTAAAACTGAAAACAAAAGGAGGAGATACTGCAATCAGGTTTAAGCCTGATGAAGATCATTCAGCCAGACCTGCTCCACTGGAGAATGGGACCAAGTCCATTAAGAGCCCAAAAATAGACCTGCTGCTCCATAACTGCCTCGTCCTCACCCTGTAGCTCAGAGCAAAACGTCCTCGGACCACGCTGGGCACATCTGTCCATATGTAGTGTGTGTCTGTGTGTGTGTGTGTGTGTGTGTGTGTGTGTGTGTGTGTGTGTGTGTGTGTGTGTGTGTGTGTGTGTGTGTGTGTGTGTGTGTGTGTGTGTGTGAGAGAGAGAGAGAGAGAGGGACAGAGAGAGGGACAGAGAAAGGAGAGCAAAAGAAATGTAATGGGCGAGTAATCAGTGTGATCAGCTTTGCCTGAGGAAAGCAGCTTTAGATGCCTTGTGATGCCTGGTATTAGGCTGATAATATCTGGCACCTGAAACAGATTGAGTTTAACACCAATTAATCTTCAAGCCAAAATGATCAAATGTTCGACTCTGCAGAGCGACTGAATGAGTCCTCCCTGTTCAGGAGGATTTAGGATGGAAAAAAACCTGTGCTGTGCAAATCACTCCATCTTTTCCTGCTTATACATGCATGCTTGCTCAATTCATGATTTAACAGGTAAAAGGAAACAAAAAACAAACTAGGAAGCCGAGATAAATATAGACATAAAAAAATGTGGTGGCCGTGTCCAAAAGAGCTACAGCAATCACAGATACACCTAAATGTGCCGGTGCCGAGTGAAACAAGACCGACGCGAGGAACAAGTCTTTTCACTTTAAAGCTGTGCACTTTAGCAATCACAAAGCCCGGGTACCCGTTGCAAGCGAAAGGATTTGGGCGTTTAATGCATTCCTGCCCTTTATTCACGGCACAGACGACTTTATCCAAGACGACACTCCACTTCAACAGTTTAGGGGTTTGGCAGGCCAAGCATATGAAAGACGGAGGTTTCTTTTAAAGCAGAGAGCAGAAGTGTAGTGTGCATTGGTGGGGGTGACTGAGCCATGAAAACGTATGCATTTCTGGGTCTTATCGTCAACTCACAGCTGCCTCTCTCTTCCCCTCCCTCTTTGTGGAGGAGAAAAAAAAATGTTTCCTCATGCTTCTGTCTTATTTTTACTTCCTAATCTTTGATTTAAGAGTAGGCCTACACTGCACAACCCTTTGATGTTTGTGCACAAACTATTCCGGTGCCGTTAATGAGTTTGCTGTGCTATCAGCATAGTTAAGAACAGCATGTGTAGTTCAGTTCTTACAAAGTAAATACAAGCTTTAATTCTGAAATATCCTGTCCTTAAGGGTTTGCCTTAGGGGACTGAAATGTCAACATCCTGTAGCCAAAGGGTCAGCACTTCAATTGCCATTGTTTACCAATTATGGACAGTAGGAGTGCGACAGTGTACATATTGAACACAGGATGCTATGTTCAGTACAGGGCTGGCTTCAGTTTTGCTGACCTGATGAACCAAGGAATGAGGAGACAAGGAAGATTTTGGTTCTCCGTAAATAATAGCAACACTGGAAATGCAGTACTTCAGACAAGATCCGTGGATCAACACTGTTCAATCCAATTAAGGCAATCTTATGTGTCTGGAAATGGCTACATCAAACATTCCGACTCATTTGCGACAGCAGTACCCAAGTGTGTCTATTACTTGCAGTAGTATAAAACACACCGGGGTGCAAGTCGTGTTCCCCATGGCATCCCTGCTGTCCCTTTTTCAGAGAGAGAAGAAGCCATAATGAACAACATAGGAGTGTATATTGCTGTGGAGATGTGACTATATGCAGTCGTAGAAAACACAAAGTGCATGAGCGCCCATGATAATGTTCATTCACATTCCAATAGCTTTGCAATTAAGTTTGAGCAAAACAGGCATTTTGTCTTTTGTTTTCATTAGATTACTTATTGGGTATCTTCCAAAGTTACACGCACAAAATTCCCCTTTTGTGTTTCCCCTTTAAGTGTTTCCTTGCTGAGGGATAGTGACACAAAGAGGCAGTTTTGTAAGGGAAAAAAAATTCTTGAAGATACACAGTTGATTCACTAAACCAGACAGCTGATTCATATTAGCCTTGGATGAACATTTGGCACAGAACAAGGGCAGTAGATTTTATTGCCCATCTCTTACATAGGAGTTGCACTAATAAGTGATTCACCTGACAACCAGTGCAGACAGAAGAAATATGGAATTGCAGCCGCCTACTTCTTTAATGTACGTATGACATGTGAGAATTATGAGACAGACATGGAAAAGCAATAATTTATTCATTCAATCTAAACATTCAAAATGGTACTGACAAATATCAATCATCACTTTGCTTCACAGTGACTCCTCCACACTGTTCCTCTACTCTGACATGATGTGGATATCAGCGCCGGCCCCCACAGGCTGAAGGGTCTAAATGGCTCGAGACAGAAATGACGGTGCGGTTTGCTGGGAGAAAGAGGGGGAGATTTATGTTGTGTGTCAAGGATTCTCCTAAAGCAGGCTGGGGAAAAAGCTCCAGCGCCAGGTCTTTAAGGAGATAGGCCACTAAATAAACGAGTGGAGTAACAAGGTTTCTGGATTCTCTTCTCCCTTTGCCAGGTAAAAAAAAAAAAATAATTAAATTACAGAGTTACACTCCCATACACACATGCTTACTCATCTCATGGGTAAACGGCAAGCCAGGACACAGACGAGAGATGCTTTCATCCAAATTGGAAACGGCCAGTTGATGCATTCTCCACCAATAAAACGCTTGCACACACACACTTGCAATAACATGATTTTTTTCTGAAGCAAACACTATGGTGCAGAAATTGCAGAAAGTGTACACGTCCATGTACACACGTGTTTATATCCAAGATGACTGCCTCCCTGAAAGCGGCACGTTCTGCTCTCTGATCATCAATAATGAGCTGAAGCTGCCTGAAAACACACGTAAATAACAACATGTGTAACGTCTAGCTATGGTCCAACAATGCACAGGAACGTGTGCCCTGACACAAAGTTAAACACATACCGTACATATAAAAACAAACACAAGACGTCACATTTAAACACCCACACACGCACAAGCTAATGAGCTTTTGTGTGTTAGCAGGCGAGGCTCTCCTGAGAGAAGAGAACCCACAGAAATAACACTCCACATGGAAGCAGGAGGAGAAACTGCCTTAGAGAAAAATCTGCTAAACAAATACAGCAGGAAACAAGCAGGAAATAGGGCTACATCTCTCCTCCACCTTGCTTTACTAGCCACTGCCACATATTTATTCCACTGACAAATAGATGGAGGAAAAACTCAATTTGCTCTCTATTACACATCAACTCCACATTCTCCCTCGACTCCTAGTGGTTAAATATTTTACCACGATGACCGACAGCGGTGGAAACTGGTGCCACAAAGATGTAGTCTGTAGAAGGCAGAGACCTCTTTCACCTTAAAATACGGAATAAAGTAAACTCATACTGGGGTTATTTGGACTGCATTTGCAAAGTTATAACATGCTATCAAGTTTTGTACTATCATATCATGTTCAATTGCTGAACACTGCCAATTTAGTGTTAATCAATACGTTTGTACCAAATTTCATCTATGTCAGGTGGAGAGAATGTTTTGTGAGATTAACGCTTTGTAATTTGTATGCAATATAAAAATCTGTACTGCTGAGCTACTCCTAAAAGAAAAAAGCAAGACTTCTTTTAGCAACCTGTTTGGTTCAAACTTGATTTCTATATATATTTTTTCCCCATCAAAACACGCTTTGATGAAACTTTAACTGAAACAATCATTAAATAAACCAAGGTCATTAATTTGTCTTGACTGGAATGCATCCTTCCAATCCTTATCCCAATGTCAGAAGCGTGAGAAGTTGGACACACAGTTTACCTCCTCCTACATTCTGGCTGAACCCCTGAGAATATGTATGATAAAACCAGAATGTGTAGGTTTGGTAATGGCAAAGAACAGCAATCAGCAAAGCCATTAATCATAACCGGTGGCAAACACAATGTTTTTTGGGGCCGTCACTGTGGCTGCATGCAGGAAGGGGAAGAAGTGCCAAGTTGAATGTGGCTTTCTGTGGCTGCTGGCAGCAATGGGGACGGTGTGCTATAGGAACGTGTCATAGCGCGTTAGTTTGGTGATTAAACAAAGCAAACAGACAGCGTAGACAAGCAGAGAGGGGCCACAAGAAACACAGAGCTGAGGGGAGGCAGGGAGAGAAAGCAGAAAAAGCGAGAGAGTGGAACAAAGAGGACTGAATACACTAGTATGTGAAAAGAATGTATTTTCCATACATTGCATTTCTTAAAAAAAAAACCTTCTAGTCTAGATTGAAAAACATATTTGAAAAGGTTTTCTCACATTTGATGAAATGTGTTAACCTTTGCAAAAAAAAATAGTGCTTACAAAATCGAAGTTGTCTGAATTTCACAGAGCCTCATCTTCAAATTGCCTTTTTGTCTAACCAACAGTCCAAAACCCAAAGACTCTTCATTTACTAAAATAAATGACAAAGAAGCAGCAAGTCCTCACATTTAAGAAGCAAATGTTTGAGATATGTGACTTAAAAGTAACTGAAACAAGAAATGGATTATCAAAATATGTTGCAACTAATTTTTGTATAATTTTTTTTTCTTTAATCAATAATTCAGACTGTTACATCTCCCAGCACCAGCAATGATCGATGAACAGGTGCAGTGATTCAACTCAAAAGTAGGCCAGTTAACTGTAGCCTGAGAATGCATTACGATGCCAATTTTGAGGCCATGACAATCAGAGAGGCAAAATCATCAAACAACTGTCAAGAGGCCAATAATAAGTGTAATAATAAGAGAATGCCCAGAGATAGTGTAACCAACAAATGCTGTCTTAAAAATGCTAACTGAGAATAAGTGTTTTGAATTATGTCAAAGATATTTATTGGAGGAAAGACATTTAACAGTATTTAACAACAGACTATATTGTCTAAAATGACACAAGTGTCCAAACACAGTGAACTTCACTGGACATTTAATCATTCTAAATCGCACTAAGGGTCAGTTTCTGCATTATCTGTAAAAAATGTAAGGTTTCCCATCAGCACAAAGTATAAGCCGATATCCGAGCATATGTGATTGGCCATTATCAACTGACAATATTAACAAATGTATCGGTTGGGCTCCATCAAACACTCGTTTTACAAAAGGGTGTTTTCAAAGCCAATCAGTCACAGTAGCTAAAACACTGCAGTAAATAACTGACATGATTCCTATAAAGTTGCAGCAAAACCCCATACTCTCCTCCTCACTCACAGCACTACAGTGAAATGAGTGTTTCAGACAGTATCTGCTGAGCTATTAAGACTTCAGACTAAAATTAGAACAGGGGATCATCACATTTGATGATGTGGAACTGCTTTATGGGACTGTGTGCTGGTGGGGGGCATGCTGGCAGCTCAATGAGCCATAGGAGTGCCAGTTTTGTGCACTCAGTGGGGTCTACCATAGAGTGAGGTGAAAGTGGCAGGGAGGGCTGGCTCGATACTGAACCATAATGGCTTACTCTTAATGGTTGCCGCAAGGGGCCAACGTTCATTACTCTCTGCGTGGGGGGACTTCCAACAGGATCCTGGGGTGAAACATGTGAGTGCGTGCACACTTGCACACATTCAAACTTGAGGGAGGCACCCCAGGGTGAGTGAGGAAGACAGAAAAATACAGAAACTGTTTTCTTTCCTTCGCACTCTCCCACAGATACCATTCCCTTACAAGAAGCAATGTGGAGTGTTAGTGCAGTAGTTAACAGAATGCTAAAAGCTCCTTCTCAGGGTAGTTTCATAATATTGCTAATTATTCAGCGATTGCGAAAAAATGTTCTAATCCAGCACAGCAGAAGCGAGAGTTCAGTGCTAATACTTCCTCTCTCGCTCTCCACGCTTCACCTTTTTAAAGCAGCCCAATACCCTAGCTCAGCTGAAACAGGCAACCTAATGCACACAAATGCAGACTCAGACTCCTTCTAAAATACCAAGCAAAGATAGGCTATTTTACTGCTGCTTTTGCCATCTGAAGGGGGGGGGGGGATATGTAGCGTTAAATTGGAAGCCACAGCAATAGTCATTTAACAGGCTGGCTTTAAGAGTGAAGCCTTATGAGCTGAAAATGGTTTTCACAAATCTTGCTAGAAAAAAAAGAAACAGCTTGCCTCATCTGGGCTACAATACAAGGAAGAAGCCCAACTCTCACTTCTTTGAGATACAAACATGTTTCTGTGCAGTTCCACGCATAATAAAAAGCTTAGTTATGACAGGAGCCGTCAGAACCGGTGGATTAATTAGTATGAACACAGACACACACTCAAAGCATGAGCAAAGCATGTGTGAAAACAGCCAAACAGACTGTTGGTTCCTCTGCATCTCGAGGGACCTCATTTCACAGACCTTACCTGCCAGTAAAATCAGGCAGATAAACAAAAGTGAGACCTGAGCAGTGCTGTAAAGTGCAACTCAGGAATCCCTCTCTAACTCTACTGTCTGTGTTTTCGGTGGATGTGCACATGCTACCAAGGCATCTAGAAACACATCCCTTTTATCCACAGAGGCCTTAGGCACACTTATACAAACATGCATCCTTCCGCACTTGCATAGGCATACTCTCACACCCACAACAATACAGGGGATGCTGTGGAAAATAAGGCACAGGATGCATGCTGTGAGCTCGACAAGATGTGAGAATACGAGATAAGGAATGGGAAGAATAACAGGATGAAGAGTCAGGATGCATGCTGATGGGGTGTATGACTGCGGACTGAAGAGCAGCCCTTGTATCCACTCTGTTGACTTCCTCTGGCCTATGGAAAGGGGGTAATCCCTTCACTTTGCCCACTGCTTAGATCGGGCTTGAAAGTTTGACATTTCATATCAGTTGTTTGGATAAGTGGAAAAGGTTGACCAAAGAGCTGTGCCGAATAGTGGTTGGCATAAAATGTGGACTGTAAATCAGAGGATCAAAAAGCACCGAACATGATTAATCTATTTAGCACATCTTAACTGCATCTATGCCGACACACAGCTGCCTCGCCCGTCATGCAACAATGCCAGGAAAGGTCCAGCTGTCAGGAGAGGAAACAAGAGAGAAGAGGGAGGAAGGAAAGACTCTGGCTGTCAGTGTGACTGGAGGAGATAACATGCAATGTGCTTCCTGTCCCCACCCCTGTAACTAAGGAGACCACGGTGATCACAACCAATAGGGAAGAAGGGAAGGAGAATCATTTCTCACACTCCCCACTATCAGTTATAAAAATTTTTTTTTTTACTTTACAACTACATGTGATCTAAACCCGATCCCTCCCCTCTGATGCAATGGTTAATTTTACCCATGTTACCAGAATAAAAAGAGTATTTGTAATGTTAGCTGGACAAGAGAAGCAATCTCTATTCACTGTAGGCTCGATTAATCGTGAAAAGTATTTGGGCAGATTAATCAATAATGAAAATAATTGCAGCCCTAGTTGAAATGGCAAAACAGAAAAAGGATACGATATGGGCTGCATTCTAACTGCAAACCTTCAAAATCAACTGGGACTCTAGTGATTTTTGGCTTGGAACAGATGGGAGCAGCAGGAGCCTGCCAGAAGTGTAGTATTGAGTATGTCAACAAACAGACTGGGCAAAAAAAAAATCTCTTATTTAATATGTGTTTGGTAGGTGGGGGTGTGACAGAATAAGGAACCACCACATTCCTTCCCCTCTCTCATTATCGGGGAATGATGTCTCTTGATTACAACAAGAAAGCACTGATGTCACTAAACAGAGACAGAAACAGAGTGAAAACTTGTTCGTTAGTAATTTGTCTTCAATCCTATTTTCTGTGACCAACAGTCAGGCATACACCGTCTATATAACTGGAAACAGGCAGATGTGCAAGGCCTTGTTAGCCTTACCTTTCCCAGGTAGCATGACAGCTACAATTCAGTAATCATAATCACCTGCATTGACAGGAGTGAAGTGTTCTGTGCTAATACATGCTTCAGTTTAAATAGGCTGTAGTTAAACTATTACAAAGAAAACATTGTTATAATCTGATGCAATAAAACACAACAGCCCTCAATATCTCCATACCTTTATGAGCCTTATATTCAGCTGTTGATAAGAGTGTGCCAAAGAAACATTGATTCAACACCATGGTTGCTTAAAATGCTGTTGTGTTCTTGGTGTACTGGACTGCATTTCAATGAAAATACTTTGATGAAGACAGCTCAGTGTCATCTTTTATTTTCAATTCACCCTCACTGGTTACTAGCTAATAGGCAGACCTGGTTAAAAAACAATAGCGTTTACCCATAGTAATATATATGTGCTAGAGAATGTTGGAAAAACCCTGCCAAAGGTGCAACAATCAGTTAATTTTCTGATTCCAGCTTCCTGACATTAACATTGTCTTGTTTCTGCACTCCTCAAAAATAGTCAAAATTATCAAATCCTCTACAACAAACAAACAAACAAATAAATAAATTTGGGTTATGCACAAAACAAGAGACCTGAGCTTGTAATTTTGGACGCTGGGAAACACCCAATTTTCTTACATTTTATAGATAAACTAATTGTCCAAATAATCAACATAATTGTGAGATGCAGCCCTAAACATCAATCAGCATAATGCAAAACAACTCAGCAGCACCACAAACAAAAGTTGAATCAACCCCTTTCTACTATACCGAAATGTCTTGACCATACTTATGCGAGTATTAGTGCCACTTTGGTAGTGTTGACATGTTAACTGTTAACTGTGTTCCCCTCTCTTTACACCCTGACATTTTTTTGCAGGTGGCGTTACAGCTGACTGATCCATTTTTGAGCTAGGCTTAAATACTCAATGCAGAAAATCCCTGGGCCGGACATGAGTTTTAAACATGCAGTCAAACAGGTTACATCACAAAGTGTGTGTGTGTGTGTGTGTGTGTGTGTGTGTGTGTGTGTGTGTGTGTGTGTGTGTGTGTGTGTGTGTGTGTGTGTGTGTGTGTGTGTGTCTGTGTGTCTGTGTGTCTGTGTGTGTGTGTGCGCGTCAGCTGTTGTCTCATCTCCAAAAACAGGGCCTGCTGGGACTTGCAGCTACCTTCTTAAGATCAAGTCCAACAGCCATGCAGTCACTGTCCCTGGGTGTGACAACACACAGATTCACATCACAGCTGTTGTTGTGTCTTTGTGCTGGTTCTTGAATGTCCTCACAGTCTAACATACCAATTTCCAAAATCCAAATCTTACCACTTCAAACACCTACTCTTGTAAAATACAAATCAGACATACAAGAAATGTGTTAAATATCTGGATGGATATGCATGGTCTAGTGCCAGAACATCAATCGTTGTGGGCCAAGTATCCAAGGATGGATTGTGAACAGTAGTGCATACTTATCTCTATAAAGAACAAACAGCTGAAAGCCTCTGACTGTCTGATGCACTTCCATAGATCAAGACTGACAACAAAAGGAAGAGGAAAAGACTCCCCCTGACCTACACCGTTCTGATCTTCAGATCTGCTCTTAAGCTCTGTTTGGTCTGGTTGTCTGGTCCTGGAGATCATCTACTTGATCTGTTTTGTCTGCCAAGTAATGTTGAATGTACCATTTAAAGCATTTAAAAAAACAAACATGTTGGAGGGGCTGTAGCAACTGGGTCAGAGTGTCATAAAAAAGGAGGAGAGGGAGAGTCACAGACTCGACTGTCATTAACCGTGCTTCCACTACGCTTAAGGCTTTAACATCGATCTGCCTCATAGCGCTTGGGTGTGAGAGCTTAACAAAATCTACAAGTGCACATACATGTGCACAATTTCATCCAACGGGTAAAGGTATGTTGTTGTCTACCCACCAACATTTTGAGCCTGGGAGTGATCGAGTGGCGCGCCGAGTGCATACTAGGATCCTCCTGAGCGCAGACGGTGAGAGCTGAGCTGATGCAAACCGACAGATCACGTAGTGGGCCTTTAATGTCACCACTGGTCCTCACATGAAAGAGGCAATATAGCCCCAAGGCTGGATATTTGCCACACATACGAGTAGAGAGGGAAGCTGGAATAGAGAAAACAAATGGAAGGACGGAGCGAGTGAAGAAAAATCTGGAGATGAGAGAAGGGATTGAAAGACAGAGAGTGACGGGAGCTGTAGAGTCACTCTGCTAAAATAAATGGGTAAAAAGGAAAAGCCAGGAAAAATGAGTCATTCCCCCTTGAGAGAACAGATACTGTTTTTTTTCCTTTGGAAACAAAAACAAGAGACAGATCAGAGGGATACATGTGTATGTTTAAGACAGAAAGGTTGAAGTAAGAGGGAGAAATCAAACTGTGTATGCAAGTGTGCCGAGAGGGAGAGTGGGATTATACACATGGTGATGAGGGAGGAGGAGGGGAGATATAATCGAGGTCTGGTTCATCAAACGTGTCAGACGCTCAATAAAAATAAGGTTGCAGGAAGAACTCCCATCCTAAACAACCTACAATCACGTCAGACAAATACTCTCAAAGAAAGCAGCGCAGGGGTGGAACACGGAACAGGAGAGAAGGATTAGAGGGGACAGAGACAGACAAGTCCATCACCTGGCCGACTATTCTTCACCTTAAAGTGTCAACAACAGCTGGCACCTTGGCACCATGCTCATGCCCACACCTGTCTCACCTGCTGTGTCTACACACTGTCCACCCACAGCTGACTTTAACCTTCCCTGGGAGACCACTTACGTTTACGATAAATCATTTAACCAAACACACACAGTGCACGCGATCAGAAACATATCCAAAATCCAAATTATGGCAATTTGTTTTTAATCACTACATTTCATGTCAGTGTGCTTGTCTGGGCACGTCCTACAAGAAAATATATGCACCAGACGGGAGCAGCTGTAATCTTATCGGAGACAACAATAAAGAAGCACCTTGTGGGTTGTTTATGAGCAACATTCCTACGACACTGGACTGAGACGGCAGGAGTTAAGGCTGAGGTGTACAGGAGCAGCAGAGAAACAGGTTAACTGTGCCAGCTGGTTGGGCATTGATATGATCAAGACTTCTCATGTCAGATGTGTCCAGAGTTCAAGGCCCAGTTTTTCAGAGAATAGTTGGGTTCAGGGTAAAAATGTCAAGGTCGTGTGGTTAGGGATATTCTTGCATGGGTCTACAGAATGAGGCCAGATCTGTCTTTTTAAAAAAGACGTGTAACCTGAAAGCAAGATCCAGGACCAATCCTGCATTTGGTGTTACATGATGGGCTGATTATTGATATCTGTGGTCACAGTGTCCAATTGCTGATAAAATATATTTACCTTAAAAGAGGGGGCAAACACACTGACTTTTTTCCCCAGATGATGTTAGAAAAACAACAAGAACATCATCAAAATGAAGTAAAGCTGGATGCTTAATGGGGGTGTTCTTGCATTCTAGCTGTAAATGCCTCTGGTATAGAGATTTTATAGGTTAACAACCTAAGACTTTGATAGATTGTGGCACCACCAAAACACATGTGGTGCATTCATCATATCGCCAGAATAATGACGTGTACATTGTTTCATTAGCTGTACAGTAATAAAGGGCAACATCTGCAAGGACAAAATCTAAAAGGAAATGGGAATCCATCCACCCACAATATACCCCAACAACATTCAGTTGTTCGTTTGGCCTCAAACTTTACACTGCAAATACCTTTTCTAGACAACGAAAATATAACAAAGATTACAAAACATCTCTTCAACATAATCCAAAATGTCACCACTATCACTATTCAACTGTGAGAGCAACAGTATAAACAGGCGGATCTTAGATTGCATAAACCACATCACTCAGCTGCTCTGAGAACAGTTCATTCAGTACTGTACATTCAGCTATGACAATAAAACAAGTGATAGATGCATTGCAATGTATGGGGCTTGTTTGACAGACAGCACTTGTGTGCATTCCTCTATGTGAACTGGTAGGAATGACCCAATGTGTGCGTCTGGCCCATTAAAGCACAAAAAGCCATTGTGTATCATTAGCTGAGGGGGAGGAATGGAGAGACAGAGGGGTGGAGTGTGGAGCTGAGGGAGGGGTCAGTGACCTTACTCACAACCAACCAGATGACCTCATTCGCAGTGCATAGGAATCCTCTGTCTCCCCCCACTGTTCTTTATCACATTCACCATCCTCCCCTCGCTCTCGACAGCCTTGCTCGCCTTTTTCCTTTCAGCGAACACAATCAATCAACTGAGCAGGGGATGAGGCTCATGCTCGCTAACCCTTTCATACGCACAGCACATTCTTTCCTGCCAGCTATCTGTGGCCTTTTATGCCAGTCTTTCCTATGTTACACACGGTGCTAAAGAGCCTCTTTGTTTCACCAATTAAAGCCTAATCATACAAAACCACCCATTGTTTCTGCTCTGTAATCTCCTCCCAACCACTGAACTGATAAGGACAGACAGACTTAAGCCTCATCACAAACAGACAAGCAGTGACAAACTCTAACCAAACAGAGCAGACAAAAAACTGTTTCACTTGCACTTGTACAACTCCGACTTCATTTATGTGCTGATACTTTGGATGTAGCACATGGGCATAAATTATGCTAAGCAAATCATGTTTTACATTACAGCACAAGGCTGCAGGGCAGACAGCCACTGTAAAACACAACTGTGCAACACATGTAATTCCAGTTAGTCTAGACACTCACTATGTGTGACACACCAGTGAGAAAGAGAGGACCATGTTCAAGCAACTGCAACATTGCTGAAGACACAGAGGGGACAGTGGATTAAAAACCTATGTGAATGTAAGTGACAGCTCTGTATAGGAAATCTGAAAAACTTCCCCCAGAATAAATTCAATCATTACAAGCAGACAGCAAAACAAGGTTTGCTACTTGCAACCCCTGATGACTTAAAGAAGCATATCGCCACATGAAAACTGGGCTGTGTCCGCAGTAGAGAGAAGAAACAAATGCTTTTGAAATTGGTGCTACATAAGAAAAAAGGCTGTGGATTTACCTTTTGTACAAAAGGAAGAAAACCTACATCAACCAGAACACACTGTGCCACAACTGACCAATAAACACTCCTGCCAAAGGGTGACTGGATTGTGAGTTGGGCAGTGCTCGCGTTTGTCTAGGAGTCCATTTCTAGCTACAAACAAACAATATCGTACTAGAGCTTGACAGCATGCTAAAATATTTTTGGACATTCTAGAGAACTGGACAGCGAACAGGACAGGATGGTGGTTCATATGTAATCAGTACATCTTTTTTCAGCCTCAGCACAGGAACCATGTGGCGTGCCGTCCTGCTCACCATGTTTCTCTATGACAGCTAAATAATATGGTAAAATATGTAGTGTAGTAACAGAATCTGGGAAATATAAGCAGTGACATGTTTAGACAGTTTGATTGGACAAGGGTGATTCAGAGTTGTGTAGGCTGACACAGGTGGTCAAAATGGACCTGGATACCTGCAGTATGGAATGAGTTCTTCCCAACAACTAAAACTTACACTCTAACACAGAGTTCACCGTACTCACAGACAAACTTACAGCATGACTGCACTGAAGCTACTCACTTCCCCTACTGCCAGGCTCCCCGTTTATGCTTAACACACTTGACATGTGATCACACCTGTCACACAGCCTTTAAAATAGATTTAGCAATTACTTGCAATAAGGTATAAGAGGCAAGTGCATTATAAAGTTGAGTCCAAGGGATGTTTGTCTACTATCTAATGTTTTGTTACTAAAAAGTTTTATCCTATTAACACTTAGATAGCAGTTCTGCTGGAGTTATTGTAACTGCTACTACCTTGACATCTAACCCAAACATTTACAAATGTTTGTAACAATGTTGGCATTATTTTCTTCTCATCAGTGCTAAAAAAACATATGCTAAACAGGTTTTCACACAATACATCAATTTCATTCAAAGTAAGACCGGGGAAATCTTAAGGGACAGCACAATCTAAAAATGGAGTAGTAAACATCTTTGCAAAACATCATCAGCATTCAAGATACAGAGCCAGTTGCACAACGACTGCCTCAGGTAAACTACAAACAAAACATGATTGGCAAATTGAAGCATTATTGTGAGCGTAGCCCTATTCAATCCATTTCCTTAGCACAAGTGTTAAGGACAGACCAAACAAGATCACTTTCTTTCGTGAAACCTGGACCCACAAAGGCTTGTTAACAGATGTATCAAAGACAATGCCTTTTAGCGATCTGTGGTTTAACTGAAAAAAATTTAGTTTTTTTTTTTTAAGAACATCAAGAGATTAGAAAAGAGCGACAAGAGTACTGTGGATACTACAAAATGGATTTGACAGCTAAGGACTGCAAATGTGTTAAAGCTAAAGAGACAAAGAAGCAGCCGAGACTGGTAAAGGTTGGAGTTCCCAGCACTTCATATTTGATGGCAGCATGCTACAGAGGAACCTCTCTCTCCTCTTGCCACCTCACTTTCTGTGGCCCTCAGGGAAGGTTATGGCAGCGCCGCCTGCTCTTGCCAAGCCTTACAGAAACAACACAGGCTGCTGAGGGACAGGTAAATTATTCATCTTTGATTTATTGGCCAGCCTGCAACTAGTGAAACCAAGGTAAAGGCTGCAGACCACAGGCCGACTGAGCCACTAGGGTGTTCTGAAAGAAGAAGGGGCTAGTGAACATAGCCCAGTGGTTTTGGGGGTGGTTGACTGGGAAATAAGGGATAAAAGTGAGCATGTCACAAAAATAGAAGGTTTAAGAAAACATTTCTGGGTTACTAACTTACCAATTGCTCCACATTACTCAGTGGAAAAGAGCTTGCTACTGCCTGCCGTGAAGAAAATACACTTCAAATTACAGACAAATTATCCATTCAACATTTAAAGATATATGCAGTAAAGTAGAAGTTCCTATGCCTCACATTACGTAGAGCTAAAACACACTATGAGCGAGTGTGTGGGGAAAACAAACACCAGGCTGGAGGTTAAGTGCTCTGACTGTGCTCCCGGTAAAATTCCTGAGCCGGCTGCCAACGCTCGGCTGCCATTCCTCCTGTGAAAGGAGAGAGAAAATGAATGCAGTGGGGTGGGCGAGTTAGAGAGGAACAGAGTGGGCATTCAGATTTCTTTTCACCTCCTTTCTATGATTAAAAAAGAAAAAAAAACGGGGGAAGGGAAGAGGAAACGGTGACAAATATTTCTGGTATGATTCCCGAAAATACACAATATCTGTTGTGACTGTTCAGAGGCTTGAAAACGAAGATAGAAAGAGAAGGAGTGAGGCATTAAAGGGGACTACTATGAGCAAGGGAGGTGGGAAAGCTATTTGAAGCACTCCAAAAATGCAACAGGGTGGGGCCCCGCACACGCACACATACACTAACTGAGGAATATACTGAGAAATAGTGTATGCATTGAGTAGCCACACAAATGTGCGGAGGAGGGACAGGAGCGATGATTCATGGTGTAATCTAAATTAGTCAAAAGAAAGATGGGAGACAGACCCACCTCTGTGGAAGAGGGCAAAAGAAGAGCAGGCTTCTCTTGTCACCAAAGCAAGAAAACAGCCCCCCTCCTTCTCCCCGTCTGTCTGAGGAAAAAACAAACCACTGACTCGCCTTCCCCATAGTCCTTTCCTGTCTGAAACGGGCGTTACTTCCCGTAGATATTTTTGTGTGAGACACAAAAAAAGAGAGAAAAAAAGGGGTAAAAGTTCATATATCTTGGGTCAACACGAGGAGGCATGGTTTTGGGGGGAAAAAAAACAACCAAATTTGATGAGCAATTTTGTGTCAGGGGGCTGTTAAGACATAATTATAACAACATAACCTAATTTATCTTCCTCTTCAACACCCCTTTTCATCAGCTGGGCTTAGTAGCCACACAGAACTACGACTCTGGCTTTGAGAGAAACCTCTCCATGAAAGTTCTTCAGTGAAATTCACTATGCATATGCTCAACTTATCACTGTTCATTTTAGCAGGATTGCTCTGCTTTAGGAATAACAAGGAGAGATAAACTGCACCCAGCAATGTGTTGTCTAACAGTCGGCAGTAATAGAAGGGCAGACACTTAGTTTTGGCGACAGCGAGCCAGATAGGCAGCCAGGCAGGCAGAGCAGGGCACGGAGACAGGAGGCCAGGCAGAGGCAGCAGTGATAAGGAGGCCCCAGCACTCATGGGATTGAGGCCTGAGATAAGAGCCCCGAGCTGTCGCTGGACGACTTTATCAAACAGCACCCGCCCGGGGGGGGGGGGAATGTAGCGTTGCTGGGGCTGGACTGGGGCCAGGGGAGCAAGATGGGTCCGATGTTGGAGTTAGAACAGGGACAGAATATCACAAAGGCACTGTGGTGGGGCTATGCGGAGGCATGTCAGCAGGAAGACAGGCAAGGCAATGCCGGGTCCTGCCGCAACCCCAACACCTCACCCTGTCAAACTTATGCCACTATCTAATTTATTACCAGGGAGGAGAGACTGTGAAAGAGGGATCGTAAGAGGACAAGAGAGGCAGACAGAGAGAGAGAGCACAAAGCCTCCAATTCTGCTTTCTCACTGGTGGCAATGGCTCAGTAAACCAGCTCACAGAATGGCTTGCGGTTAATTAAATTCCAGCTTATAAGTGGTGCTTTGGGAGAGAATGTGGGGAGAAGAGAAAGGCGCTGGGGGGGGGTGTAACTGGTTTCTGCTTGCGACAACAGTCCTGGCCTAACACCCCCAATTCTCTCTTCCTGTCAGTCTCTATCTGCACTCTCACAGCTCTGAGCTGTGTCTTACTTTGTGCGCGGTGCTCAATCTTGTTAGCTGCTAAATTGATTGCATGTCAGAGGTTAGTGCAGGTTTAGCCCTGTGCTGAGGGTCAAACTACAGTAGGAGAGTACAGTGCACTAACAACCAGACACAGACAGACAAAGAAAATGGGAACAACCGTTTGGACAGATTGACAGAAATATACACCAGGTACAAAAACCTAATGCATACTCCCATTTATCAAAGTCTGTTCTCTAAACAGCTGTTCCCAAAGGACCAGTTCTCCAAACAGGCACTAGGGTGGACAGCAGACAGTTTGTCCTCCGAACGATGACAGCTCTCCTGGGAAGGTCCTGTTCAATCGTGGCACACAGAGACAAGCAAGCAGACACAACACTGTACAGGCAAAGGGGGCTCTGTAGCTGAGTACAAGAGGTATGATGCACGATGTGCGATGGAACAACAGACCATTTAATCTATTATACAAACAAAGCTCAAAATTGAGCCTGTGAGGAAAGGCAAGGGGAGCTTGGAGTAAATATTTTCGATCAATCTGACTATTCTGTTCCCCATAGAAATCCTCGTCACACTTCATCACAACAAAAATATAAAAAACCCTCCCTTTCTCCTATGCTCCGCTACCTACAACAGCGCCAGCACTTCACAACTAGGCTACATCTCTAGATGTTATATGGGCTGTCTCCTCCTGCCAAGAGAAAATATAGCAATTTGAAGCAGCTTGTTGGCTGGCAGATCGTAAAGAGAAATAAAAAAACTCCATAGCAGGTGTCACCTCAGGGAGATGAACAACTGCAGCGCAAGGGGATTTCAAAAGGGGGCTGTCAGTCCGCCAGAGTGACCTTGAGGGACTACACACATATTGGGAACGTTAAGGGGACGTCCACGCCACCAAAGCAGGGTGGTGTCAGCTTTCTTCCGCCGTGGAAACAGCTGTGTAGACATGCACAAAGCACTGGGTGGGTGAGGGAGACATGTGCAGCTGTCAAAGGGGTATATTATTGAGAGACTGACAATTTGAGAAAGAGTTTAAGGAATTCGACTGTAACTGGTTAGATTTTTGCTGTTATTAGGTGCACTAAAGTCTGACAAGGGAAGGGATTTAAGATGTTCATGACATTTAAGCCTGTGAAACGATACTTTCTGAAAGGAGAAGTGCTGTCATTGTAATTTTTATCAACAATACACAAAAGCTTTTGTCCCCCAGGACACAACGCGGCTGATGCATTGTTGACAGATTAGGCATCCTTAACTTTCTCTTTGTTGTATTTCCTTTTCATTTTTTCGTCACTGACTGGTAGAGTTTTAATGTCTGCTTGAGCATCAATAACCTTTTATAGAGTACCTTGCCTCTTCTTGTGGCCTTGACAAGACATCCACTTTCAATGAGACAGAATTAACTGGAGCCTGCTGTACCCACGACAGACTCTGAGGAGAACACTACACAAACACGCATCGAACAAAATAACTATTAGATCAAGCGTAACTCACACCACAATGCTACAAGTTAAAGATTCCCTTCTGGAGTCGTTCCTGTCTGCCTGGAAGTTGCAGCTTAGTGCGATGTTTATCTTTACTGCTGTCAAATATCAAGCTCAAAAAACGCGTTTCCCTCGTCCTTGTGAAATTCTTATTACACAAATATAAAAATAAGCAAAAAGTAAACAATTAAATATATTTTCTGAGCTTTCTGGAACTGCATAGGCATCCTAACGTCAAACATTAACAGTAATAAAAACACCGGAGAATAACTTTACATACACTGTTGCTGTTTTCTTCTCTCTTTTTTAGACTTGGAACAATTGCAAAAGAACAAACTGTCCACCCAGTTTTTACTCTGGGTGGGGTCAGCTTACACCAGCACGGTACAGGGAGTGGGAGTAGGCTGACCTCGAATACATTGCATCTGAGCTTCAGCCCCGTCCAAAGGGGAAGGCAAAGCAAACAGCCCCTAACAGGAACCAGACAGTCAGACAAGCCTCCTCTGCACTGGGGTGGCTTTCATCTCACACACACACGCAATTTCTGACGGCAGGGTAAAGTTTGGGCTGGTGCTGTGGAAACCCTTGTAAACCTCAGCCATGTGAGGTTTTAGAGGAGTGAGACTGAAGCTGGGGGTTTGCGGGTGTCTTGGCCATGATTTCTTAAACAGCAGAGGTGGGGACATTTTAAGGCTGCATAGAGGCGATGGACCAGCCCGGCATCACAGGAGGGATTCCTGGACCCCTAACAATCAAGTTGCCTCAAAGCCAAATAACCAAATGGTGACAAACACCAAAAGACATGTTGGAAAAGCGTTTATTTACAAAAGGGAAGAGTGGTGTAAGAAACAATTGCACTGCTTTATCTATGACATCAGCTCAGTGACCTTTAGTTTACATGAAGCAAATGAATCAAAATATTAAATCTGTGAACATAAAATTAGGATCAGTGTTGCAAAATTTACAATGTGCCTATAAATGTCTTTAAATGAACTTCTGCTATATTTAACACACGTCTTTCCTCCCCAGCTCCTAAATCCTGCACTTAACACACAGCTTTGGTGTTTATATGAGTAGCATATAAAATGCAAAAGAAAGCATCAAGACCTACAGTCGCCTTTCTTTTGCATTTTGTGTATGTCATGATGATGTCAGAAAATTAATCTCCGGAAAACTAAAAACAGTTCAATGTCTCAGCCTTGGTTAAAAACATTCCTGAACATCAGAGGAAGGAGGAATTCTCACACAAAGAAACTTCACATTAACAACATTAACATTTTTATTGTGATTAAACTCATTTTAGAGGTTTTCTCTGATTAACAATCTGTCTTTAAAAATAAATCCTATCAATGCAGCACTTTGGTATTTCTGGGCTGCAAACTCAATTTGCCTCACAAAGTAAAAGCCACTAAGCGGAAGATTAATAATACTAGTTTTTTTTTTTTTTTTTTTTAAATCACTGCTGACCACATACAAGCTAGCTATATATATATATATATATATATATATATATATATACACATATATACACATATATATATATATATATATATATATATATATATATATATATATATATATATATATATATATTTATTTTTTTTATTTTTTTTATTTTTTTTTTTTAATTTCCCTGCTTTCAGTTTGTTAGCTCAGACTGTGTGCCGACAGCAGCACGGCTGAGCTGTTTGGAGAGGTACACAGACACAAGCATGATCCCTTTTCTTTACTGTTCAGATGATTATTAGGGTGTCTGGCTGTGGGGGCAGGGAGACGGCAAAGGGGAGCAGGGATTAAAAAAGGAAACAGGTCTGCTTCCTGACTCGCCCCTCAATGAACAGATCAACGCACCCATTATTCCCGACTGACTCTTTTAGGAATTAAAAATAAAACTCCATAATACCTCTTTTGTGGGGTATTTATAGGGTGTGGAGAGTAATTAAACACCGGAAGCAAAGATTTTCACACATGCTGGGAAATCTTTGGCCATGCTTGTTTGACAAAACACATTCCTGTGTTGATTTCCTGCTAAGATTTTTTTTCCAGGCATCTCTGAAGTGGCATTTTCCCTGACCGTACCACATTTTTACTAAAATGTTATACACATTTATTATTCCATTGATGTCATTTTCTAAGAGAGATGGGGGAGCAAACAGTCCACTTTAAAGTTCTATTGGTCTTAGTTCCAGTAGTTTATCACCCATCAAGGAAGCCTTTGCCGACTGGTTTAACAAGTGCATACTACAGAGCCGACTCATCCAGACATGCGACCGAAACTACGAGCCCTGCACTTCCCATGTCTGTGAAGAAGCTAATAAAGGAGCCTATTTTTTTTTTATTTTTTTTTTTAAACACCGCTGTCATGGTGTCCAGCTCGACACAGCACGGGGGCAGTCTTGCTAGGGGGGCTGTGGCGCTCTCTAGTGTCCCCAGCTCAGTTACATAAACCATAGGTCCAACCTTCCGCTTAGACCAGCTTATGTTATTGACACTATCAACACGACCGGGGCGAATAATCTTTGTTTATCAGCGCCGCCGTGAAAGAAAGAAAAAATCATCTGAGTCGAAGCCTAGAAAATACATGTAGACAACCCCCGTCTGGACGGCGCCGCCGACAAAAGGCGACGCAATTTTGGTGGAGCAGCACGCTTGACTGGCAAAAAAAAGAAAAAAGAAAAACACGACGACTGCAGCAGGAACAGCGGCGAGGGAAGGGGATATATATTCGAGAGAAACATAACCCTCGGCTTGAGGACAAATATTGTAGAGGCCGAGCGAAGGGGAGACAAACAAAAAGGTGCCCCCGTCTTAAATAAAAAAGTTAGACGGCTGTGATATTCTTCGTGCACTCTCTTCTCACCCCCCTTCCTCCCGACAGCAACTCGCTGGCCATTGTTTGGGCAACAAGCAGACACATTCCTCCGTGCTTTTAAGCTCGGCCGCTGGGCAACAACTCGCACAACAGCCCCGGCACTAACACAGAAAGCGAGAGTCCCCCCCTCCCAAGTTTACCAACTCTTCCTTCATAATTTAACGAAACGCCACATTGTCAGGTTGGGTGTTTTGGGTTTTTTTTTGTTTTGTTTTTTTAAATACGTAGCTCGGCTTTGAGTATCACTTTGATTCCTGAAGAGTTTAGCGGCAGACACACCAAGCGGCTCGCTAGCTGAAAATGTGGCTAACCCGAGCTAAATCGCTGTGGAACATGTGGGAATCGGGCCCCGGCTCTAAACACTGTTTCATCGTCACTCGCGTTTGACGAACCCCTAAAAATAAAAAATAAAAAAGTGTGTTCAGAAACTTCTCAACGGACGCCTCTCTGCTAAGACGCTGACACTGACAGACAGTTCGGTTTTTTTCTCTCCTTTCCAAGAGAGCGAGAGAAAGTTTTCGTCTCATCGCCACCAAGTCAGGAGTGCAGGGACAAACTCCGACATTAGCGACGGGACTCTGTAGATCCACATCCCCGCTGTGGTGCCGACGTGAAACAAACTCATTGGAGGGTTGTTTTGGGGGATGTGAGGTTTTGCTCGGGGAGCGGAGTTACACTGTCGGGGCTTTCTAGCACAGGGAAGCCCAGATGTGAGGTGTACATCGGGGGGTGGAAGTTGAGAATGTTTTTGCTGCGATGCTACAATGCTAGGGCGTTCTGCAGCAGGGACGCCCAGCGAAGCCGTTCGGAGACCGGACTGCGCCGTGGTCACGCACCCCCCTCCCAACACACACACATAAATGGGCCCCCCCGCCCCCCCAACCCACCCACCCCATCGGCCCCAGACCGCCGCTTACCTTCATCGAGAAGCCTTTCCAGGTGTGTGAAGATGCCGCAGAGATTCGGCAAGCTGGTCATGAGCTTCTTCTCGTTTAATAATTGCATCAAATAGTCGGGACTCGGCCTCGGTCGCTCCTTCACTTCGACCTCTCCGACCATCATCTTTGCGGCGAGAGCGGAGAACAAACCACCGCGACGCACAGAATCCTCTTTTTAGGTAGGGGAGGTGGGGGGAGAAGGAGAAGAAGAAAAAAAAATGAAAAAAGAAAAAAAAAAACTTGCGGCTCCAATCCCTCGCTTCCCTCCTCCTTGTGATGAGAAGACTCTGTAAAACCCCCCCAAAAAAATTCAGGCTTGGTTTGTTCTTGCTGTTTGAGTGGAGAGGGGGGCAAAAAAAAAGAGACCGTTATCTTCCTTCCAGAGACTCGTGCGCCGTGTGCGCTCGGGGACGTTCGATTCCACCACTGTAGGCGCGAGCGACTGTTCTACCGGAAAGGCTCCGTCCTCCTCAGCGTCCATTGGCCAGCGGAGCTTTCAGGGGACTAATGGGAAAGCCAATGAGCTCTCACACCCGAGCCTGGAGGGCGGGGCTTAACGGTTGGTGGGATGACTGACGGAAATTCGGGCCAATGGGGCGCAGTGCGCAGGAATCCACTGCCCCTGAAGTGTTGTCAACACAGAATGGCACACATTTACTTATTTCTCCTTTTGCCCACTAATAGCAACATTACAGCAGTTAAACATTTCCAGACTTGGAACGCTTCTGTTTCATAACTTAGGCACCAACCTGTGACAACACTGTGAATGAGAAGTGGAGTCAGCTAAAGGTTTTCTGTGTTTCGAGTCACGAGTCCTCTTTGTGGTATATTTGTTCTTTATGACCTAACACCCACATGCCTCTATGTAGCTCAGATCTTTTTCTTCTTCTTCTTCTTTATCAGACCTTTGCCAAAAAAAGGATCTTCTCCCCCCACTAAATAACCTCTTTTAGCATATTCCAAGTGGTTTTATGTTGCTTTGTGAAGAAAAGTCTATGTTATCCTTTATGTTGCTGATCCAGTGTGAAAACAGCATTTGTTTGATTACTTGAAAGCACAGCGGCCCCATTTGTCACGTTTATTTCACAAGGACCAGTGTAATTCTATGGTTCAGCAATGCCGAATATGAGCCTACTAATCTTGTGTGAAGTAGTGATCTAGTTTGAATACTTGCACGAGGGTTGCATGTGTGCTCAATCTCCCTCTTCATTTGGAGTTTGTGTGTGACAGAGGTAGTAAGTATACTTGCCGAGACCAGCTTACGGATCAGGCTGGTTGCAGACATAAGATGTAGGCTTCACTTTAGGATGTGGAAATATGAAAAAATGATTAACCTGTGCAGTCCATATCCTACACGATGCCTTTTGTTACTCAAGACTTGTACGTCTTGTTATCTGTCTTGGGACCGATTGATCAACGCTCCAGTGATCAATAGAGCCTTTTTATTGTCCTGTCCTTGGGAGGACCTTTCCACATATCCCCCGAAGATTAACATCCCTGATCAATGGAACACACACAAACCAGCTACCTCCAGTTTCTCACATCCCGCTCAGTGTGAAAATAAACCACAACTGGTCCGGTTTTGATTTTAACAGCTGTTGGCTGAAAGAGGCCCCGGCTAAATCTGAGCCCTGACCTTGGCCCTCATTCAATCTGCCTGCTTACTGCTCACCCACTCGTGTCTTTGTAAAAAAGCAGTACCCACGCTGGATATATGAATGCTCAAACAGCTGCACTATGACCTTCTGGCTGCGGTTTGTCATCACTGCATTGGTACAAAAGATAGCAAATGTCTGCTGTCTGTCTGCCATTTCACAACAAAAAACCAAGAAGAGTCACTGTTCTCCCTGAGCACTATCCCCAGGTAACTGTGAAACAACCGGAATCACTGTGGAAACTTTACATCACAGAGCTGATGGAGGAGGCAAAGAAGATCAAGAGGGAGAAAGCGAAGCAAAACATGAGTGAAGGGACAGGCATTTACTCAGCGGAGAGTGGTCCGCTGTGACAAAAACTGCCCCCCCCCCCCCCCCACCGATATGTGTTTCCTCTTATCAAAACCGCCATTCTTTCTACAAGATCAGTGAGTACTGTAACAAAACCTGCCTACTTATTAACACAACCGGGTGTTTTACTCTGTCGTTAGTAGTCAGGTGATTAGCGGTAGCCATGCTGCTAACACCAAGTCCAAACTTGTACACGTGTGTCTAATAAACAGATAACAAAAAAACTAGCTCTGATGATGTGTTTGGACAAGTTTCACTGAGACAATCTCTCTGAGACATATGTCTCACTCAACATATGTACAAACTGTAAACCTGCTTGCACCATTTTCACACAAAATATTTGCAAGCAGTCCCAAAACCCCTGAAAACAGAATTTGGGAGTACAGCGGGGGACAACATTAAAGCAGAAAGACAGATACAGTTGCCTTAACAACCAGTTCACATCATGTAATGCATCCTGCTTCCCTGCCCTTCAGCCAGCATCTACACAGTATGCAACAGTACGGTATTTTCTATAATTATTGTTGAGCTCCAGCTGAGCCCCAAACAAACCAAGGTTGGTGCTCAAAAATGAACGTTTTAATCTTTTTTTTATTTATTTATTTATTTTTTTTTAAATAGGCTTCTGCAGGTCTGATAAGCCTGATTATATCAATCACTGGAGCTGGGGAAAGTTGCAGACCCGCATATCAAGACAAGGACGCAGATCATTACTTATTGTCCTTGTCTATGTTGGAATCAATTAATTAAAATGTGCAAGAAGTGATCATTCGAGGAATGTCCTCAACCTTTATTTAATTTTGGACTTTTATTTGTACATCAAAACGAAAATTGTATCCCTCGGTTGGATTTAACAGCTTAATATCTGAAGTGTCACACTATCATATCCATTGCCCCCCCGGAGTGTCTGATATTTACCATTTCTTTATCATGATTTGAAGCGGTGACCATAGGAAAACACAGATAGTGAGGTTTTTGCATAATGGCTTGTCAATTGCACCTCTACCAATTACACAAGACATGTAATATTAGTCCTGTCATCCAAATGGTCCGCAATATCAGCGCGCTATCTTGAAGCCAGTCTGATAAAACATCCCTTGAAGTCAAACGCTGATAAGTGATTTTGGTGGATAAGAGCGAGCAGAAAGGCAGAAGGAATGAGAAACCCCATTTTTTTTTTCTTTCTTTTTTTTTTTATACGACTTGAAGATAGCTAAATTGTTCATGGTGTTGACTTTATGTTTCTCTTTTATTTCTTCCCTTAATCTTTGAATATAAGCGATGGAAAAAGTCACAGACTTCCTGCATCAAAAAGAATCTGGCATTTTATTCTGAGCTTTGAAAATGGGTTTAGTTCTTATCTCAGCGGTGCGCATGGTAATTTGCACCTTGCCTAGCGCTCATTCTTCTGAGTTGGGTCACATACGGCGCCTGTGTGTGCGCGGATATGTGTGCAAAATAGAAAAACGCAGATTTAGTGGGAAAGAGAGAGAGAGAGAGAGTGAAAGAGGGAAAGACAGGCAGAGCATACCTAAATCTGTGAGAGTGTGTGTGTGTGTGTGTGTGTGTGTGTGTGTGTGTGTGTGTGTGTGAGCCTGTGCATGTCTTCTGACAGCCCGAGAGTAAACAGGAACGATATTAATCCCCCCTTTTGCTCCCCCTGCCCTTGTGTTTTCGTCATTTTTAATAACACGGTTTCCATTCAACAATTAATCCAATTAACAAGGATCCAGATAATTAATGAACATGCGTTTAGCCCCTTTTGAAGAGAGGCTGTTAGCTCACTCACAATGAGCTTGGAGAGCGCCCTGGGTTTTCAGCTGAAAGTGCGCCCATGAAGACAATGGTGCCCTTGGTAGGGGCCCGGTAGTTAGCTGTAGCCTGCCTCGGGGGCCACAGCCGCAGGAAAGCGAGTGGGAGACTGGCGAGGCGAGGCCGTGTGCGATAAGGGCCGTAGCTCTGGAGGAGGTGAACAGAGGCCCTCAGGCTCTGATAACAGGCATACATACAAACAAGAACAACATCTTTCCCTTTTTCTTTTGACTTACTAGTTTTGGGACTGTGGGGAAAAAAAAGTGCTGGAAGAATCTGGGTCATTTACATTTTGAGGAAGGTGTGAGCACAGCGCAACAGAAATAAATGTCCTTCTAGCAACCGCAGCATATACAGTGCACATACAGAGAAATATATAATGTACCTATTATTCATCTTAACTCGTATCATAAGCATGACATGACAAATGCCCTACTTGTGCTCATGTGTTCATGCACTGTTGCTCGTATTGAACAGCGTGCGTGCATTTGTTATCGTCGGCGACTGAGCATTATTTATTTGACTTGAAATCACCCGAACCAAGAATGGTAGACAATTGGGATGAAGAGGAAGGATGAGAGAGTAAAGGAGACAGTGGGACATGATGGGACGACATGAAATCACCCGCTTTCCACTCGCTGTTTTTCCTTTGCGGTGTAGAGATCAAATTGGTAAACATCAGTGGTTGTGGGCACTCATTTTAAATGTCAGTGTATTGATCACACATAGCAGACAATTTTGGGAACATAAAATCCAACAATTAAAATGATTCTGATTCTGATTCTGAAGTCCCAGTGCAGCAGTGTATGAATTACCATTTACAGAGGCTAACAGGTGGCACTTATGAGCCAAGATCAAATTACTATTCTAATGTCCGTTTGGTTGTCTGAAAACAAACAGCAGCATGTCAGTTAGAATAATTGAATTGTGACTTTGGCTGCATTAAAACACATAACTGGTGATCAAGGAGGCGGGAAGTGATAGAACTGAGACTGTGTCTGCCATGCACCTGACTAAATTTAGTCTGCAATGTGTAATTGTGTAATTTGCCAACAATTGTGTCATTAGCCAACAAAAAAGAGGAGATTTTGCACTTTTGCCAATGGCTCAGGAGATTTAGTGTGGATGGAGAACTACCTGATTCAGATTTAGACACATTCTCACATACTGGAAATACTCCTTCTGGTTTAGAATGGTGATGGTTGGCGCCAGGGTAGGGCACACATGAGGACTCATCTGTAATTATGACTGTTTTGCATTGACATCAAAAGTACACATTTTTTGGAACTATCCACAATATCAACAAAACAGTGGAAATCAGCATACATGCAGGCACAGAGGGGAGGAGAACAAAGCAACCCGCCTGCGGTGGATACTCCGGACAATGACCTGCACATGGGCCGAGTCGGACATTACACAGACTTTGTAGTGAGAAGCTGGCAGGGTAATCTCTGTTTTAATGTCCAGGCCAACTGATTTGGACATGTGTATTCGCACAGATACACAAGGGCCTTGTATAATACCTGTGAGGAGAGCTGGTTTTGGACAATCAGCCTTTTTCTGCCATCATTTATTGGAAATTGTGAAACATATTGTCCTTGTTTTGAGTGTTTTTAATGTGCTTTGCTAACTGTGCAGCATTGCTGCTCAGTTTCATTGTATTTTATGTGTCTATCGTAGCTGTTATTGCACCTGCTCAAGGGCTGCAGTTGAAAATTAGCCAGGATGACTAAACTGGCACATTTACAGAAATGTTATTAATGTACTACTTCAAGCTAACAGTGCATGTGTGAAAGGGGCTCTGGAGTGGATGTAATCTCGGTCTAAGTGTGAGTATGGAGCTGTGTTCCTACAGCATGGCACGTCCTGGCTCCAGCGGACTTGACACGCTTTTGGTAAGAGGTACGTTCCTCTGTTTCATTTTCTACTGCAGATGGTCCCCCCCCCCCTCAATGTGGGCAGGATAGCCGTGTGAAACCGCTGCGACATCATCGTCAGTGCAGCACAAAGGCAGACACGATGGAGGATGCTGAAAGGGGATGGATTGGATCAGCTCACTGGGAGCCTCGGTCCAGGTGATACCTTAAGAAAGTACCTGTCGAGCCAAGCAGGGCATAACTGGTTCTGCAAGCCCAAAAGTATCCATGTATCCCTTGGGCTCCACTGCAGCTGTGAGCCAGGGGCCTCTCTGGTGTCGGGGGTAGTTACACCTCTAGCCATCATGTTATATTTGACGCCTACATGCTGACTGGATTATAGGGTTATGGAAGGCCCAAACGGATACAAAAAGAAGGATTTTCCGACCTAGGTAGCTCGAGCCAATCTAGGGTATCTTTCACAGGCTGTGGACTTATTCGTGGTTACTAACTGGAACAGAAAAAAATGCAGGCATTCAGCTCGACAGGAGAGAAGAATGTAGCTGTGACAGGCTTGTTTTGAGAAAGAGTGTACACTATTCACACACTACTATACTTTAAGTGTCAGCCGGAGGAGTGCTACGATGAGGAAAAATCTATCACAATTCAATCCGAAGCTGCAACGTTCCCGCGTCTCAAATAACCCATTCTGCTCCTGCCCGCCCCAGCTATTCACCATTCAGTATTTTGTTAAAGGTCACCTTGGGTGTTGTAGGCTAGATGCTCCAGTGGTTTGGCAATCTGGTGATGGAAATGCCTGTTGGCATGCCTGTTGTCGCCCCCCACCCCAGACAAGGGGGAGAGGGGGGACCGGAGGGAGGGGGTGAGGGGAGTGGGACAGCTGGAGCCACTTGTGACAGAAAGGCTCTGATGGGAAAACGTCACCTCCAAACTCTCACCTGCTGAACCTGCTAATCATCAATCAACAGCAGGAAATGACACGTTCGCATTTTTACAGTTAAGGTGGCACTTGAACAGGCCGAGGACAAACAAGTTTCGCCCACTCGTCCTTCCTCATTCCTCCACCTCGTGGAGAGAACACGCCCGTGTCAATACGGCTTAAAGAAGTCCTGCCGATGCTACATCTGTCCCCGCCAATTGTTAACAGCGTGGATCCATTCCTGCTCCCACTGAAGATGCCCGTATTTGTTTACCCGCTCGTTCGCCTGTTTGTGCATGCCTGTCAGCCCGTGGCGGGGGGAGAAATGAGTGTTTGTGAGTGATAAGACCTGTAGGAGAGGAAGAGGTGGAGGAAGAACAGAGACTGCGAGGAGAGGGGGAGAGAGTGACGGCGAGAATCCTCATTGATCAGATCTGTTCAGAGGAGAATTGATCCGGAGGTCCACTGCCGGATCTAAGCACACACAGAATCACAGATAAGAGAATCGCCCACAAGCCTGAACAGTAAATCAGGATGTTAGGTTTTAAGCAGTTTATTAATATTTTAAAGGGGTCTCCACACAAGGAAAAACAGAAAATGGTCTCCTGTTTCAACCTGTGTACATTATTCCTCCACCGTTGAATTAAGCCTGCGAATCAGACACCTGGCATATGGAGAGGCAGAGAGATAAATCTCCATTGTGCCGTCCCGTCTCGCACATGCTCAGAAGCTCCCAGGATGAGCGCGGTGTCCGCCGGGCAGACGTGAACAAGACGAATCATCCCCAGGGGGGCATTTATTTCTGTTGCACGGCACCGTCTCCCTCATTGCTGGTCCTAACAATCCGCCTGTTGAGACTATAACATCGGCATAAGAGAGACAGCTCAGCAGAAGAAAGAGGGACACGAGGAAAAAAAGAGGGAAGGAAGTGATAAAAGGGGAAGATAGATGAAGACATCCTGAGTGCTTAATAAATTCCCCCCCCCCCCCGCACACAGGGTTACAACATGCAACACTCAACCGCAACTTTGATCATATTAAGCGTGAACCACATGGATGAATGATTGGCTTTTCGACACACAGAGCGGGGCATTCACATTCGGCTTGTTTGTTCAGATAAGGGAGCGTGGTGATGTCGTTAAGCGCCAGTTGTCGCCTCGATTCTCTTCCGTGTCTTGCACGTGAGGGAAAAAAACAGATAACCAAGTGGTGGAGCATGTGCCCCCTCCTACCACCACCACCTCTTCTTCTTCTTCCTCTTCTTCTCTTCGGTCTCTCATTGCTCTCTCGCTGCAGCTGACTGCTCCTAAATCTCGGGTCTGGCCGGATCTAGACAGCTCTCTCTACCAGGTGACACAACACCCCACTTCCCTCCATCCATCCATCGTGTCGCGGCCCACACAGCCTCTCCTTCCCTTCATTTCTCTCGCCGCTGGATTCATCTCGGGCCGCCGCTCTGTCTCAGAGGCCGGGCCTATGTGTCTCGCCGTTTCCCCTTCAACTCGACATGAACTCACACACCACACAAACATTTTCACGCCGCTTTTCCTCTCTCATAATTGCCTTTTTATTCCTTCCTCAGTTTCCTCTCTACGCTCCTCAATTTGTTTTCCCCCCTCCGTCGACGGAACGCTATCGGCGTGTTTGTGTGGCTTTTGTTGCACAGCTCACCGCAACACAAAAGCCTTTGTTGGCCTGCCACCACTCTGATGTGGCGAGATCGAGACGCACAAGGACAAACTTGAGCTCCGTGGAGCCGGCTTTGAGAAAGTCACTGCTCGTTCCGAGATAACGGCTCAACACGAAAAGGCTGGCGCGGAGCTGGTGGGGCGCGGGCCAGACACAGATGTAAACAGTTGCCTGCCTGGCCATCTGAGTTGATCTGTGAGACTTCATGAAAGTCAGTACATAAACTGTCTTGTGTACCTACAATGCTTAGAGTTTCCGTCAGTGAAATGGCTCCTTGCATGTGTCCCTCAGAGGGTGTTATTGGCTGTCTGCGGGGCAGTGGCAGCTGTTGCGAGGGGCTGAGCTAGCTAGGCTAATAATAACCCCCGGGGGCTGAGCGAGCGCCCGCGGGCCCCACGTCGTCTTGGATTGACCCCAGGAGTCCAGTTGCAGCGGAGAGTGAGGGTTAGGCCAGGTCGATTAGAGAATGTCAGTTCACCCTCGTAAGCCCAAGGGCAGGTGTGCAGGAATGCTACACACTCCGTGGTTGACGTTGGAGTTGTAACACCCTAAACGCACCACTTTGGACTCAACACTTTAAGTGTCGAGTTTAAAAAGGTTGATTTTCCCATCCCGCCTTCATTTGAATGCTTGATTCATGGGAACTTTTATATGTTTTAATCTTGTTGTCCTTCATTCATCGGCTTACACGTCATTACTTTCTTCACCACTGCCTTTGAATATTAGATGCTAAAATCAAAACTATATTCCATTCATTTCACTCTAACCACAACTCTCTGAAACCATGTCAGTCAATTCTTAGTCCCCCCCATTATCTACCCACCCTCGATGGAAAATACGATCAAGTTTCAAAGTCCAAGAAAACATTTCTGGAGTTTCACAACAAGACAGCACTGCAGCCTCGTCCTTGAAGCGGGTGCACAAGCATGACCGTAGGGATCGCTAGGCTTCTCAGAGACTGGATTACATCACACAAGCTGAATGGAGCCATCATTTAGATTTATTTTCAGCGATTTTTTTTTTTAAAACAAGTCTAGATCTAATTCAGAATGCTGTCCCACTGTTTTGCCGTGAAGCTCCCAAAATGTTTTGTGGACCACGAAACCTCACTTTCCATAGGCACGGGGATGAACATATAAATGAACATATTCTTGGATATAAACATGAACATTTTTGATAATGCAACAGGTTTATTTACTGCTTTAGGTCTCCCTGAACCTCTTACATAGCCAAGCAAAATTGCATTGTGGCTTAAGTATCCCTTAACAAATCGATATTGAATCAAACTGAATTGATTTGGGAAACCAGCGGGGATACCCAGCTTGAACGATGAGTGTGATGCAAAAAAAAAAAAAGCTGAAAAACACACACGGGAGCAGTGGAACATAGCATAAACAGGATCAGCAGGCTCTTTACCTTGAATTCTGAGGCTTGTTCAGCACAGCCAGAAGTTGCTTAATCTCATCATCCCCCTCTGGGGCTGAGGAGGAATTAACAAAAGACAAACAGACAAGAACAAAGATGTTCCAAAATGTCTGAGTAACATGTCAGATCAATACCATCGCCCCCACGTGCCATCAGGCAGATCTTTCACAGTAGACAACGAATCAGTAGGGGAAAGAAAAAAAAAATCGGAAATCCTCTCAGCTGAAAATAATAATGTGGCTTTATCTGTGACAGATACGATCTGCTGTAGGGAAGTAGAGCATGATGTTATAACCTGTGCTCTATGACTGGAGGAAATACTCTGAATGGGAAGCAATTTATTTCCTTGTGTATGTTGGGGCACCCGCAGTCACAAAATGATCAATTGCTCATTATGACTAAGGGGAAAGAGGTTAGAATATGATGATCAGGACGATTTCTCCTCTATGCTACATTTGCTTCCGAGGCCTTTTTTTTTTTTTTTTTTCATGTCCGAGCACGAGGCGAGATAAGGGAGAAATTCAAGTAATGTCATGCTTGGTCTTTTCCGGCCTGTAGGTCTGGATCAGTCAAGCGTTGATGCCTTTGATAGGCCAAATAACCTCGTTGGCTGCCTCTATTCCTGTTCATTTCACAGTTCACTCTATTACTTGCATGAGCAATTACAGCGCGGTGTTGATGTTTAGTATTGTTTGCCATTATTATGCGCGTGTGTGTGTGTGTGTGTCTGTGTGTTAAGGCCCCTGTATGTGTGTGTGTGCAGCTCTTGAATGGAGACCATATCCTCCGCTGTTCCATTCCAGACTGTCACCTTTCTTAATAAGCTTCAGTGGGTTCATGAGGAGGTCGAAACGGACACCATTTAGCATTAACTGCCCATTAGCCCCCCTTTGATGTGACCTAATTGAGCCAAAGAAATCTGATTGCCTGGCCCTTTAAGTGTGAAGAAGTGAACTCTGGTTGTTTTTCAGTATGCTATGGCTCGGATGACACTGCACGCTAGTTTGAAGAGAAAAGGCTACGACGAACAGATGGAGAGCTGAGAGTGAAATGTCCGACGATTCCTGAAATAAAAGCTCAAAGGATCAATTCACCCAGAAATTAGTATTTTACATTTTAAGATCGAGAAATGTTTTGTGGACCACGATCCCTCACCTGACTTTCCATCCACATGGGAGTGAGTAGACTGAATTTTCATTTTTGGGTAAAGTCAGCCTTTGACAAAAACGTTCACCGTGTTTCACTTGGTCCTTTTTCTTTTTTTCTAGCTGCCCTCTCCATCTCTGTACTCAGCTTCCTCTGCTGGCTAGCTGCTAGCCTGTGGCTCAGTAAAATTGGACAGGTGAAGCGGGACAGCAGGGCGTCACTGATACAGTTCGACAGAACCGCAGGCTGTTGAGAGTTCGATCGGCTCATCAAGCGAGAACAGAGAAATCGCAGCCCCCCTTCCTTCCTTTTAAGAGCAGCTCATGTGCTCGTACCGTTGCTGTATTTGTTTTATTATGCAGCTGCACTTACCCGGATGAAATATGTGTTTTGTGCTGAAATGGGACCACACCGAAGCTCCTTTTCGTCTTCCACGGCACAGATCAAACAGCAGGCAGAGTGCAGCGCGGTCGGGTTCAGCAGTGTGGAACAGCTATTCAGTAACGTTCTTTTCAAGATGTGCTGAGGTTGAAATATGAGCATTATGAACCTGTCTTCTAGTTGAGAATAGATTCCTCCGCAGGCCTGTAAACTTGCCTTTGCCGGAGACATGACTTACAATAAGAGACGGTGCAAGTGTCCTTGTGAGTGTCAGAAATCAATTACGCTATGTTTCCCCTGTGGGTCGCAGGATTGTATATGTATATGTGCGAGTGTGTGTCTCTTGCTGTGTGTGTGTGTGTGTGTGTGTGTGTGTGTGTGTGGGTAGTGCGGGGGGGAATGCTGGTTGCTAAAACTTCCATTGTCTCTGGGATGAAGTCTCTGCTGCGAGTTTAATGCAGTGGAGACCTCTTTTCAGTCGACACAGTGAGAACACAAAGTTGGTTACTGGCTGGGCTGGATGAAACAAACAAAAGCACGAACGCTGTCAGGCACAGAAAAAAAAAAAGAAAAAAGAAAACAGATACAAACAAGCGTACATGCACACCAAGACGCACACGCGAAACGCAGAGATCACTGTGGAGGTGTCTGAGTTCAAAGGATGTTAAACAAACCTATGTGTGTATGAGAGTGTGTTTGTCTGGAGGAATGCTGTCGACCGTCATTCCTGTGCGTCGTTCTCAGCGTGTTTAGACAGGCTCTGTCTCCAGCTGGGTCTGTGACAGAATGGGTACAGTGGTACAATGCAATACAAAACAGCCGTGTAGCTTTGAACAGAAGTGGCTCCAGAGCGGTGCAGATGCACGGAGCGGACAGGAGAAGACGGGCCGGCATCCCTGCAAATCTCCCTGAGCACCCCCCAGCTGCATTAGCCCCTTTTTAATTAAAGGATCCGCACAGCAGAGATAACGGCTCTCAGATGTTTACTGTTGCAACAGAGGAAAACAAAACATTTAACGTAACTTATGTTCCGAAAACAACGTGCGTGTTCTCAGCGGCTCTGTCATCCTGCAGGCCTGGAGGGTGGCTGTGCAAACAGAGAAATGTTGCAGGGGTGGTTTGAGAAGTTGGACCTGTTGAAACGTTATCTGCTGTAAAATCTAGAATCTACTGCAGCTGACATTAATTCAAGCTTGCAGCAGCTCTCTGAGCACTTGAACATTCAGGCATCACAGAAAAGGGGCTCATGTAATGGCAAGCCAGAAAGCTGAGGTTGACATGACGATACCTGAGCTGTTTTGCAATCTTTCCCCCGTCTTTCTGCCATATTTATAAAAACTGGTTTTGAGCCTATGAAATGTATATTCTGCCTTTGATTATCTAGTTTGTGTAATTCAGATTCCCCAGTTGCGATTTTTCCACATTTCTAAATTCTAAACTGCCACATGTTTCTCCAGTTGAGCGATTTCCTCTTCCTTTTTTCTTCCATGAACTGTAAGAGACACACTTACAGTGACATTAACATTAGCTAGCTAACCAATGCCTTTGGAGGTCGCTCCTTTTCAAAACTGGGACTTGACGAGAGGGGCGAGACAGACTCAACCACTCAACATTTATATCACTGGAACCAAGAAGGTCTTATATACCTGTGGCCATTATTGATTGATTTGAACAATATAGTGACCGCTGAGGGACGCATGCAGGCTTGTATGAGCTTGTATGAGTTTTGCCGGTGTAAAATTGTGCTCCCTTTTATTGCGGCCATTCAGTCTTTACAGCACTTGAACTGATTAGTCGAGCCCCCTTTCATCTGCCAGCGTGTGTGAGTTTTAAATATAGATTATGTGACATGTCTGCTGCCACAACAGTTTAAGATTAAACTGCAGTCGTGAGTGATCGTTGATGCGTTATTGTGTCCTAATGTTCGTGCAGGTTGGCTGGTGTAACAGTTCAGTCAGGATGGTTGCTTGGAGTGGTGGGGGGCTTCAAACAGTCGCCCCGGGGCTCATGGTACTTTAATGTGGCCTTGATGTGTATGTCTGTTTCAAATAAAAGTCACTTTGCATCAAGCGTTCCTTACCAGCGAGTGGAATAAGCCACTAAAGTAATAAAACAATAACAATGTGATATAATGAAAGTGTATATTTCATAACAACAAAGAACAAATGTGTTCAGCGTCAGGGTGAATAAGCCACACAGGACTGGTAGGTGGGCACCATGATCTTTATGTGCACGAAGGCGTCGTTTCCTCCGGTGCGCTCCAACAGCTCCAGAGTCTCCGGAATCAGCTCCCTGATGTTCTCAGGCTTCTGCAGGTGGCTTCTGACGACACCAGAAGGTTTGGCTGGAGACACAGACAGACAGACAGACAGAATGAGACAACAAACCCAGAGACGAGTTATTTTTCAACCCAGTCGGGGTCACCTCAGACTGTGAGATTGATGTCAGGGCTCGCGGAGCACCACCTGTGGCCACGCCGCACTGCTTTGCTGCGGACTGAGTCGGCAAATGCCATCCTTCCATCTGACTTCAAACCCAACGGACGGACTGAATTTAATTTACTCCTCTTACGCCGCAGCCAGTTGGGACTGAACGGCAGAAGAGTTTTTAACTGTTCAGCTGAAAGTTTAATGAGGCAGCCTGCGGAGAGGAGCGCAGCGTAAAGGACGACCGAGTTAGTGACGGCTCTGCTGTTGCGCAACGCTGCACTGATGCGCACTGCGCATGGGTACTGACCTGGACATGCTCCACAGGTAGGACTGTGTGTGTGTGGTTTTGCACTAGTTTTCAAATCTGTGATGAAAAGAACAGCAAAAAGATCTCCAAAATAGAAACAGGTCGTGTGTGTGCGCGTGTGTGTGTTTTCGCATTTTTCAGGTGTTTGTGCACATGTGTGGTGATTTACAAATGAACCCAGAGAGCATAATACACTCGTGGCCAATCGCAATACAGCAAGAGCGCTGCAGAAGCTCCCCTCCCCTCCCCAAACACACACACGCACACATACACATAGATGCTGCAGTAAAACACACAAAATTGTACAACAGAGCTGGAGCGAGCTGGGGGAACTTGTTATCGAAAAAACATTCCTGAGGTGTCCAGCCTCCTTTCTCTCTTTCACCAGCAGGTACACTTGAACCACACACACAGACGCACACAAACACACACACACACACACGGATCGTGACTTTATCAGCACACAGCAAACTGCCAATCTCATGCCACTGCACTGGGGGGCTCAAAAACACTTTTCAGAGGGAGGTAAATATAGAGGGGAATGAGGCGCGCGCACACACACACACACACACACACACACACACACACACACACACACACACACACACACACACAGACCTCCAAGTTTGTTTGCAGAAAACGGCCAGGTCAACTAAAATAGACCTGGAAAGAAGCTGTGGATTTATTTCTTTAGGCAATAAAAGAAAAAAAAAGAAAAGAAAAGAAAGCAACATTTGACCAGAAGAAGGAGAGGTAAAATTGACGGGGGGTATCTTAATGGGGACCCTTCATCCCCTTCTTTAACTCCCAGTCAGACCTGATGAGAGAGGGACACATTAAAGGGACACATCAAACTCTCCCTCACTACTTGGCAGCACTCCCTCTGTCCTTTATTCTTTCTCAATCTTTTGTGATCTCACATCTTCCCCGACAGACCCAACCTTCCCCTCTCCCTCTCCTTGCTATTTCCACCCATCCATGGCCTCCTCATTAAAACACAAAGAGAGCCAGTCCCATAAAGAGGGCCGTTAAGCAGCAACACGCTTATGATCTCAGTCTGCTGCACTTGCTTTCTGCTCGGGAGTCGCTCTCCTGTTTTACATGAAACTGAGGAGGGGGGGGTCTCCAGCCGGGTTCTGACCGCCAGTTAGCCGAATTAACAGCTTTGGCTCTTCATTACGGCTATTTACAGGTTGTTGGGGTTTTTTTTTCGCCTTCAGAGAAACAACAAAGATAGCTGCATTACGCTCAGGCGTGCAGCCGTATCCTGTGTCTAAACCCAGGCTGTGTTTATTTTATTCCCAAGCTCCCCACAACATAGCCGCATGCGCCCTACTAGTTAGCAAAATCTTAAATAGCATCTAAACGCAGCCATGTGAGCAATAAAAAAAAAAAAAAGGCAAAGCAATCAGGGAGGAATGAGGAATGCAGAAGGCTGTGATGTGTGTTGAGAGCGGAGGAAAAGTAAAGAATAAAGTGACAGGAGCAAGTCGGGTCACTCTGCCGTCTGTTTTCAGCTGTGCGCGCTTGTGTTTGCGTGTGTGTGCTTGTTGGTGTGGGTTAAAAAGCCAGGCCTGTGGAGAGCCACCCCCTGTTAGAGTGAAAATGAGCAGCCAAAGCCAGCCCAGAGGGAGAGCTTGGCCTTCAGACCGGAGAACATGGGGAGCCGGGGAAGAGGTGCGGCTCGGGAAACCAGCAAAGCTCACGCCCGTTTACTGGGGCCTGGAGGGGGGAGTGGGGGGGGGGGCGCCAGGAGGTCCCGCAAGGGGGGAATTGTTGATGCTGCTAGGCCGAGCGTTTCAGCCCTTCCATGTGCATTTTCTTGTGCTGAGCTGCTGGGAGGCCAGGAGCATCAAAAGGAAGAGGCCAGAGGAATTTGCGACGATTCTCAATATTTAAAGAGCAGAAAAGAGAGAAGTGTGTTTAGGGGGGGGGGACGGAGAGTGGAGAGGGGGGTGGGTGTTAAAAGCTGCCACTGCAAATGTCCTTCAGCAAAATAACTTCTCGTTCTCACTCTTCTTCTCCTCTCCCCTCCCTCTCTCTCTCTCTCTCTCTGCTTTCGGCAATATCAGCAGCCCTGTGCGGACAGAGGGAAAAAAAAAATCTTTAAAAACAATCATAATAAAAACTCCCGCCCTGTGAACAGGAGGAAAAGGGGGGCCTAGCAGGAATTGGCTGTCTGCTTCTCCGAGGAAGAGGGAGGGGTCGATATGGACGCAGCCAGAGGAGGATTCTCGGCGTGGCGACATTTGCCATGCAAAAAGAGGTGAGGGGGGAGGAAAGGGAGGTGGCACAGAGGAGGTGCTTCTGATTTTCATGCTAAATCCCTGAGATTGGAGGGGTCCTGAGCACCGAGGTGAGGAGGATGGAATGAAGGAGTGAAATGGGACTTAAATTCATGGCATATACATCTATAAAATGATTAAGGATGAATCTTGATGCATCAAAACTTTTGATTCTATGTCAGTCGCTACTTTTTAAGGGTCCTGACAGGCCAAAGGTCGTCCATCAGTGTCTTTCTTTCTTTCTCTCTGCCTCTCTCGGGTTCTGCTGTGATATCCGCCAAGCCACACCAGACCAACACTCAACTCCACACAACAACAGCTGCAGTCCTCCTCCGCCTCCTCCACCTCCACCCTGCTCTTTCTCTATCCCTCATTCCCCACGGTCCTAAAGAACCTGTCTTCCCACATCAAGCTGAAGACAAGCAGTCACAGATGCGGGGCAGCGCCGGGCTGTTTCCTCCAAACTCATTTTCAAATAATAGTGGATTTTCAGGTTGGGAACTCGAGCCCCGATGGCGATTATCAGGCCGTAACAGAGCTCTACTGTAACCTCCATCTCAAGATTTATGGCCCCGGTCGGTGTGCATTATGTGTACGTATGTTGTGTGGTTGTAATCCCCCTCCCACGTAAGGACCGGGTGACACACACGCTGCAGCGGCTTTGGGAAGTTTAGCCTAGAAAATTCCAGAGCTGATTCAACATAATATCAACCCACCCGCCATTGTTTCTAATCAACTTACCCCCCCAAATGGTGGAGGTTCCTTATGAAAGCAGCTTAGACAGGAGGGCCCCCCAACAACAATGGCTCTTTGATCACAGCAGCCAGATGCAGGAGAGGATCAATGCGCGTTAGACCTGGGCTTTTTAAAAGAGGGCTTCGGGCTTTGCTCGACAAGGGAAATGGAGGAATGCAGGTTATGAGTGCGATGGAGCAGCTTGAGTTCCAGGAATACTTTCAGCATGGAGCTGAGTGTGGCTGCACAGCTGAGAGTGTCATGTGAGTTGGTGTGTTTCTTTCGCCCACCGCTGATAACCCGCCATCCCTCCAATCGCAAATTTTGTCAGCATAAGAATATCTACATAATCTGTTGAATCAACATACTTGAAATATTTTGTGTCAAGGGAGAATGGAAAATGTTACATTTCATTTCTTTTAAAACTGCCGTTTCCTCTGAAAACTGTTCTATTTTTGTCTTGTTTCCTCTCCTGTATAAAAGTGATACATTGTTACCGTTGATCTTAATCCTAAAAGTCCTAAGTAGATGATTTTTCTTCTGTGTCAGCCGAGGCTAATGTTTTCCCTCAAGACTTCATTAATTTCATTCAAAGTATCATGTTGGTTCAGGCTTTAAAAGGTCCAAAATTAAAATAGTATACTTTAATATTCTGCACCAAAATGGAGGATAAATGCATGAGAACAGAGGGTCACAGAGGTTCATACTTTTTTTTTTTATTCAGGCTTTCTGCGCGGTAATTCTCTTCTCTATATGTATGAACTCTAGTATGCATGTTTTTTTTTCTTTGAACTGGTTTCTCATAAATAAAATCAAACTTAAGCTGGTGAGCAAAATCTGCTCTCAAGTGCTGCCTTTAAAGTGCATATTCGACACGGACTCTCGGCGCGTTATGTATTACATTCCAATTTGATCTACAGTGAATACAATGTGGATGTATTGTGTGTGGATGCCAGAGGGGAGGGAGAGGAGTGGAGTGGAGCGGTGGTGAAGAGTGTGTGACAGAGGGTGTGTAGGTGTGAGGGAGTGGATGGGACCACTGGAGGAGGCCTGTGCTTAACAGCAGGGCTCTAATTAAAAGGGCCTCGCAGTTGGGCGCCAGGCAGGCCTCTCATAAAGAGACACACTCTGGCGGAGAGGTGAGAGAGAGAGACCAGGTGTGTGTGTGTGTGTGTGTGTGTGTGTGTGTGTGTGTGTGTGTGTGTGTGTGTGTGTGAGAGAGAGAGAGAGAGAGGGTAGAGAGCTTGTTTACGTGTGTGAGCCTAACCACAGGTGTCTGTGAAGGAAAGACAGCAAAACACAGTGAGAGAGGACTTCCAGAAGCATGTGTGTGTGTGTGCATATACATGTTGCTTTTGTATTCTAGTGGGCGTACATACATGTACATACCTGTTGAGATGCACACATACGCACACAAAGGGAGTGTGTGCTTGAGTACATGTGATAATGACACAGAGTGAGAAAAGGGGAGATGTAGAAGTAACAATAACATTTCAGTGTGTTACATAATTGACACAGTGTTTTGTTGGTTGGTGCAGGTGTTAATTGGTCTGACTATTCCATACACTGTTTGGCACTCTGAACCACAGCAATGCATCATTATTTTTGAACTTACTATAATTAATTTATTAACAGGAAGTGTTAACCAGAATTAAAGATGTAGGAAAGTACAATATCTCCCTCTGATATTTTTAGGCCCCGTGTCCACATGCTGTTTTAAGAATTTTATTCAGTTGCTCCTAATGAAAGAAATCCAAAAAAAGCACTGCAACCAGTGGCCTTTATCAGCATGCTCACATTTTGTAAATGTGAATATGAATCAAGTAAAGTACAAATACTTCAAAATTAAACCTTAATATAGTACTTCATTAAATGATCCTAGCTTGATTCCAGCACTGCTCGTTTCCGTAAAACTGATCATATATTAGAAGGGACGGGTCTCGTCACCTCAACCAAGAAAGGAGGAGAATCTTGTTTAAGCCGTGGCTGTTCATATCAGATGAAAACCATCATAGCAGAGACTGAAGAGCCCGTTGTGTTGCTGATCGACCGACACTGTGTCACTGTGACAGTAAATGTTGCCTGTGAGTGTTGTGCTGCTATTATTCTACAAGTTGTAAGCTTTTTCCTGGTGGCTGTGGAGTCAACCCTTTGTTAACGTAGCATTTAATGAGCTAGCCAGCTTCATCCCAGCACTCCCCTGCAACTGACCAGCGCTTTTCTGTCTGGAATACCACATTAGGGACACGTGCGCTTAAGGAGTAGAAGTACAGAGTCTCACAAAACTGGAACTACTCAAGTAAAGTGCGAGTACATCAGTGCAGGACAACAGCTTTGTTACTTTCCACCTCAGCCTCGTGTGCGCTTCTTTCCCTCACACTGGTATTTCCCTCTGCCAAACTTGCCAGCCCCTTTTTTTCCCCTAATGGATAAGCCAGAGGCTGACAGACAGCACAGCTGTGGCTCACATACACAATCATGCTTACACACACACACACACACACGCACCTGGAGCTCGGCCCATTCCCATTCTGTTGCTTTTCCATCTCAACCTTTGTGTGTAATCAATAACAGCATTTCAGCTTAACACAGTTAGCTACAATGAGGACTGCAGCTTCAGACACATCACAATACACAAACATACACATACACACACATTCACAGATATCCACGTCAGGTTGTGAGTAGAGAGGTACGAAAAAAATATGCTTGTGGCCAGCAGGAGTTTATTAAACCCCCAGCCCCAACTGCCGACATCATCTGACTGCTCATGCTTACTGAGGTCTAACCTTTGCTGTAGGTCAGTGATCTCATTTTCCATGTGTTCATCCAGCCCAGCACTGCTCAGTCTATAGGCTGGCTGCATCTCACTGCCATTTCAACCCGGTGAAAGTTGGACATCAGCAGAAGCGGAGGAAAACGTGTCAAGGTCAGACTGCACAGCAGCAAGTCGGACCGGAGGAGCGGTTGGACAGGGTTGAGACAAAGGCGCAACCTGCTGAGGATGCTCCTGAGCTACACGGGAGCTAAAGCTGTTAGATTCCTATCGATCCGGCTCCCACTGGCTTACGAGTCTACATCTGTACATAGGTATACAGGAATTGGATTCCAATTCCACACTTCCGCCAAAATCGTGCCATGTCTTTGGCTAATCTTTCCTTAGAAATCCCTGGCTGTGGGAGGGATTCACAGTCCCGCTGAGGCGAGGAGGGAGAATCACTCTGCTACACCTCACAAAACCCTCCTCTTGCTCATTTCTTTTTCAATTAGCCAACTAGACCTAGTCATGACCGAGAGCAATATCAGTTTGCGTCATTTAGTCATGGTTTTAATGCACAAAGAGGGCTCATCTTAGATGATGGATCAATGCTATTTTCCGAGCTGTTACCATGTCCATTATTGTTTCAATTACCACCACTCAGATAATGGTTATCCCAGTCCCATCTCATCCAATTGTGGCCTGATACATGCATCTGTGAATTGGCTTCGGTATGCCTGTCACAGCTCTAAAGAAAAGAGTCATCTCGTGTTATGTTCACAGGTATATCACACAGACGGCGCGGATGGGCAGCAACTTTTTAATTATTTCCAAATTAGATTACACATTTTTCAGGGTTCACAAGCGTGTGTTTGTCGCTGGTGACGAATGATTCTCACAGCGTGCTGCCACAGAGCTTTTCATCCAGGCCAGAAAACACAGACAGGGTGCTCCTTACCGCGGCTACGGCCAGACAGAGGGCCTGGAGCCACAGCAAAATCTACACCCTGAATTCAGATGCTGCACACCAAGAAGATGCAGCTGCTAAAGTTTCAATACAACAGAGGGTCAGCCTGAAATCTATCCTTCCAAGAGATGTCTTAGATGCATTTTGATTACGATCAATAGGCACACACTTGCCAGTTAATTGTTTTAATGGTAACGTGATCAAACTAAACTGACAGGTGTTACTTTTGCAGACATTTTTTTTTGTGTGTTTTTAATCACGTTTCCACCATTTCAGCGTTCAAAACCTCGACTTCTATAGAAGGTAGAGGCGTATATTACAGTGCAAAGAAAGCTTTCAGCAGCACAGTCTCTCCCCACAGAGGACCTAGCCTTTCCCACTCTGCCTGTCTGTGTCTCTCCCTCGCTGGGAGGAGAGTGTCAGTGCTGTCAGGTGTGAGTCAATGCCGTCAGATGCGATCTCATTACGCCAGCTTACCTCAAGGTTAGCAGTGGGCTGCTGGCTAGGCACAAAATCGATCTGCACCAGGGACAGGCGTTAAAGGCCACACAAGCCAAACAAGCATTGCACTTTGAAATGCAAAGGCCTGTTAATACAGGTGTAGGCACGTGACGTATATACACAAAGCTCTGAAAGCACACCCCGATGGGCCGGAGCCATGAAGATTAACGCGTTAACTCGACGCCTTTAAGGTTTCTAAGGCACATTTGCTTTGTTCACACAGATAATGAAAGACCCCTTATCATCATCACAAAGCAAGACAGCAGTCAGTGCCATCACTGGAAAGAAGATCCTGAAATGCCAACAATAAAAACCCTCACAACAACATCACATCAGACATATCTACAGTACCCCGCTCTTACCTGTGACCCACAGGTTACGTCAGACGACCGCGCAGCCCTCTAATAATGTTGCTTTCTTTGTTACATAAGCTGATGAATGTTTACACAGAGCTGACATCAAAAAACCTGTCTTCGCGTTTGACAGGAAGCCAATAAGCATAGACACGTGGTTTTTTCTCCACCCTTCAATCACCGTCAGACCATCAAAGTTATCTCACCCCTGCGCGCGTTCGTCTGAAAATGTCACAACACCATTTGCTTCTCAGATCTGCGCGTAAAGAGACATCAAATTAGTGGCTGTCACAAGTAATAAATAAAAAGCAGGGAATGTTTTTTCTTCCTATTCCGGATGGCATGTGACCTTCAGTAGCAGAAGCTAACGGCAAAGGAATTAATATTCATAGGAAACAGCTTGGCTGGTGTACCTCTGCTCTGGTAGCAGGTGTCCATATGTGGGGAAAACAGCACCTTGGTAAGGATACTCCTCATCCCATCTTCTCATTTACAGACATTCATGGATACAGAGACCATATGTCTAAGGTTTTGGAAAATACTACAGCTACTACTACTTTATATCGTGGTTGTTTTGGTCACAGATTTACTCTCCTTGAGAGAATGGAGGCTTCTAAATGAAACATCACAGCACAGCTTGGACAAGTGCCGTTATTCTGTTCCATTAACACCTCCGCTGAACGTATGGATGCACAAATAGTATATTTATGCACACATTATAGTCTAAACAGTGTGAATAAACAGATTAATGTAATATCAGGTTAATGTCCTGTGGAAACTTCTCATGAGAGATGGAGAAATAGGACAGGGGAGATTGTTAAACTTTGCTAATGGAGAGACCTTCCTGGTGTGGTGTGTTGAATACAATAAATCGTTTCTGGCATCTGGTTCTCTTCATGATCCTTCATGTACAAAATCAAAATATCATTGCCGTTCGACATGACACCAAAATACATTTAAAAAAAAAGCCTGTCCTAAGCAATGTATTAGTTTTTGACTGCGGATGTGAGAAAAAGAGTGAAATTCCCCACCATCTCTTTAACCACATCACACACATCTCATCTATTCCGTGTGATCTCCGTTTGATAACTAATGCAATGACTAATCTCCATTCACTGAGCCTTCCCTGTAACTGGGGAGGCCTGCCTCCCACTTTGAAATCCTCTGATTTAAATAATGCTTTCTCTGATTTTGACCTCAGTTTCACTGCAAGGCCTCGATATAATATCATCGACTTATCTAGCATATTGCCAGCAAGGCCGAGAGCTTCATCAGATCGCAAGTGAAAGCTCAGCTGCTTGAAAGTCACCGATTTAAAAACAAAACCAGAGAAAATCAGGGGTAAGAGATGGAGAGGATTAACAACCGGACAACTGAGAGGTTTGAGGCGAGGAAAAGAATTCAGAGGCAGGCCTCATATGACACCTGAGAAACATGAAGAGACGGATAAAACAGGCTGCCGAAGGTGGAATGACCTGAGCAACAAAGGGAGGAATGGAATCGGGGGAATCGCTCTCGTAAAGACAGCACATGTCCAGACAGAAAAAAAATAATAATGTGGGCTTCAGGTGGAAAAGCTGACAGAGATGGAGAGGCGGTACGAAGAGGCGAGGAGAGGGAAGGCGTGACAGACGGTCAGACAGACAGACAGACGGAGAGAGGAGGCCAAGTGGCGCAGCAAAAATCCAAAGAGAGGTTCCATTTGTCCCCTTCACTCGTCACAAGAGGGAACATTTGAAGTGACATACTAATTTGAGCCAACGACAAATCAAAACCTATCACTAATATTACCCCAAAGCGTGGCTAGTATCCTCCCTTGCGTTTCGCTTTTTTTTCATGCAGGTCACCGAAGGGAACGCGACTGGAGCTTAAGCATCAAAGGAGTAAGGTGTGCTTTGGCTGCTCAGACGCGCCGCATTATCTCCCCACACCCAAAACAGTGTCATTACTGTGCTGTGTGAAAACACTGGCATGGACACAACTCTGCCAACACACACACACACACACACACACACACAGTTATGTCCATACACAGTGATGGGCTATGTGCCTGGCTAATAAAATCACTTTAGTCTTCATAACTACTTTAGCCTTGGAAGCTGCCATCAATGGAAGGACACACACACACACACACACACACACACACACACACACACACACACACACACACACACACACACACATTCACGTACAGGAACGAGCGGTGAGCGGTCCAGCCCTTCCATTAGCCTAATGAAGTGGCTCCCTAAGATGGATGACATGACATCACCTCCGCCACCAATCACAATATCACCCCTAAAAAACCTTCCACTAAAAGCCCCACCCCCCACTCCTGGCTCACCCCCCACCCATCCCTCGCTGCACCAAATGGACGATGAGCTTTCCAGGGCCCATTCAGCCCCCTCGCAGCACTTTTATTGGCCGGGTTATTTATCTCTTTAATGCAATTGGCTAGAGTGGATGCCTATGGATGTGGGGGGCTAGTAAATCACAGTGGGTTGGGTCGACGGTGTGATTAAAAGAACTTTGGCTCAACAATGACAATGGCACCAAGAGGACGGCTCGCAGTCTGTCTGCATTCAGAACAGGAAGTCTGAGGGCAACGGTTCCCGACGGACAATAAGGAAGAATGAGAGCACGTCCGTGCAAACGTGAATAAATCTGAAAAAAAAAAAGCAGTTTTCTCTCCGTGAAAAAGACACAAAATCAAGATATGTAAGCAGCGACTAAGGCTCGCTCGACTAACAGGTCAAACAGGATGTGCCGATTTGTGTCGTGTGAGCTCAGGTGTTTCACCGCCATGTGATAAGGGTTTGAGAATCTTGACCTGATGGTGCACTCGATTCTTCAGGCTCCGGCGCCAAACAACACTGTCAACATGTGACATTTCTGCACGAAAACGTCTGAAACAAACCAGCCCTTTGTTATGTGTTAAGTTGTATACTTTTGCTATCCCAAATGTTTCCCACAGTCTTCAAACAGAGTGAAAATTCCTAGTTTTAATCAAGGTAATGGTGCATTTCATTTGGCCGCTTGCCGCTACCTTCCGCGAGAGAGTCTGAGAGTGGGGGGAGGAAGTCGTGGAACGTGACTAAACATAACATGAATAAATCTTAGTTAGGTTTTTATCAGTGCAGGTGGTTGTTCAACAATGAAGACAACAACTCCCAAGATGCCTTGCTACTTGGATCTTTTGTTCTGTTTTTATTGAAACCACAGGCAGCAGAAATTACACGCTCTGCATTTAAAGAGATTTACGTAACCTTCTATCATTTTATTTATTCATTTATTTTACATTGGTGTGGAGATGGCCTCAAACACTTCCTGGTTGAGGTGACATTGTCTCTTCCTATTTCTTTTCTCTTCCTCCAGAAGGGCAAAAGAAAAGTCTTTATGGGTGGATAGGTGCAGGTACAGGCATCCATAAACAGTCAGCGTTTTACAGGCCCTGGCAGAGCCCAGGGGTCCGTCAAGGTTTACGAGCGCCCGGGCCCTTTAAAGTAGGAGTGTTTAAGTGTGGTATTTACATAAAACAGGCCGAGGTGTCTGTCTAAAGCCTGTTCACTGTCTCTCACAGGCTGGTAGGATGAAATTGACATGTCATCAGGACCGGGGAGAGTTATATTTCCCTTTATGAATTAGAATATTGAAAAAGGACTTTGGTGCAGTGCATTACAAAAGCCCTCAAAGTATAAACTGTGATGCCACAAATCTTTGTTGCACAAGCACATGCAATTAAACCCACATAGTCTCACTGGGTTCCAGAGTCGATTTGGCCTCCATCATCACCATCGGACTTTCCACTGGCCAACACTTTGTGCCTTCTGCCAGTTCTCTCCCTTCTCTCTCCAGCTTTTTTTATTTATTTTTTTATTTTTTTTATGTTCTCTTTCTCCATGGAGAGAAAAAAAAAGCATGTGACTGATTAAAACACAATGAGCTCTATGGAAAAGAGGTTTAGCTGCATAACTGTGCATGTGGCGGGTGTGTGTGTGTGTGTGTGTGTGTGTCACCTTTACAGTGTGTTTACTTATTATTAGCAGATGTCCCTACGCACTGGGGAAGGTATAGTCCAAACATGAGCAGAGAGGAGAGGAGAGGAGAGGAGGGATGGGATGATAGAGGGAGGGGAGGGAGAGTATTGAGATATGCTGGGACAGCAGTACCACCCCGACGTGAGTCATAGGACACACTGTCAGCAGCCATCCAACATCACACACTGACTCATTACGCTGGAGGAGAGGAGATGACAACAGTAGCCATGATCAAGGAGGACGGAAGAGGCACATCAGCGTGAGAGGACGCAGTCAGCAGTTACTGTATGGTGGTGGCACTCCACTGTACCCATATACATACACAGCTGACTAAATATTGTTTTTGCGGGGCTCTCTCCGTTTCTGCCGCTGATCAAATGCACCCATTTGAGTCGGAGACCGTCCTTGCAAAGAAAAGCAGCGACATCAGTCTTTTTGGCTAAAAACAACATAAGCTTAGGTTCAAGTGACAAAGCCCTTTTTTAGACGTCGGGATTATGACTGTTGTGTCACGGGAGAGAAGAAGGAAGTGGAGGGATGGGTCAAGAGGATTCTTTTCCAACCTCTTTCTGGCAGCCAACAGTGGTTTCTTTTAATCCAAACCACAATCTTCCCCTAATCCTACCCTGGTCACTTTAGCGCCTAAAGCTAATTAGCTAATACCATTCATATTTGTATTTAATTCAAAGAACATGCTGTTCAGTTGGGCATCACGTCACTTGCGTGGCGGCTGAGCGATTTATTGGTTTGCCTGATTAACTGGCAACGATGGGCCGTTTTACATATCATCAGTATCGTCAGAACTTGGCTCCAATAGCAGCCGATGATTCAACATCTTCAGAATCCTAAACACCTTTCTGAAGAAATACAGTCGAGTTCTATTTATTCTAGTGTAGCACCGAGCTGCTCGACTCTAATTACTGACTTTGAGGGAAGATGACCTAGATTTTTTACAGTTAGTTTGGTGCTCAGTTCAAGATTTATATATTTATTTTTTATGAACTTAGATGATCAGCAGAACAGTTATTCCGTTTCTAGCTGAAGTCGGAGGATTGTTAATTTTTGTACATTTTGGGGGGGGGTAGACACATCTGAATGAAAACCACAATCTCCACCAGGCTGATAACATTATACAATCCATCATCCACCATCCATCCACCTGTTTTTGATCTGTATCCACAATTCCCCTAAGCACCCGAATGGAAATGCCAGAAAAAAAGAGAGAGAAATGTCTTCACAATGTGTAAAGGTACTTTTTTCTGAATTAAAACAATGTGAATTGATGAATGCATCAATGGCATATTGATGCCTCTCTCTGCAACATGCAACACCCCTTCTCCTCGACCAGAAAGCACAAATGATCATGACTGCTTGAAAAAAAAAAAGACTGCACCACCTGGCGTGATGACCGAGCAGATGAATTCATAACAAATGCCACCTCAGGTGGGAAGCAAGAATTAAATGCCAGGATGTACCAGGTTTACAGAGGAGATACTTGTGATCATTTAATTATGTAATGTTCTTACACCCTGTTGAGAATATTCACACACTGTAGCACAAAATGACGGAGACACAGTGTGATTAGCATTGTGCTTTTGCCACCACGAAAGCGCATATTTTGTAATATCCTGACATCTGACACAGATCCCTACAGGCTACAGGGGGATGCATGTGTATGCATGTGTGTGTGATTTGATTGGGGCTTTGAGATACAAATCACTTGACTGTTATGTACTCCCGCAGCTTGTCATGTTGCATCCATACATCACTATGCAATTTCACCACAATAAACATCTCCCCAGACTAAACAACATATTTGTCTTGGGATATTGTTGGCAGTTGACAGGTTGTTATTCATGAGGGGTGTGTATCTGTGATGCATGCATGTCATGGCTAGTTGAAGCTTACAGGTTTTTTCTCATTAGAACCCGATGGTCGTGTCCGTGTAGTCCCTGGGCTGAACGCTGTCTCCTGGCCAAGCGGAGAGCAGGACCATTAGGTCTGCAGAGAAGGGACCATTTATTTGGCTCTTTGCTGGCTGTGGCTGTATTATCTTCCGTGATGCTATTTGTCTGAGACCAGCCAAGCTGCCGATGTGACAGGATGGGGAAGAGGGTTGGGGGGAGATGAATGATGGGCTCCCAGACACGGCCAGTTTTGCTTCGCTGACAAACTGGGGCAAGAGCTGGAGGTGTGTGGCGAGCAGAATGAAGAGAAAGAGCAGGGTTGGAGGCAGGGCGGGGGACAAACGCACACGGGAGACGCCGCGGGAGCCGGTTCGCCAGAGGACACAATTTACAGCACCTGTTGGCTGTGATTGATCAAAGGAAGAGGAGAGAGGGTAATGGCATGTGGTCTGTGACAGGATGGTGGAGAGGGTTAAAATCAGAGACGCCGGGGAAAAAAGGAGTGTGCGAGAGAATCAGAGGGATATTGGGGTGGAGGAGGATAATACAGACGGAGTGAAGAGAAGACGAGAGGTGAGGAGGCAAACAAAGCAAGGCACAGTGAGAGAGAGAAATAGGAGGGGAGTAGGAGGATGAATAAAGAGAAAAGGTCGCTGGTGCCAGAATGTGTGAGGAAAAGAGACAGAGGGAATATATATTTGTCCCCTGATGGGAGTGTGTTAGGAGTCCATCTGTGGAGAAATGAGATCAGTGGCTGACTTAGTGGTAGAGGAAGACTTTGCTGCCCTGCGGCTTACACACTGACTCAACACCCTCTTCCTCGTCTCTCTCTCTTGGTCTCTGGTCTTATTCAACCTGCAGTGCATTTAATCTGCTGGACGATTCGGTGTGTGTGCGCTCAGGTTTGCGTTCGTGCGTCTGTGTGTGTGTGTGTGTGTGTGTGTGTGTGTGTGTGTGTGTGTGTGTGTGTGTGTGTGTGTGTGTGTGTGCATGCACATAGACGGAAAGCAAAGCCTTATTACCCCGGCTCCTGTCCCACTCCACCTCTCCATCAAATGACTAGGGCAGTCTCCTCCACTCGTCTCTCCTCACTATCTCTTTTGCTCCATCCCAGCTGAGACCACAGAGGAATCTCCTCATAGAATCACCCACTAAATCATCTATCCACCAAACGGACACCTTGGCAAACACTCTCACCTGGAGCTTTCATTTCCAATCTAGGCACACGCAGGACGGAGGGCGGGTGTACACGCATGTGTCAAATGGAAAGGTAGCATTGCTGCTGTATTTGTGCACACGAACACTGATGCACGTGCCTGTATTTTTAATGAAATACAGGCAGGTATATATGCAAACCTGGATTCCATCAGCAGCTCCATTAAAAATTAAAGGCCCAGTGTGAAGGATTTAGGGGCTTCTATTGGTACATAAATTATAATTATCATGGTTATGAATGATAATTTAAACCATTGTTTTCCTGAGCGTCTGTCTACTGACATTCACACATTCTCTACAGAGAGAAAGAGCAGCTCTCTGGCATTACATGCCTACTGTAAACACACTGCAGCCTCTCCTACAGCTGGTTGTCAGGATGCCATTCGGTACCACGTTGGTTTCAATCGTCTCAATAGGCTACATATCTAACGACAAGCTTCCTCCGTGAGCAGCTCACCTGCTGTTGTGAAAACGAAAAAAAAAAAAAAAAAAAAAAAAAAATCAAAAATAATGCTATGTGTGCTTTTTGCGCGCATTTCTGATGAGGAGAGTTTACAGAGCAGGCACATACTGGAAGAGAGGAACCAGAAACGGGAGGCGAGCTTGTGTGTGCATTAAGGTGAATGTAAGCAAACTTGAGCAAGAGGGATTTTGAGAAAGATTGATTTTTGAGCCTCATTCTCAATTAGTCAAATGCAGATGTGATTGCGAACTGTCAATACGACTGGCTCCAGCACTGTAATCACATACAGTCAATGTGTGTTGACTGTGCACATGATGACTCTTATCTACACTGACTACCACATTGAACCACAGGGTGAGCTCATGTTGTGCCCAAACCCTATAAACATGTTGCTCCACTCCGACACGCAAACCTGCAGTACGTAAGACACAACACAGACCTTTACATCCCAGGAAACCAGATGAGGAGAGAAACGGGCCGAGGCCTGCTGCTGGTGATGCGGTGACTGAGTGCCAGAGGGGGGAGCAGGATGAGGGAGGAGATGAAGGTGAGCCAGAGGGAGAAGGCAGATTAGAGCGCCCGGAGGCTGCTGAGGAGGAGAAGAAGGAAGAAAAGGAGGGAGAGAGATGAAAGACGAGAGGAGAGCGGCAGAGGAGTTAGCTAGTGCCTCCTAGTACCTGACTGAGATTACTCTGCCGCTGGGTTTACCTGATTACAGCACAGCGCTGGAGGACAGTAAAAGACGCAAGCACATTGGTTGGCATGAACACACACGCAATCTACACACACACACAGAAGGCCCAAGGGTGCAATAGGAAGCAGCAGCTGCAACTTTGTATCCTGGATAGATTTGGACATTAAGGCGGACTGTTTATGTCTCTGCAAGTGCTTTTGTATTACATAAGGTGTGTGTGGGTTACATTCAAGAGGAAGAAATACATCAGACGTATTAGTGAGTCCACCGAAGCTATTCCTCCCCCTCACTCTTCTCTGGTTTCAGAGCAATCAACCATGGGCTCGTATAATACACACTCTCTCCTCGCTCAAACTTTCCTCTTGATCTATGTTTCATGCCGAGACTGGGATGTGCGAGAGCGAACAGCGGCGCAACAGCACCGCAGCCCCTCGTACCGAGTCACAAAATGATCCCGGCCTTATGAGGACGACGAGGAGAGAGCAGTTAATTAATCACTAGTGTCTCATTTTCTCTTTATACCACTCTCATTTACTCCGTGGCTCATTTTTGTGTGTCACTCTCGTCTCACTGGCCGCATGGGGTTTGATGTGTGGAGCAGTGAATGTCGGCATAGTTGTAGAATTTGCTGGCTTACTTCTTGTTGACACTTACAAGGGGACACCAGCCTCATTTGACCTTATTTGAACTGATGAACTTTAGAAACTGGTTTTAGTAAAGTAGTAGGGGTAGGCGAACAGGCCAAAAAAAAAATGACCATTGATTTGAGTCGCAGTCGCAGTCCACAATCAAAATTGCAATCTCACTTCTCAATTTTGAAATAGCTGACAGACTGATCCTCACTAGTAACAAAACAACTACGTGACTCAGTGATCAAGTATTTCAACTAAGTTCTGGGTGAAAATGAGATCACTATAGATACAGACTACTCGAAATTAGTTAGGGATATTGGGATATGGGTGCATATACTTTGCCGCACAGTTTATTTGTTGCTTCGGTGGTTTTACTCATGGAGAGTCATGCATATCTGAGTTATTAAATCTGGTTTTCTTTTGTTTGTGGAACCGCTTCAGTTCAGTCGGGGCAAACTCAAAACTCACACAAATATAGTGGAAGCTGTTATTGAGAAAAACATTTTTTTGGAGGCTATAAGAGGCACTGGATAATGATAGCGTCCACTCTGGCTATTGGAAATAGTCATGGTCAACCAACGTAAGCTGACTGAGCAGGAGTACCAGCCTGCTTTGGCACGTATTCAGATAGGATGTAGGCAAATCGATCGTCTCAGCGTGTCATTCTGGGACCAGCTGAAGCGTCGCATCTATGCCCGTGACCCACCACCATGTGACCTCCAGGATGTCCAATTTGCTGTTTTTGCAGAATGGAGCATTTAATACTGCGATTTTTACAGTTCGCCTGAAAAGCAGACCGTGAATGGCTTCAAGATCAACCTAAAATCTAAAAACAAAACACTCCTCTTTGAAAATTAGAGATACTTGTGAGTTGCTTCGTCACGGCAGTTGTTTTTCTCTCTACATGGACTGTTCTTTCAACTCAACTGAGAGACAAAAATCTACAACTATGCCGATGATAGTTATTTTTTTCAAGCCCAAAAGCCAAACTATTTCTGCAACTTCCTGCTTTTCTCTGTTTTAATGTCACTGCAATTTTCAATATCTTTTTCGGGTTTTTAGGATTTTTCTTGGACAAAAACGCGTGAAAACACTACTTTGGATATTTCTCGTTATCTTGTGACATTTCATTGACTAAACAACCAATCTATTGAGGTGGAAAATAATAAGTTGCAGCCCCACTTTCAGCTTGTCTGGTTCCTCTAAAAGCTTTAATTTGGAGTGATGAATAAATATGAATCATACTACACTGTAAATCAATAACTTGTGAGTTTTTTACTCTGGATTTGGTGTTTTATTAGTATTAATCATTTAAAAAAAGTACACTTCTCTTCAGGGAGAAAGGGTTTGACTTCCTTGCCAAGAGAGACGGACAGAGCAGAGTCGATTAGTCATTTGCGATAAAGATCATTTATATTAATACCAAGCGGGATCAGGCCTGCAGCTCATGTCCCTGTGATGAATGGTTTATTGGTTGGTGTCCAATCTTTCCTTGAATATTCATTATTAGTATACATATATGGATTTTATGCAGGCGAGGGTTTCATTCCCTGTAGCGATTCCTTTTACTCTATACTTGAGTGGCACAAAATTATTGAATTCTTATTGAAAAGTTAACTTGTTTGTGTGAAGTAACACACTAGCGTAATATGCGGCTGCAAGAATTTCAGTCTTCAGTGTCATAACGCACTTTACTGAAAAACAACTGACAAAAACTTGAATCATCCAGAGCAATCAAAGAAAATTAAGAGCCTGATATGAAAGTTTGACACTATTCCAAACAAAGAGGGTGATTCTGTTACCAATGGATCCTCTCTGTCTCCGTATCGCCGACTCTCAGCCGTGCCCGGGCACTTTGTGTTGCTCCCTGAGGAGAAACGCTACACCGCTGATCTGCTACAGCGCAATCAGACTCAGAGACGGAGCCTCGAACGACACGACTCACGGGCCTCCTTCGGCTGGATCCTGCAGAGCGGCAGCTGGGAATGGGTGTGAGTAAGAGTGAGGCAGATGCACGGAGAGAAAACTATGAGTGGGATGTGGAGAGAAGCCAGTCAAAAAGTTATGAAATATGCCCCTTGAATAATCAACGCCCAAATCAATTTGTTCAACGTCCAAGAGAAGCGGGCGGACTACAGAGGAATGTGTGGAGTGGGCGGTCGCTCAGTGTGCATCCAAGTCCATATCTCAGACAAACACACAACAGCCAGAGAGTCTGCCTGAGTCTAGAGAGGAGATGCCTGGGAGGGGATGGGACTGAGGAGAGGGACAAGAACATTTAGACTTCTTTTCCTCTTCTTTCATCCATATTCACTTTTTGATAGATGTTGCAATGCACATTTCCATATTTTTACTTCCAACTTCATTCAGACTTCAAATATATATATATATATATATATATATATATATATATAGATAGATAGATAGATAGATAGATAGATAGATAGATAGATAGATAGTAGATAGATAGATAGATAGATAGATAGATAGATAGATAGATAGATATAGATATAGATATATATTTCTGAAACAATTCATTCATTGTATCTATCCTAAATGGCCAAAAGTATATAGAAATCTAAACAAGTAGGAACAACTGAACCTTAGGTCTGTATTTTAGCGCAAACATGGTTGGACAACGAAATGGGACGGAACACAGGCTCCATGACCGACTGAGGTGTGTCCGACAACAGGGGATGAAGTACAGAGGTGATTTACAGTTTGGCAGTTTGAGAGTTTACTTTGTTCAGTTGGCAAATATCTGCCAGCTTCTTACAAACGTACAAAGTGGTCTTAGGAGACAGGGCTGGCCAGGGCTAGCTGGTCAGCATGCTCAATTCTATAGACATCTCTGTAGTGCAATATATAAATAATTCTAACAAGAAGGAAACTGTTGTCCTCACACATATATAAATTCTGGCCACATCTTACAAATTGCTCCTTTAATTCTTCTGGGAGGACCAAGGAATCTGCTCACAATCAACCACAACAGTGTTTGTGAGCTCACACACTGATGTTGGGTGATATGGCCGTGCCTGAAGTTGGTCAGTTGATCCCAAAGGTTTTCTGAGGTCACTGCTCTCTGCAGGCCAGCCAAGTTCCTCCACACCAAACTTTTGCTATGACCTCAAATTGCACATGGGGGCGTCATCATGCCGAAACACAAAAATGTCTCTCCCCAAAAACTTATAAGAACTTAAATATCACTATATGCTATAGCATTACAATTTCACCGAAGAAAAACTAAAGGGAAAAAAACAAATCACACTGAAACCAAGAAAAATAAACTTGTATATGTTCATTATTACAGTATATTCACATACACATCTTATCATTTATCATTTATCATTTATGTGTATGCTTTAGCAAGATGTTTTGTTTTTTGGATCAAAACATCATGACAACACAGCTTCATTTGGTTGCGCTGAAGTGAGAGCGAGACAGAGTGACATGCAGTGCAGCACAAGCAGATAGACTTGAAAGGGCCTGCAGGCTGCAACTGGCCCACTGTGCCCTGTTCAATAAAGCCAGCCGTTTTATGACCCCGCCTCTCGGCATTTTGATTTTAATACTCTTTCTTGCTCTTTCTCACTTCCCCTCTCTGTGTCTCTTTTGCCACAAAATGCTCCGGACTTTATTTTCATTTGTCTTTGAATTCCCACTCTGCCTATCCCCCGTCTGTCTTTTCAATCACGTACTCCTGAACGCTGGAGAGAGAGTCAGGGTACGACTAATGCATGGGGTGGACGAGGGGGGAGGGACAAGCTGGACTAACCAGATTAGCAAGTATCCTATTTCTCACATTGACAAATTAATTTCCGTACAAATTAAATGAAGGAACCCTCCCTTGATAATTCCCAAGGAAATTGAAGATGGTTTTGAAGAATGAAATAAAACAACTCCTTCTACAAGAGAAAAAAAATCTAATTACCAGCACAGCAAAATACTGGAAGGCTAATAAATTAGCAAGAAATAGAGCTGGGTAGCCAGAATACTATATGGTCTGTGAAACTGAGTAACGTAAGACAGAGAGGTTGCCACTGAGGTGGATCTGGGTCCAACGGTGATCCTGAGAAAGGAAAAGACAGAGAAACACAGAAACTAAAACCAGCCTCGTCTATTACAGGATATGCTGTTTTCCTGCAGGCAATGGCAAGGCAGAGGTAAAAAGACAATAATAAAAGTGTGGGAGAGGGCAGGATATGGAGGACGAGGGAGGAGAAAATAAACAGCACCCAGACAGAGACAAAGTGAGTGGCAGGCGACCGGCGAGAGGCTGTCTGGTCTCGGGCGGCTCAGATCCACTGACATTTACAGAGTGGCCGATCGCTCCTCGCCATCCTCCCCTTGAAAAGTTCAAACGCACACAGATCCACAGAGGAAATGCTACGGCTGGTGGATTAACGCGCTCTCTCATCCCCCTGCACGCCTCCCCTCCATCTTGGTGTGTTACGGCTGTCACTCTCGACTGTGTGCGCGTCCGGTTTCATGTCTGTCTTTTACAACAAAGGGCAGATTCCCAAACTGATTGAGAAACACAGTAAAACTTTTCCTGCACGTCTGTGTGTGTCTGCGTCCAACATTTGTGTGTGCTGAGCGGCCCTGGCAGACAGACAGGTATGTGGAGAGGTGTGGGAACCCAGGGCGGAGGAGGGCTGCTGAGACGAGCCTAATTAGAGCTGAGCAGTCGGCTTTTGGCCCCAGCAGGGGAACTCTCCGCCACCACCACCGCCTCGGTGCCATGTACGTCCTACTGCTTCACACACAAACACAAAACACACACACAAACTGACACATGCTTGCTGGTACTTTGGCCGGCTCACTGGCTGGGAGGAGAGGCCGAATGCACTTCCCCTGACCTCCTCGTCATCTCTGTTTTTTGTAATCCCTCTCTTGCCATTACCCTCTAACTCTGTTGCTCTCCTCCGCTCCTTGTTTAGATTCCTGCATTCCATTCCAGTCCATTTATATTTTTTAGTTCATAAAGACTTTTTGGTCATTATAAGGGGATATATCAGCCTGGTTTAACTTTGCCTATAGTAACTAATATGAACAGAATATGTTTTTTCCAAATAGGCACAAGGATTCATAGTGTCTCACAATAACAGTGGCAATACGACATTGCAGTTACAAAATTGATGAATTTCCTAATAATGGAACATTAAATTTCCCATCATCCTCCACAACTGCCTCCATTCAAGATGTTCGGGTGTAACAGTACATGTATTAGTACTGAAGCGTCATGGTACTCACATATGGCGATTGCATAACCGTTCTGTTCCACAAAGCTTTTTGCCAAGCGCAACAGCAGAGGAAGAAGAAGGAGAGGAACACACAAGAATCAAGATGAAGAGGAAGACACCATCACTGTCCTTTGCAAATTCAAAAAAGATCTTCTGTAAAATCAGCTGTGTGATGGCCAGTGGTGGAATGGATGAGAAGGGTTTGTTGGTGGTGTGTTCTTAAGTTGTATGTGAGTGGTAAAATATGACCCCTGCAGTTCACTGTTTATGGCTTAATACACTACAGTCTTTGTATGTTTGTCCCGTTGTACTGAACTCGTGCCAAACCATGAGGTATGTACTGAACCATGACTTCAGTCAACATCCCTGGTCTATAAGACTGTTTTGTCTTCTGTTAAGCATTGTAGGGCCTCGCTTTAAGTTATTACACAAGCATAAATAATCATCATCAAACTTACATGATGTTCAGTCTACAGCAATGACACCATGGAGTGCTAAAAAGGACAAAAAGTAACCAGGCACCCTGACTCGAAAACAGCTTCATGATAAGTCATTTTAGAGCTTTTGTTGATGATCTCTCCAGCTATGGTGCTTGAACTTTCCGCGTCGCTCGCCTCTCCCACCCCACATGCAGCTCAGAATGAATCCGCCGGCGGAGATGATGGTCGGCCTGCCCTCTTCATCACCTCTTAATCAGAGTGTTGGCACTGACTGCCCAGAATTGGATCAACCTCCATGACCCCTGCTGCTGCTTTCCTTCCAGAGGTCAGCCTCACATCACTGCACTGTCTCCGAGGCAGCGGCACGCGCTCTTAAATGAAATCTTATTTCTCCCTCTCCCTCCTTCCTGTCTCTCTCTTTGTCTTTATCTCCTGGTGGCTGGCTGTATTAACCCGGGCGTGATCTCTCGCAGCTCAGGCCTAAGCGACTGCAGTTCTCTTTCTTCATTCTGAGTAGTGCTTGACTTTTGTGTAATAACAGACTTTAGTCTAGACAGAATTCTCGTCAGTCGATACCACCGAGACCAATATTTATGACAAATGATTAACACGACAAGTTGTTCTTTTGACCACAGGTAAAACAGGCATGCAGCCATAGTTCCCGTGATTGGATTCGATTGCAGGATAGCTGTAGTGTAAACAACACTGATTGCACATTGTCTGCAGGAACTCTTACTTAGTGTCCAAGATTAGGGTTTGTTTCTCCCTCCCAGGGCTGGTGAACAATAAAAATCATAAAATAAAATAAATAAATCTGCCAGCTGCTAAGAATAAGTTTTACTGACTAAGATCATGATGTATTTTTTTCATATAAATTTGTTACCTTGCCAGTTTTTCAAACTAATTTTGTTTTACAGAATCAATTAACTCATCTAGCGGTAATAACTCATTTTAAGTGTGCCAAGTTTACAACAACAGTATGACGAACGGTAAATTAAAATTACACGAGGGCAGTCTGTTAGCTTCTCAAAAGAGTGTGGCAGTACTTGCTGGAGTCAGGCTGCTGCTTATCACTCTGAATATACGTCGAGTAACAACTTATTGAAATGCTCACATGCTTTTGTTCCATTTCTGTTCCAGTTTCTGGTTTAAGTCTCCGATCCGTCTTTCAGCATTATTTACATGAGGTTTATAAATACAAGTTTTACCATTTTATTGTTTCTACTCTACACACTCAGTATGTACACTGTCTACATCACATACTGTGCAGTATATGCCAGCTGTGTACATGAACCCCATGAATGTATTTATTGTGTTACATAATTTGTCCATCAAAGATGAGCTTTACCATAATGTACGTTTTTTTCTTGCTTTGGATTGACAGACTGATAATTTTTCTCTAGTCAAAGAGACAATAGATGTTCAGCGATAAGTTAATTAATTGATTAGCCAATCGAACACTCACCAAAGGTTTTGTAATCACAGCTGCAATGGCTGCAACATAATCCTTTGGGGCAACTCCAACCGCCAAAGTGACCTTTTTGGCACTGGCAGACTGAAGTCGTTTCTGTTTTACAACATTACAGAAACAATTCCGACGGAGATAGACCTAGTTGTTTGATAATATGAGCCTTTTTTGTGACCAGAAACACAAGTCTCATCAAGGAGAAATTGTTGCTACGGTGGTTTATCAGGATTGTCACAATCATCTAAATGTTCGGCCATGGCTTTGGAAAGAGATTCTTGCTGGCGGTTCTGGTAAATTCTCAACCCATTTTCTCCAATTCTGACTCAAATTTCTACCATAGTCTTCCCACAGCAACTCTTCTCCCGGGAGATTTCAGAGTTGCACTTTTCCTTGAGCAAGTCATGTGTTTCTGGTTACAAAATAAGGATCTGATTATTGTCTGTGGGAGCTGCCCCAAAGGATTATGTTGCAGCAATGCCGTGTCACAGCTGCCAGCTGAGGAAATCTACTGGACTGATTCTAAAACCTTTGGTAAGTATGAATCAGTAACTCAACATGTAAATATAGGGTCCAGGATTAAAAATACCAGAATTCCCCTTTAATTGTAGGGATTTGCTGTTTGACTTTATTTACATTTATTAACTGAGAGCTTTTGGACCATTGGTTGAACAAAAGAAGCATTTGAGACATTTTAAGATCTCACCTTAGCATCAATCGCTTAATCGTGAAAAAACTGACAGATTATTCAATAATAAACAAAACAGCAACCTCTTTCGTTTCCTACAGGCCGGAGTGAGCTTGGCCTGAGAGGTTTCACTGTGGCAGGATGTCACAGCAAACGTCAACACACACTGACAAGTACGTGTTCATGATGCATGTCTTTGGTTTGACTGGTTTCACACACACACACACAACCACAAGATGTCAAGACACAGAGGTATCCATGCATGAATTTACTGTATGTTTTCAGCTCCCAGCGTTGCAGTGCATGTTTGGAATCGACCTGCATATCTAGTGTGCTTGTACGTGTCTTTCCTTTGTTAAGTCAAATTGGTGGTCATCGTCAAGACACACACACACACACACACACACACACACACACGCGTAGGCACACATATAATGTAAAGTCCGGCTTTCCCGGCCTCCATTTTAGAGCCGCGTCCAATATGTTGCCCGATGCTTTACTCCTGAATCATCCCCCCCAGGTATGTAAGCTCTTCATTAAAGCTGTGGCAATCAGAGGGGAAAAAGTACTGCTCCTCGTAAAGAGAATAGATTACTTCCCCATCTTTCACAGAAAGCTGTTTGCTAGAGTAGACACTCTCCTCCATTTTCATTAGCAGCTTGACTACTATATATTCTCCATATAATTGAGGTTGAAACCTCCTGCACTGTAATGGGGCTTTCCATAACAGTCTTTTAAAAGTGAAAGCCTGCCATCCTTGGGCACTGCATGATATGGGCGCATGCGTGCACGTGTGTGTGCACGCGTGTATCGCTATCAAACAAATCACTTCCTCTCATTTTATTCCTCAGACGCTGCTTTGAACATACAAAGGCGTGTCCCCACTTTTTTCAGACACAATAGCTGAAGTATGAAAGATGGAGATGAAAAATCAGATGTCCGCTTCTCTTTGGTAGGGAGATGCAGATTTGTTACTCACATGCGAGGATCCACGCTGGGAGACAAGGAAACTAAAGGTGGTTTGGTTGTTGTTGTGTACAGCCATGCACTTTAATTGGTACAATTTGACTAAATAATCACAATCCTCTGAAATCCCTTTTTACATGCTTGTTTATGCATGAGTTTAAAACTTCCCTAATAATTCTTTCATTTTATGTCTTTTATGTTGCTTTTATGTCCCCTCCTTTTATGATGTTTTATGTTTGCCGTGGTTTTATGATAAGATGTTTGTGCAGGAATGAGATTATAATGTTTACGATTGCTTTATAAACTACAAGCCACAGAAAAGGCCGAACAGTAGCTATAATTCTGTTGCCTAGGATCTTGCAAAAATGCCATCTTTTTTGGGACTAATTAAGCGGACAGGTTTTTCTCAAACTAGTCTCCTTAAATTAACAGACAGGGAAGATACTGCAGCAGGGTTATATCTCGCACAAGCCAAGTTGCAGAACTCAAACGCAACACGGGGGGGACTTTTTTCTATCATCTGCAATTCACCGCAGCTCCTCAATCAGACTGAACATCTGAGACGCCGACATCTGAGGGAGACTTAAGCTGATGAAAGGTAGCTATCAGGATCTAGACGTGAAGTAAAGTCAAGATGGTCAGTGGTAAATGTGAGGGAAATTACTTGGCTGGAGCAATTCATATAGCTAATGAAACATTTTGAGTCAGTCAGAAGGCAGTGATTTTTTCAGACTTAATTTTTCCTTCCAAGGGGAGGATGGCCCTGAACTCATCAATATGATCTGGCTTTGTTTTCCACTGCAGATGGACCAGATATAGAGATACCGTGGCACGAAATGACAAAGAATCTCTGCAACGATACTGAAATCTATCAGGTGGATCAAAGTCCTCATCACAACGGTGTGCTGCAACCAATCTGGCGCTCGTTTTCTGTATCATCAGCCAACCTTTAAAAACAACTTCCTCAGTACTATGTATCATGCAAACATACCTCTGTGCATCTTCTACTTCCAGCCTATTAGCCTGGCTCACGCCATCAAACCTGCTTGTAACATAGACAACTCAGCTCCCTGAAGTTAGCGTGGGTGATTTGTGGCAGTGTGTAAATTGGAAGTTGCGGGGTCTGAGTCAAAGCAGAGTCATAAATAGGAGGGAGGGGAGGACGACAGTCAGATTTGGGGGCCGGTGGGGGATTGATGGAGACCAACCGCCTCACGCAGATGAGAGACGCATTCATAATAACTACCTCATCACTCTGCTCAATCACCAAGCCAAAGTGTAAAATAGAACAGAGAGGAGTGAACAGACAGGGAGACCAGACAGACAGCTGACGATATGAATAAGGACTGTAGCCCTACTGTCTATGACTGTTGTAAAAGAGAGACCAACCTCACTTAAAATTCTGCCTTCGAATTCAGCCCTTTAAGTGCTGAATATATTACATTTATATTGCATATAAGTATTAAAACATTATAATTTCAAAATTGGCGTGCAGTGAGTGCAGCAGCACAACAATCTTCAGCTCCCAGATAACAGCCTGAATGCGAAGTGAATTTTGCATTTAAATCAATCTAGAATTTCAAATCTCTGCATCGTTAATGTTCTATAATATAAAGCTCATACATATAATAATGTAGTCAGCTCGACTAAAAATAGCTCTATATGCTACTGTCTTAACTTAGATTGAAATTTGATTGTAGTGTCTTTTAAGGAGAATATTAACCGACCAAAACAAACCCAAAAACTGTGTTTGCACAATTTCTCGGTCCCGAATTGCATCTGTGGATATTCCTTTTAGGCTACATTCAACTTCAGCCTCAGAGTGCTCCCCTGCTGCTTCCTGGGCATCCTGCTTTGAGCCTAGGGTGATAAGTGAAGGCGTCTAAGATGAGCATTTCAACACAACGGTGGCAGGACAGAAAAGAAGGAGACTGTTTAGTGAGACCAAAACCTAAAACTATAGAGGTGAGTGGGACAAAAGCAGGATTTTGAAAAGTGAAAAGGACATGTCCTTCTCACCCCCTGTGGAAATCACAACCTTGGCTCTGGCTATTATTTCTCTGTTCAAAAAAACTAAAACAAATGTACTGCACACTCTCATTTCTCTTCCTGACAGTCATGGACTGAAGTACCACAAGTTGGGATAAAGCATGGAATTTCTGCTTTGTATAAATTAATTCTTTACTTCATTTAGTGCCACTTATCTAACCCCCATCCGCTCACATCTTCCAATTTATTGTGCATGCAATCGCCCAACAATCCCAACAGTTCCATCTTAGAGCAGCTCCATATCTCTTGGTCTTTATAACGCTCTGTGCTAAAACTGGGCCACGGAGCTGAAATGTTGCCATACATGTGAAATGCTGAGTCAGACCAGGGTCCCTTAGCTCATTCTCATTGCTGTGTCAGAGGATGTCCGTGTTTGTTTTAAATTAATGTGCATGCGTGAATACATCTTGCTCTGGTCTGTGCATTATCCATAATGTATGAGTTGACACTGTGCACGTTGTTGTGTGTATGTGTGCCCTAGTTTGTGTGTTCTTGCTCTGTGGTGTGATAATGCATCAACATTTGACAACTCTGCCGTGTGTGTGTGTGTGTGTGTGTGTGTGTGTGTGTGTGTGTGTGTGTGCGTGTTGGTGGCTGCACAGCCCAACCCTCCGGGGGACCATCAGTGTGTGAGTGTATGAGTGAATAATAACTTCGAGGAGGGCGGGGAGATGAGAGGCTGCGACCACCAATCGATTCCTCTGCTGTTTCTCAAATTAAGAGGGAGGGATGAGTGTGAGGGATGGACAGAGAAAAGAGAGAGAGAGAGAGACGGGAGGGTGGGTCCAGGGAGCATTTTGGTGTGGAAGGGGTGGAGGCAGGGGAGGAAGAGATGTACACAGGCATAGGAAGAGAGAAAAGGAAATAGATTGGTGGAGAGAGAGATATAGATACTGAAGCAGAGAGTGAGGGGAAGCCAGTAGAGTGAAAGACAGCCAAATGCTGACAGGAGCCCAATTAAGTGTCATCCCAGTGGAGACAACCATCCCCATCCTCTCCTGCCAGGGCAGTGTGGCCTCACGCTGGTTACACAATTTCATCAGAGCACACAAACTCGCAGTATCTTTACAGTTTTGACACACAAATAGACATTCGCACACATCTGCAATCTCCTGAGGGGCTCAGCCTTTGGAGGACCCGGGAACGACTCGGTGCCAAAGATGGCTGGCGCCAGCAGCAACTGGTCCCAGGGTGCAGATCCGTGCCAGAGGCTAACCCACTCATCTCTTCTCTACCCTGCTCTGCCCACCCACCAGCTGCTGCCCATAGGCAGCACATACACGCACAGCCCTGGAGTAAGCTGGATATCAAATACGAACACACATGTGCCACATCTGCCCACATATACACTAGTACATACAAGCACGGAGACACACGTAAACAATTTAGCACATGTCTCTCACACAGGCAGTGGCCTTGGAGGTGGCTCGCTGTTCCTTAGAAAAGCCTGGTTAATGTGGGAGGCCGGCGGCCCTGGCGGCTTTGGACTATGGCAGAGTGGATTGACTGAATGACTGGCGATGGCACTACAGCGGGATTAGACGGATGCTTCATATTGACATAGAGAACAAATCAACATACTCTAATAATTCCCTTTTCACATGCTGCGGCTGTGTGAGCGGAAACCACCAAATGGAAGGGAATAATAGAGGTCGAGGCAGACGGGTCCCCCTGTGAGTGCTTCTGCCCCCCCAGACAGCACAGCACACATCTGCACGCATACACACAGATAGACACAGCACACAAGCACTGATTGGAAACAAGTGATTCTTTTGACTGCACGCACGAGTTTCAAGAGAAAAAAAAAACTTGAGAGAGAGCAACATGATGGGAACATATGAAAGGCAGAGACAGAAAGACACGAGAGGGACAGAGGATGAAAGAGGGAGAAGAGAAAAAAAAACGACAGTAGGAGCGTGAAAGAGAGCCAGAATGGTTTTTCGACATGTGAAAAAAAGAAGGAGGGACACTGTTATAAATTTCCCAGGCCTGCCTTAGATTTAATCTGAGCAGGGATGCAAACAACACACCGGTCCAGCCTCAACAGGGTGCTGCGTGTGGAGTGTGAGTGTATGCGTGCGTGTGTGTGTGCGTGTGTGTGTGTGTGTGTGTGGGCGGCTGAAGGATTGGTTGCCAGGGAGATTCTGACATATCGGGCCCCACTCCCTGCTGCCCTCAGTTTAGCCTCGACAAGTCAGAGAAAACGCTTTGCGGCGGCCCGGCTAATTTACAATCTCGCTCTCTCTCTCTCTCTCTCTCTCTCTCTCCCTCCCTCCCTCCCTCCCTCCCGCCCCCGTCTCTTCCTCTTCCTTTCGTCATTATCTTTCTTTTCTCGGCATCAAAGACGTAGGACTTTTCTATTTGTAATTTCTACACCTCATTGTACCAATCATTATAACTTTACAATCTGTATCTGTGCAGCTGAACGGCTCCTGTCGCCATCCCTTCCCTCCTCTCATTTCACTCTCCCTCTTCCTCCCTCCTCCTGCTCTCTTCTTTCAGTTCTCTCTGCTGTTTCCTCACTTTGCTTTCCCTCTTAGGTAGGCTGATGTGGTTGGGACCTGTTGTTCTCATCCGGTGACAGCCAAACAGGGCCTGTTGTAATTAGTGTGGAATTCTAATGAGCTTATCAGGTCAAAAGCAGCTTAGTCCTCCAGGACCCTAGCAGGGTAGAAATTAGCCCCGCTCCCTACCAGACAAAAACACACACACCCGCACCCGCATTACACAATAACACATTGTGCATACCGATGATACAAGCGCGATTCATTAACAAACACTTGCTGACAAACTCAGCCTCGCCCTCTCCTCTCATAAAGGGATTAGCCCACTTTACATCAGTCAGTTAACAAAAAAAGCTAATTATTAATGCGAGTGGCGAAAACAACAAAAAAGGCAACAGCAGTAATATGTAAGGCTGTCATTGTGCTACATTAACAAGCAGCTGGAGGGGAGAATACGTCATCTGGAGAGAGAAACTGCACACAGTGACCACAGACATGCAGAAAAAAAAAAAAAGTCAAGATTTTTGTGTCGGGCTTATTAAAAGCCGAAAACATCACACTACTCGTCTCATCTCTGTCTGGTCAGTGGCAAGCTGCAGCGGACCGGGCTGAGGCAGCCAGACAGCCCCTATCTCCATTAAAAATCTCCGCAATTAGTTCTGGGAAAGTTGCAGCGATATGCAGACAGCACAGAGGGAAAGGCGAGGTACATTGATTAAGTCCCGCAACAGCTGTACCAACAGGATTATACTCAAGAATTTTAATCGTACTTGTCAGCCATCTTCAAATACGATAAGATGCCTGGCATTTTTTTTTTTTTTTTAAATGGAGGAAGCTGAATGCAGATGAAGCTAATCGGGAAAGTCAAACTGAAAATTAATTACATTTTTTTTTGTCTGCAACAGCATACATGTCTGCTCCGAAAGTCACTTCTGCTGAGTTCTTCTGTGAGAAAAATACATTTTGCACCACATAGTTTCTCAGTAATTGGACAGATACCGTTGTCATATCCAAAATAGTTGGATTTAAAGGGCGTGAGTGAAGTCTATCACGGCAGGAGAACTGACAACAGCAAAGGATTGTGGGAGACCAGGAGGGGTGGGTGGAAACAATCCATTTCCTATGTTTAGTGCCTTCGCGCAGCCTTCCATCTGTTTGATTCTGGACTGGTTAACATTCAATCACTTGTGTGTGCGCGTGTGTGTGCGTGCGCATGTGTGTGTGCTTCCCAGGCAGGACAGAAATTGAAGGGAGAAACTCCTACGCTCAAAATGCTCGAAGACAGAACTGTCAACCCATTCTCATTCCCTCTATAGGGCTGCTTTATTAAGCTTTTGTACAAGCTATCTGAATTTAACTGGTATTGGCCAGTCCGGGTTTTACTTGGTATTGGACTGGAACAGAAACAGCAGTGTCGCCCATCACTAATAGCTACAACAGTTAGCTGAAGTTAGCCTGGGGAAATGCAAATAATGACAGTGCATAGACAACAAACACGTACTTGTAAAAAGTCTCACAGCTACTTCTGCTCTGTGTTACTCTCACCAAATTCCATATTTGGGAAAAAAATCTGCGCCGTGCCTCTAATCTTCAACCGCTATCATCAGTTCCCAAGTTGGGGTAACAATGGAGTTAACTGAAAAACGTCTGCGTCATGCCGAATTGCATCTTTCTGCATGTCTATTGCAATGCTGACAGGACTGAAACAAACATAGTTTAGTCTCATGAGTGGGTCTCAATTCAGTGCATTACAGGAGTCTAAATAGCCCACTCAACCTAAGACAAAATGAGATAAACAATATCTAATCATTTGAAACCTGATTGTTACATGTGAATTACATCAAGCCCATGCTTCCCCCTGGTCTCAATACAAAATCCCAGCCTTGGTTAGCCAAAGAAAGAGCAGAAAGGACCAGACATAAACTGAGAGCCAGAGAAATAGAGAAAAACGCAACAGCAGCAGTCCTCCAAGGTGAGCGACACAGACAGCCACAGACAGACCCTGGCCGTGGACCCTGAGAGTTAATGAAGCAGTTCTTCTCTAATGTCTCTGCCTGCATCCACTCCAGCGCAAGGTAACAGACAACCAGACAATGATGCTCTCCTCTCCTCTGCTTTTAGTCCTCACCGTTGCCCTGAAAACTAATCCCGGTCGCAACTCATCCCTCACCACGTACACTGTAAACCACACCTGCCTCTGTTCCGGACAAAGGCATAAATCTGCCCTTGTTTCCAGGTAATAAAGAACTTCTGATATAGCAGGAGAGCAGCCGAGAGAAAAAAAAAAAGAGTGAGAGAGAGCGGGAGGGAAAGGACTTGTGTCGGGGCGCTAAATATGAGCTGCAGTGGTGAAGAAACAGATTTATTGAGGGAGAGAACAAACTTCCTGACTAATGAAGTGAATAAAAGATTAATGGCGCTGATGCCACGTGGTATAACGGTCATGACGAGGGAATTACATACAAAAGTCTGACGTCATTCCAAATAACACAAGCAATTTTAAGCGAGACAAAAATGATGGGGTGGTGAAGGGTGTCTTGGACACTGCAGCAAGCACTGGAGAGCAGCAGCAAAGTCAGCAAAGTAAGAGTTAAGAAAATCTGCCGCTTTAATGTCAGATTCAAGAAGAGATATTCTGGTGTCAGTTTCACAGACTCAAACTGAAGCACCAACTTCAGTTCAAGGCTGGTTACGCATACCAGTTCATTTATGCTACCCAGTATTAAACAATGACATGAACAAGAGCTGCATCACATCTTACAGTTACTCTCATGGGTTACTAAAAACATGAACAACTGTCAACAGAAATTGAAGTGAAGAGATACTTGATTGGACGATATGATAAGCGTCGCTTTCAGTCAGCATTACCTGCTGGGATATAAAGGGCTTAATCTGAGGTAACGAGGACACAACTACTCTTAGTTTCAGGTGAATATACACCAATGAAACATAACAACTGGTATTATTTTACGTTTTTGCCCCGAAATCCTGTTAAATCACACAGACTGGACCTTTTTTATGTCAGCTCAAGGATGAACAAAGGTAAGAAGAAGCAATTCTGTCTGTTAATCAGGCTAATTCTACTTTCCAGTGTCTTCATTTTCTAATAACAAATAAATGTATCTGACCTCTGTATGAAATGGATGTGGTGGTTCCATTTAGCATTGTATTTTAACCATAGTGTTTTAATGTAAAATACCCAGATTGATTTATCTATCTATTCTTGCCATATGGAACTCTCTTAAACCAGGGAGATGTCTCTGTTTGCGTTTCCAAATACAAAATGCACAAGTTGTCAAACTGATTTATTTTTCTGTATATGCAATGCACTGCTTGAATGCATTGTATTGGCTGTCAAACTGGTGGATATCTTTGTCTGTGTGCTCGGGGTGCAGCACTTGTTTTTAGTGTGCTAGTAAGTTCCGTCGACCACCATACAGAGAAGGTTAAATCACACTTACCATTTGAGGTCTGCTAAACAGACTTGCCAGACTTTTTGGAGACTCCCTACAGCTATACAGAAGCCGTTCGAGTTATGAGAGTGTGTCTGAGACAAGTGGATATTGCCTTACTACTGCTCTTCCCCCAGGGGAGGCTGGGTTTCTGCAGCACCTCACACACTGCATCTGATAACATTCCCACTAATACCAATATTGTATAACTGGCACACTTGTCACGTCTCATTTTTCCCGTTTTCATCATTAAAACGGGCCTGATGAATTGCATTGCCTGTGACATGACAGCACTCTTCCCTGAGAGATAACTGATCTAGTTTGTTTTGTCTTTCACACCTATGCACCAGAGCGAGGGGGCGACTTTGTTGTGTTGTGTTTGATTTATGTCCACACAGGCGCACTTGTAAGTCCATCTGTTAGCGCAGGGTTTTGCTAAAGAATAGCTTTGATTTCCTCCCTGAGCCGCTCTCTTCACGTATTCCCAATTCAAGCCTGTCTGATACAGTACAAATCATTCATCATCACAATTAAGCAGGCGTGAAACCAAAATCAATATCATGCATCCTGGTTCCTGTGGAGATATAATAAAGTAACAAGTAAGCATAAAGTCTGAGTCTGTCTCTCTCCCGATGCCAGGTATTTTAAATCCTTTACAAGATACGCTGGATTCTCAATCATGAAACCACTTTTTTAGTAGCTTTTTTTATTTCCATTAGCACTCAAATGACACAGAATAAGACAGGAGAGAACTTGTTGATTGAGTACAGCCTAGTGCCTCAGAAGAAAAGCAATCAGCTTGCTTGTTTCCTAGTGTTTCCTCCCTGCAATCTATTTGATCAGTTAGCCTGCAACAGGTTTAATAAGCTCAATTTACATCCCACTGCAGCACAATCGCATCTTATGCCCTGACACCTGTCTGTCATTTGACAGCCATGCGTGGGACACGCGAGAGATCAATCTTTAATGCAGCTAATGTGGGAGAGAGAGAGTGTCAAGAGAGAGGCAGAGTGCGCGGGGGTGGCGCTGGGGGTGACGACGACGCTGAGACAAAGACAGAGAGACCAAGACGGAAGATGACAGCAGAAGAGAGACAAAGGCGAAAGAGAAATTGACAGTGATATTCTTGGACTGGATGTGAGGCGGTGAGTATGAGAGGCTAGGGGGGAGGAGGGAAATGTCACGGCCAATCTCTAATGAAGGGCCTTCCGGGAACTATAGTTAGATAAATTATTTAAAGGCTTTCATTTAAAAATGTCCAAAAAACTGTGCTGCAATGATTTGCGCAGGGGCTGGGGAAAGGTCAGCTGTGTGTTGGGAGTGCTTCATTAACCTCCCACCACCTCCCTACCTCAATTATTTCTGTCAAAGAGCACCTGGGGGGGTTGGGGTGGGGGGGAGATATTGAGAAAGCGCGGCTGCCGTGGTCGCAGCTGATACCACTCCGCTGCTGAGGCTGCCGCTCAGGATACGAGAGCTGAAGGGGCTTCTACTCCGCTCGGCTTATCTCAGAACCTGGTGGCGGTCCATTCCAGGTGGAACGTTTGGGCGTCTGCAGTGTTGTTAAATCACCGGAGACATGCAGGGTAAAGGCTAGATGAACTCGGATGTGGGCTTGTGTGTGTGCGTGTGTGTGTGTGTGTGTGTGCGTGAAGAAATGGGTAGGGGGGAAGCTGTCTGGTTCCCAGTCCTCGGGAGTGTTAAATGCTTTGATCTTGCAAAATGTTTTCTACAACCGTGGAACTACCAGCGCTGCAAGGGAGTCTGACTCTCAGACACGTGCAAGTGCGCACACACATACACTCATACGAAGTTCACTGACGCCCCTAACCATGTGCAGCAGCAGGTTATAACTTTTTTCCCTCTTTTTCCACTCCATCACTTGCCTCATCTCTCCCTTCACTCTTCTTTCAGAGTGAAGTGTCTCTTTTTGAGTGTTCGTGGAACGATGGACAAAAACTGTCAGAGTTGCTGCTGGAGGAGAGGCCATTGGGTTATTCAAATCAAATGGGTTTATCCCCTTAGGAGCATGAGTGAAATAATAACCTTTCTTGGTCATTATATTTTGAAATGTCTTGACATTTGGAGGAAAAAAACTGTTCGACCTGAGAAAAGATGGAATGCTGAATTATCCTCTGGGGACAATGAATATCGATGCCAAATTTCATGTCAACCCAGGAAACCTGGCCAGTTGCAGGTGAAGGAATTTACACCACTGACCAACTGCAAACCATCTTGACAACACGGACCTTTGGGAGTGCAGAGTTGATACTCAAAAATGAAGGCTATCATATTAGCTTTCAATACAACCATAAAACCAAATACATTCAGTTAAAACCAATACATTCCTATGAACGAATGGTGCTAATTTCCTCAATTTGACTGTGTCAGTTTCTAGTGTGTTTGGACAATTCAAGTTCCACAAAAACACACCTAAATATCCTCAAACATTCCCCAGGGAAGAAACAAATCTTATACCTCCTTCTCTTTTTTTGCGCTTTGTCGGTCTTGTTTCTCTGATCCCATCCCAGTGAAGCAACAGCAGACTAATTGTCAGGCTGTTCCTCCAATGCCTAATTTCTGGGTTAGGGGGCAGCTGTCGACTCCCCAGAGCTTGTAAAGAAAGGGAAAGTACAAGGGAGAAGGAAAGAGAGAGGAAAGGGGGGGGAAAAAAGTGGACAGGGAGGATATATGATCTCACTAACATTCCCTGAAATCCCTCTATTTTTGTAGTGCCAAGAATGCAACACTTCCAAAAGACAGAGAACATGAGAAACTGAACAGCACAAGCTCAAACACACATCTGCATCACCTCCGACAGGCACGGTATTTGGAAGAAAAGTGCTGCAGTCTGACCGCCTGATGGGAGAAGGCATTATGTTGTTCATATGGCTTCAGATTCTGTATTTGTCTCAATCAGGCCTATTCAGCTGGCAAGTGTCTTCCACATAAGAGCCTTAATATAGGCCGCTACATCAAAGAGGTGACTAATCAGGCTGACGGAAAGAGGTGTCACAGAGTGTCAATCCTTCAGGGCTGCTGCCTGTCTCTCAGGGAACCCACTCCATCAGCTCTGACCTCAAATAACCCAGCGCGCGCACACGGCACACGCACGTGCAGCATGGTATACTTAAACATTTGAAAGCATCCATGTGCAGTTACATGTATTCTTTCAAGAGTTTGCTTACGCACGCACAAACATGCTGTACTCATGGATTCTAACCCAGCGAAACATATCTCATGGGGAATCAATGTGAGAGACGACTTGGCTCAATGATAGGCCCCTGTTGATGAGGACTGGGAAGGAGGAGGTAAAAAATGGAAACTCATCTTGATGTATTTGGGTCAATTTCACGTCCACGGCCGTTGCTTTGGTCAGGCCTATTTCTAGCAAGAGTGGTGGCAGTAATTAATGGGTGATAACGGATACATTTAATTGGCTGTAATCTATCCGATGAAGTGAGGAGACTCCGTTCTTTTGAGGACAAAGGCCTGCTGGGAGGCCGGAAGAATCTCGCCTCATCTGTAACGCCGTGGGCATACAGTATTGAGCGGACCGTATATCAGCTTAACAATACTTCAACTCCGTGATGCAAAACAATTAAACCGCACGGCATTTAAGAAAATGTAAATACACATTGTTCACTATGAGCATGAGTGCATCCTCCTGCATGAGCAAAGAGCAAATGAAGAAAAGCCGGGATAAAAAAAATGCCTGGTGCTTAACGTAAAACTCAACAAATCAGTTCAAGCAAGCGCTGGCTGTATGTACTCGTGGCTGCTTGGTTCTGCCCGAGAGCTCACTATACAATCTAGATACTCCATATGATAGCGGGGAGAAAATGCAGTCTGCCAAACCCTCCTCCCAGGAAAGGGGGCAAATACTTATTTGCATTGAAATGAACTGTCTGAAACATGCTTGTGTGTGTGTGTGTGTGTGTGTGTGTGTGTGTGTGTGTGTGTGTTGCAACGATACTGTGCACTTGTGTGTTCTGTCAAGGGGGCGTTGTGTGTCGACCTGCATGGATCACTAGTGATGAGGTGACTCCTCAATCTCAGCAGCCACCCTCCAGCCTCAGGGGGACCTCTGTATCTGGCTGTACTTACACATAGACTATGTTTTCTGTCCATTCCCAGTGCTGCTGCAGTGCTCTCTCATCCTCATCCAGCCATGATCTACAGTGCTGGCAGGCGGAGTAGACTCAATGCCATTGTAAATCAACATGACCTTAGAAAATCTCTGTTAGAATCTGCTATTGAATTCACTGCATAAGAGGTCACCTACCGTGCAAAAATTCATTTTAGCCATGTTGTATATCAAGAAGACACCACGTCTCCCTGTTCTGCAAAACTGTCATGTCTCCCACCCTGGTTTAAGTGGCATTTTATAGCCGGCCACCAATAAAACAACACAAACTTGCACGTGTGGACATATTCTGATTACAGCACATATTTCACCCCCATCTCTGTTACAGTCCATTAGCCTCAAGCTCGCTAGAAGGTCCAGTTCACTCTAGTAAAAAAAAACCTTTCTGAGGAGCAGCTAAACCAGTCTGTAAACCGAGACATACGCTTACATTTCCTCATGTGTAGCTTAGAACAAGCCAGCCTAGATGTTATACGCCTGGGTTTTGCTTCATCTTTAAGTTTAGAGTACATCATCAATAGTTCATAGTGTCTGGCATGGTTTAAATAATACCCACAACTACAAAGACGACTGAGTTACTGAGTTATTTTAATGGAGCCATTTCATTATAAAGCCAATATTCCAAGAAAATGTCTATTGAATCTTGCCAGTTTACACCGGGGCTATTCTGATATCATGCTCTTGTTACTCATTCTCTGTACCCTACAGAATAAATTGTTTGCTTCATGGTGAGTGGTAAATTGAGATTTGGGGCCCACATTCTGATGCATAACCTTTGTTTACCAATCTAGCAAATTTGAAATACTGCATTGTGAGATTGTCCCTGCTTTTTTTGGTTGCTTTATTGTACGTGGTTTTACACTTGGAACAGACACTCAGATATCACGGTGTAGAATAATCACAGTCCACGTGGTTGCTAATGGGAATACAGCTAGAGCCATAGTGGAGAAAATAGATAGATCCTTCACTTGTGCTAATTCCGCACAGTAAAACCACAGCATTGGAAATCGTAAAATTGAAATAATTTCTAAAGTAACAAACACACTGCTTGTTATCATTTTACTGTACATACAAACATGACCTCTTCCACAGAGAAATCTCATTATACGGTCAGGTCAAGCAGTGCAAGCATTAACACAAGAATATTTTAACTGTTAAGCAGACATTTTCTGAGGTGAGCCTCGCTATTCAGCCTGTATGGTAATAAATGAATCATACGTGCACATGGCTCTGTCACTGTGCAGGGATTCATGTAGGTGGATTTCTTTATAACCATCTCCGAACCGATGCTGTCTGTCTTTGCCTTTTCAATTACCTTTCTACAAATAAAGAGCCACTAAAAGGTGTCGAAAGGCACGGCTCAGAGCAATCTGATGAACGGAGCGGTTCAATGCCACGGGCTGACGAACTAATCAGCTGCTTGTTAGAGGCAGGCCGCACAATACATTTGTACAGCGGCATTCAAATATCAGGTAGACCTTTCATTGATACATAAATACGTATTCTGTGAGTTGTTCTTGGATGTGTGTGCGCGTCAACACAGTTCTGTGTGTCACATTGTTGTTGCTATGCAGAAGTGTGCACACACTAACGCGCTGCAGTGCTGAGGTCTTATTGTGGTGGCGGCTGAGCCCAGCTTGATGTTCAGATTGAAAGGCCATTTCGTTACCACTCCATTATTCTGTCTGATTGCCTTCTTGTTAGACGCTGTCTGTGGGAGGATTTGATTTCGCCCTGAACAGACACTAGTGAAAGGCATGTCTGGCTGTTTGACGTCATTTTCAGTCGGCAATTTCCCGTGTACAGTCAGCGTAGGTTGGAGTTTACAAAGCGTGGCTTTCTCTGGTGTTTCATGTTTATGCGGTGGCTTGTTAAATGAGCATAGCCGAACTTCCCGAAGTCACCATTTCACTGTTCGGTCCTGTCCGCAAAGGCTCTGATCGGCTGAGTTGACTCTCCAACCTTGAAAACAGCCATTTTGCCGGAGCGACGATAGATCTATTTAATTCGTCAACAAAACTTGAGATGTGGGCGGTGATTCAGACGTTTAAACCAGGCTAGGTTGAGCCTCCCTGTGCAAAGCATTATCTATGGATCACAGCACGTCTCCACTGAGTGCTCTTTATAGGTAATCAATAGGCGAGCTGGCTCATGATGGCTCTCACTCATTACAACTCTTTAATAAAAGCCCACCCTGCGGTGACTGCAGCTCTGGGTAGAATAAACACACACACAGCCATATGGGAAACCAAATCTCTGTTTACACACACACACCCAGGGAAAAACTCACCATCATTGAGCGAACACAGCATCGTTTGCTAGCAGGCAGCTCGATCCCAATCATTTATGGCTGTTGCGACAACATTCATCATTTGTACACTTTTGAACCATTCTCAGAAGTCCTGTTGGCGAGGACTTTTCGAGTATCTCTGGCTTAATCAATGTGTGCATCAGCTTTTTTGATGGGGTGCTGGGCTGAAAATACCAGGAGACTCTCAAGTAAAGGTGACACATGCACTCTTAAATGCTCCAATCAATTTTCTGCAGCTCGCATATATCAGCAGCTCAACTACCATTCTCAAGCTGAAAGCATCTTTCTTGGAGCGAGCTACGGTATGCTCTCGCTGCTCAAGCTTTGGGTGTGTATCTGTGTAGCTGTTCCTAAGCAGCTGTTGGCTCCATCTCTCCGCACATGTGGAGTCAAGTTACGGAAGCTTTTTTTCCGTCTATATATTTCCAGAGAGGTAGAGGCCTCACACCAGAATAAGGGGTCACTTTGTCATATGTGCAGGGTGAGGGTGCACAGATGTTATGCTGCACGGGTCAGTGTTCCAGGAACCACCCACAAGCTTTCCTTCGTTATGTCAGGGGCTTGGGGCGCAGAGACATAAATAGAGACAGGAGCAAGTGGCTTTACTTCAACTGTCACATACCCCAGTGCTCAACAAGCTCGGATGATTTAAATCCAACTTCAGTTACACTTTAGCATCTGCTCTGACGTGGGCTGAATCCACAGGGCAAGCCAACGCATACAAACACCACACCCTACGTGAAAACACAGCAAACAATCACCATCTTGTGCCGTTGCGCTGACAGCAAAGTCTCCAAAAGTCATAATATAAACATTTGAATATGAAGCTGTAGTTAGCTGATCACATAAAACTGCCACACAAATCAACTCCACTCTAAACACTAACACCAAAGTAAACATCAAAGATGGCTGAATATGAACAGAGAGCCTTGCGCCTCACGATACAGAAACCAGAGACAGTGTGTGGTAATGATCTAAGCCTCCTTAAGGTGCCATATCTGAGGGGAGGCTGACCTTTCTCTGCCCAGAATAGCAGGGCTTGGGGGAACAAAAGCTGTGATGACAAACACACACAGGAGATTGTGACCCCTCAGGGGCCGACGCACATGCTCCAAACACAAGCTCACATTCTGAGCTTGTACACCTGAGCTTGTAGACAAATACAGTATCTACTGAAGTCTGTGAAAATATTGTACATTTCTGTAAAACATTACATTTTAAATGACAAAGGCCCTGTCAACACATACACAAGCATTTCTTGAGACTTCTCCTTTGCATTCTGGCCTTTCCTACACATGTGAACAATGTTTTAAGTGACTGAAAACATGAAAAACACGATGCAGATACACATGCTCACCTACTATTCGATCAATAATCAAACATAATATTGTGCATTGTCAGAATGCCATATTCTCTATATAGAAAGATACAGAACAGAACAGAACAGACATTGAGAATACAAGCTGCTTCTTGTTAAGACCGACCAGTGAACCATTTAATATGCATTTTTAATTGTGTTGGTGTTAAAACTGTTGTCTGGACGGAAATTGTTTTGGTTTCGAAGTTTAAAAAAAATACTGAAGCAATAATTAAGCAACAGTCAACATTAACAATAAAGAAAATGCCATCTTTATGTATTATTCATTAAAGTAATAGTTCAATATTTTGGGTAATGCACTTTCTCATTACTTGCCAGGAGAATGAAGATAACACTCTCGGGTCCGCATGTTAAAAAGCTGGTGCTAGCAGCAGATTAGCATAGCATGGCACAAAAACTGGAAAAGGTAGTGAGATGTAACTGAATCAGTACCTAAAAAGTTCACTAACTTACAAGTGTTATCATCCTGGAGTCTTGGGAGTGATGTGAAAGGTCCAACTAGTTGAGAAAACAACCATTTCAAACTTGGAAGAAAAGCAAAGACAAAACAAAACCGCTCCAACTTTGGCAGGAAAACTGGGGGTTTTTGTAGAACCCTGTTACAGTTCCACCTGGTCCATACGCCCCGCATCCTGCTACAGCGACGGGTGTCTGTGGCAAAGTGTCTTGCTTTTCATATGGCATCAATGCAAACAGGTCAGAGCAACTGCACATCAGGTTCACAAAAGTTCCCCAAAGTTCACTAAAATGTAATTCCGAGTAGAGCAAGGGCGCAAATCTGCTTCTGTGACCGTACACTTAAAAGACAATCGAGAAAATCTGTGTGGTTTTCTGGGCCTTTCAGATGTTAACATGGATGTGGCAATCCTACCGGAATACATCTGCATGCATCCACACATTCGCCACCATCCTACACATCATCCTGAGTGACAAGCATATCGACCGCCAACACAGCCTTGATACACACAAAACCCTCAAACAGAGAGTGTCTCATATTTCAGCCTTTGTGCTTCTTTGAGAGAGCAACAGCCGGAAATATGTGGCTGTGTTGGTCAATCACTGAGAGCATCTGCAGGCCACGGAGTACTATTGTTACTACAAACAGTAAAGGGAAAAGTCTGGTGCAGTCTATGCATTCTGATCCTTAAAGCGAACATATTTCCCACTTGACAGTAGCAGGCCTTCATTGCGGTTCTCTACCAAGCGCCGAGCTGAGATTTTCACCATGTTTGACAAGGCCCTGCTCAGGGGAGGGGAGGGGCAGAAACCTAAATGTTTCAGGTGCTCATCACCTCGTTCCATCTCCCTGTTGCCTCTGTGCGTAAAGACAGAGCTGAGAGGACCTGCACGACATGTAGTGTGTGAGAGAGATGAGGTGAGACAGTGAGTGAGAGCCATGGGGGAGCCGGGGATGTGTGCCTCTCCAACCACACCGGCTAAATATTTGATGGGAGGAGGTGGTGGAGAGGAGCTGAGGTGAGAAGAGGGGGATCAGGGGTGCATCTCCTTTGGGAGTGTGGAGAGTGTCCCAGGTGTGCAGGAGGCAGGGCAGCGAGGGGGGGGGGGGGGGGGGGGGGGGTCAGGATGGGACAAGAGTCGCTACAGTCTGCCAGGTGAATTATTCATCTTGGCGAGGTCAACATTAGAACAGCGTTATGGGTGGCTTCCAGTAGAGAACAAAGAGGTCAAGGCTTTTAGCACATAGAAACAAAAACAAAAAAAAAACATACATGGCTTCAAAAATAGACAAAAATAGAGGTGGAAAGAATTTGAGCCTGACCGATTTTTGGGGCTGATGCCGATATTAGTGAGTAATATATGTGTGTGTGTGTGTGTGTGTGTGTGTATTTTAAAGTTTAACAATAAAATGTATAGTCTAAAATTACATCAATGCACTGAAACAGAAAACTTCACTAGGGATTTAATAATCATAAACAACCTCAATACCACCATATCTGTTATAGGCCGATATCCGCTGATAGTCAGTGATATATCGGTCAGGCTCTAGAAAGAATACAAAGGGGGAAAAAAAGCAGGAATACTGAAAATGAACAACATTGATGAAATACAATATAAAAGCCTCGGTTGCTATCAGAGGTCAGGTAAAGTTAATTATGCTGCTCTTGTTGCAGGATGTGGCATGAAGGGGCTTCCTTGCTCTGTTATTAACAACAGAAAAATAACAAGGAAGAAGTGGAAACACTGGATGTGTATATAGACCACCACATAAAGTATTCAAATTCCTTGACCCCTCAAGGTTGTGTTTACATTGTCATGAACATTTGTTTTCTTGTGTTAGCTGCAGCAATTCTTTGTTAGTCACAGACACAAACAAAAAAAGTGAATGAAAATGTTTATAATTAAGACTGACAGTGGTTTGTATAAGTTTATATGTGGCACTGCAGCTTTTGATTTCGACATTTGATGAATTACTGTTGAAACCTTCATTGAGATTGTTTACATTGATGGTAAATCAACTGTTTCACCTTTTAAATTGATTACAAACATTCTCAAAAACAGTGTCACAATATAATCTGGAATTCACCACAGCTAAGTTGCACAGTTGCAGTCTGTTTGTACTGTTGCATGTGTTCTAGGTCTTCAACAACACGAGACGCCAACGACCCATGGAATATGATCTTGAGTAGATCATAGCAGCCATACTTTACATTCCACATGGTGGTGTGAAGTGGACATATTGATCGTCATACCCCCCCATTGATTCTGAAGGGCATGGACGATGTGGATGTGTGTATGAGAGAGTGTGTACCTGTGCATGAAGGCCTGTGTGACAGAACAGATCCTGAGAGTAAATAAGACGGTATGGTGGGAATTTTCGCAATGTTTGCAAAGCAGTGCACAGTGCATCTTGCACACACGCACACACACACACACACAGACACACACACAGAGGTTCTGAATGTGTGGAACCAATATTATTTACAGATGAAGCTGCAATGAATTAATTATGCAAACAATGTACAATGTGCATTCTAAATTATAATACTGGGCATTGCCAGGGGCCTATTTAAATATTCATCTTTTCTTTATTAAATGAATTTCAACCATTAGCAATGTTGCAGCGATGAAAGTGAAAGTGCTTGAAGCATATTCTTTGCAGATAAAAATTGCAAGTGACTCATTTCTGAGCGCACCGTCAGCTGGTAGCTTGCATGCAAAAACATTCTCAAGCCTCATTTGTTTGGTTGTTACCAGTTTTGGAGCTGAACATACTCCAGTCTATGTGTTTCCTGAGATCTGTCTTGTTTGTAATGCAGTGCTTTGTAAACAACATGTGCAGCGCACAGGTGACTCGGCTCTTGTTGAGTTGTTTTGTAAAAATGTGTCCATATATCTGGGGCTTGAAGGTTCTAGCTTCAGGGCTAGCTTCAGTTTTTATAGAGTATAACAATCAAAGACGCCATTTGGTGGCCAAGAGAGATTTTAAGAGACTTTTGGAGCAGGTGGTCAGTTAAAAATACAGATTTAAGTATTATGCCCCTGAAGAGAAAACACTCAATGTGCTTCCAGTCAGGGTTATTCATTGAACAGCCTTTTCTACAAAACTCCCCAGTGAAGAGTGTCAAGTATGGTGTGTTATATATAAAAATGTGAAGAAACAGAACATATTGTTTGTGATAGGGAACCTATAAAGGCTTTTTGGGCACAGTGAACTAATAACCAAAAATGGTATGATACAGAGACATCTTAAACCCTGTTTAAAATAATAATAATAGCCTCTATTGATCCCAAGAGTTCAAACTTGGATGTTGCAGCAGCAGACAAACAGAAGTACAGATAAATACACATAACCCTTAAATAGATGTTTATACTGTTATATACAGACGGCACTTTATCAGCCCAATAACAGCTCGACTAGACAAACGTAGGGCATCCTACATGATAGCTGTTGTTCTGTCCCGTGCAGGGTATCATTATGAACAACAATTGACATCTGAGTCCTGACAGAAAGACTAGTGTGTCAGGATGACAAATTCCATAACACATTCCATGATGTTGAACAATAGGAGCACAGATCACTCTTTCGTGCACATCTCTTAACGTGGTAAAGTGAAAGAGGAAAGACATTGTTGGGGGTGTTATGCGGAACTGTGAAACAGGTTACACTAGCTTACTTCTTTCTTTTTTCTTTAAAGATCTTTTAGGCTTGTTCCGGGAACTTCCGTTTCTTTCTGAGACACCACAAAGGTCATGAAAGAGGCAAACTGAAAGATGAGCTGAGATTGGCTGTTGATCAACTTGTAGTCTGTCATGTGTTTTGGCCACAGCACAACTTGATGACCCTATAACAGCCTAATCTGACACCGTGAATATCTTGACAGGCAAAAGATTGTGTAGTCTGGACCTTGCATTAGTCACATCATCTACTTACTACGCTAACGGGCATTCAAGGCGAAATTAAAACCGAACCTGGTGACAAAGCATTTATTTGTGAGGTACATGGCAGCCTGTAAGGACAATGAGGCCGTGTCCACATAGCGTTTTTGTCTTGTCTCGATGCGAACAATATCTTGACAACCAGCGCTGTATGATGGACGCTGCCCCTTTGCCCCTTACGCGTTTGACATCGGGACATCAGAGCAATAAGGATGTGGGTGCATGACATGAGGATGTGACAAAAATATGTAACTATTAATGCCTAGGCTCGGAAAAAGAAAAAGAACGACGGCAACGTCACCAGCGTTTCTCTGTTATTGTTGTAACTGTCCTGTTCTGTCTGTCATCTTTGGCAGCAGACAGCTTCAGGTGCATTACCACTTCCTTAGTGATTATGTGATATGACCAACAGACACACGTGTGTAAATACGTTTCTGAAATCTCATCAGGATATTAACTGAATACGAGATATTAAATAGTGAGTTTATGTGATTTTGTGAGAAGAGGGGAAGAGAGGGTGTGTTGCTCCGCTGTAAGAAAGAGTAGATGTTATCTGGGTTGTTCTGGTTGTTCGCCCGAAGGCATCCGAGGATCTCTCACAGACCACCTGGTCAAACAAGGAAGCCATGTCCTACTAGTGGGTGGTCGAACATAATAAGGTAACATCTGGTTCAGGGGATTGGCTTTCATTTGATACGTACACTCAGCTGAAACTCCCACATACATACTGAAAGACCCTGTTAGTCTGAGACAACACGCTGTGGAAATTGTGCTCTTCAGGTATTGTCCTGTGTTGAAACAGCAGTGTGGATACAGAGCCAAGTAAAACAAGAAGACTTGTATTATTTCAAATTGTATTGTATTAATTAAGTTTCAAAAGTGACGGGAGGAGAAATGCAACAAGAGAAATAATTATCTGTACTACTCCTGTGGCTGAATATGCCAACACATGCGTTTTAGTAATTCTATAGGGTCAACATCCTTAGAAAACATGAACCACTGGTCCATGTCGCTGACCTGGATATGAGTAACCTCTCTGTCTAACAGCATGTATAACATTATAGGGATGAATACATATGACCGGGATGAATAAATGACTACCAAGTTACTTTTACAATAAACTAGTTAACTAGTACTAATTACGGAGCACCCGTCTGTCACTCTTCAACAAAAATGTTCAACCCATATTGAGCCCACAAAGGGCTAAAATGCAATGATGTCAGTTTGTATAGAACATCTTTTGGGACTTTTTAAAATGCAAATTACTTGTAATTTCTAATACATCTTCATTCTGATAGATTTGACAGGCAAATTGTTGGAATTTCTAGTAGTAGTCTAGTGGTTGAAAAGACACTTTTTGTTGCATTTGATGCATCTTTTTTCACTGCAATTTTTGATGCATCAAACAATCTTTGATACATTTTTAGTTAGTAAAATTATTAATGGCAATAATGATTGGCTGACTAATCATGATTATCTCTACTATGGATATTATCATTATTTAAACAATCTATGGCACTGCGTCACGATAGAGTAGCACTGCACCATCAAGTGCACCTGACCACAAAGCCCAGCAGCACACAGGTAGACACGAGTACCTTTGCTATTTACACATTGCACATTTAGTGGGCGCTGGGCGTGAAATTCATAACTGCATCGGCCTGAAACTAGCTACAACACTTGCGCTGCGTTGTGGGCCGCTTTGCGCCAGGTGCAATAGAATGAATGATTGGAAAATTGTCATTTAGACAGCAAACATGAATCAGTTTTAGCAGCAGTCATTTTGTTAGGGTGTATATCAGTCCTCTTTGTCAAATAATGGATATCAAATTTTGTACTAAACTCTGAATACACCGTATTGTATCCTCATATTTTGTGATGGCTAGGGGAATATGAGCCGTGGAGCCAGATGGAAACATTAAAGATGGGAGCCAGCTAAACACTGTTGTCTGGACGCGGGACAAGACTTGGCTGGGACAACGTTATGGGGATTTGTGTGAGTTTGGGGTGGGGCGGGGTTGATGTGAGGGGGTTTCGGGGGTTCTTGAGAAATAGTATGCATTAGAATGTTAGAATAGGGTTCGATTACATCCATTAGAGATAGTGAGGACTGTGACTGCCGCATGCTGACGTGCCTGTGTGAGAATGGAGAAGATAAGGTTACCTCTGTCAGGGAAACGTGCTGAGAGGGGGCAATGATGGGGATTTTCATGAAGTGTAAATATATGAGACCTAACTATGACAATTCAGATTACATAACAGTAAAACTACTTTCGTTTTTATTGTCTTCAGTGTCCTTACATCTCTGGCCACATCTGAGGAGCAGAGGGAAGAAGGACTGTATCCTGACACTGCTAATAAAAATCCTTTTGTTGTTTACTATGTGTGTCCTTGCCTGGGACAACAAGTGAGGGGGACTGTCGAAATGCTGTTGGTTATTTGTTTCGCAAAATTGAGCCTTTTTTTTCTCCCTCCCTTTTCACTTTCGAGCGGCGGGCCTGTTTGTGAAGGTGTGGCTGCTTATGAAAGCTGACAGGCAACCTGGCGCAGGGTGCGAATGCTGATGCAAAGCGGGCCGGACAAATGTCTGCACACACACCAGCATTCTGTCGCCGGCTGCCCGCGGAGATGTCAAACACAATGATGTGGTGAGAGGCTGCGGGAGAGCTCTCCGTGGCGCTACAAGGAAGTCATGACACAGACAAGGACACAGTTTCGTACACAAGAATACACGTAGAATTACATCAGAAAGCAGCACGCTCACCGGCTATTATACGACCTGTGAGAATAACAACGGAGCCGGCCCATCAACCGAATCCACGTTCGGACTGGAATGATCACCTGTCTTTAGCAAACACAGTGACTGTCCGCACTATTCATCTCACTCTATTGTCTAATTTCGACAACTCAGTAATTGTGTTACACGTCAGGCCCCCGGAGCCTGGACAATACTGCAAATCGTTTCAAAGTGCCCCAAATTCATTAATTACAGAGGGTGTTAATCTCATTGAGATGGGGAATGGGGGGATGAAGAGAGGAAAAGGACCCTCATAACTCATCCAATTAGGTAATTGAGTGTTACTTGGATTAGAAGGAAAAAAGGAGGAGTCCTGGCTGAGATTGAGGACGTCTGGTTGCATAGTAAGAATACATAAATGGCCATCTATAGATTAGAAGTAATTGTGTGCGAAATCTGATCCTATCCATCTAAAACCTCTAATTTCACTGCTTCCCTTAAATTTTCCGAAATGTAGGCTTCGGGGTTGAGTAGAAAAGGACAGGCAAACTAACCAAAGTAGCATAATCTGACTGTATTTATGTGTAGATTTGTGTGTTGGTGATGAACCACCACTGTTCCATCGTACTGTATGAGCTCACAGGGCAAGAAAATATCATCGAACACTTCACTTTTAAGACATCCTGTGAGACTGCCGCACACCATTCCAGTAAAAGTCTTTCAAGTACGAGAAGAAGAGACATTCATGCCAGATGAAGCGGCAATGAAATGACAATAAGGAAGTGAAGCAATCACACAACACCGCTGACCAGCAGCAGTGGCTTGGGGAGCGGTGAGCAGGGCCAGGCCAGTTCTGCTGGCCAGCCTCAGCACACTGCAGCAATCGAAGTGGTACTTTGTTAAAGTTGCAAACTGCCTGTGTGAAGAAGCCAAATTCTATTTCATTTTAAGTACACTGGCAGCCTCGGGGCTCTGTGCCATTTAAAGAGTGGATCCTGTAATTCCCCTAAGTGCTTCCCATTGCAAAAGGCACTATGTACAAATTAATGAACAAATCAACAAACACAAAGCCAAGTTTTTACCGGGACGCTCCTCTCAAGCAATTAGTAAAAGTACATTATCTAACCTGATGGAAGAAAAGAGGCATAAACAAGTTCAAGCTGGAAAACGGAAGAGGGAAACCTGTCCATCACAGCAGAGTAAAATGTTTGAGAGGGTCCATAATGGACCAAGTGTTAATGTGTATATCTGCTGAGTGTGTGTGTGTGCATGTGTGTTTTTTAGCTGAGCAGTCTGCCTGTCTGCCTGCAGAGCAGCCCAGATTATGCATGAATCGGGCTGCTTATCAGCTGACCTTTAAATTGGAGCCGCAGAGCGACTGCAGGCCCAAGGGCTGACGCTCATACCTGATTGGCTGCTGCGCCTCAGACCTGCTGACAATAGAAATTAACAGAACCAGGTGGGCATATCCGCAGGCGGCAGAAGTATGGCGTAGAGGGAGATAGGGGGGTGGGGAGTGGGGACTGCATTAATATCAAAATATATTTCCACTATTTTCCGCAACTGTCTTTTCTTAAGCTTCAGGAGAGAAGGAGAAAGTCATTATGTGCTGTGAAGCATGCTAACGGTGGCGCAGGTAAGAACAGGCGAGCTGGGTATTACCTGGATTTCATCTCTCACTCACACGCGCTATCTTTCCCTCCATCCCTCTTTCCTTTCTCTCTCCACTCACTCTGTATTCTAATGGCAGAGGGGGCTTGGCAGGCTGTGATTGCTTGATAGATAGATATCTCCTGTTGGAGAGGGCTACATGGAAGAGGAGACGGGGGCTGAGGATGAGGTGTGTGTTCTGTCGTCCGCAGGGACAAGGAGCTCTGTGTGTCTGCGGAGGATGATGGATTACATGGGGGCCTCGGGTTTGTGTCGACGCGTGTGCATGTATGTGTGTGGGCACGGTCCCGTCCGCCATGTCGCTATGTACACAATGAAAGCATGGCAGTGAATTAATTCTTCACAACGGCAGCTGGAAAAGGTCATTAAATAAAACAAATGTTTGCGAACGGGAATCCCCGGGAATTAACCTCAGCACCATATAGGCAACAGTGCAGTGGCCTGGCAGTGGATGAGAGCATTACGTTGTCTCGTGCACAAGAGCGCAGGTGGCTCAGTGCGCTGGCATACGCTTGGCCTTATGTCAGATTAAAATGAGCTGAGAAAATGCTTTGGATTTAATTTGCCTGCGTGTTCATCATGGTCATTCATATGTGACAGTTACATGCACATGATCTCCACCGGCAGCTGATGGAGTGTCCTTGCTCTCCGTGCTCCTGACGTCTGTCTGGGAGTGGGAGGGCTTACGAGGTCAGCCAGCTCTTCCTGTTCATCTCCATTCCAACGACCGGTATGGGCTGTAACTGATCTGCTGCATTCATAAAGACGTCCAACGTGAGCTGTGTGTGCGTGTACGTGTGTGTCATGTGATGAAGCAGGCCCACGGGGGTAAGATGGAGTGGCCAGCCACGGTGCTGCATCTGTCACCAACACAAAAACTTCAGCAGTCGCCCAGGAACAGAAGACAGAGAGCCGCTATCACAACCTATGTGTGTGTGTGTTGCTGTGTATGTGGAGTGTGTGTGTGTGTAGGCTCAGCAACGCATGTGGGTGAGACCTTATCATAGCTGGCCACATTCCTAGCAGGAAGATAAAAGAGGCCAAATGAACCAGATCACTGCAGCCTGTGTATGCAATACATGTGTGAGTGTGTGTGTGTGTGCGTGTGTGTGTGTGCGTGTGTGTGAGCATTTGTCAGTGATGAATAGGAGTTTAAGGACCTACACCTTACAGATAAGCGAAGAAAATCATCATGAAAACAACAACGACGCTACAATGAAGGCTCGAATAAATACCAGAGGAGCCCTGCAGGCAGACATCAACTACAGTCAGACACAATGTAGAGCCAGAAGACGTCACGAGAAATGAGTGGGTAATGGTCACTGGGTGGCCTGTGGCGGCCTTGTCTTACCCTCATATAATGGTCTCATTCACATAGGCTGGCACATAACACGACACTGTCTTCCTGATACCGATTCAATGCCTCAATTTTTATGATATCAGAAAATAAGTACCGATAAGCTCAGGCGTCAGTGTTCGCTTTTAACTGAATAAAAAACATGTCTCTAATAAAGAGAGGAGACAAAGTAGAGGCTGTTAATTGAAAAAAAAAGTTGTTTGCCAACCACCAATAAAACTTTGAAAAAAACTTTGAAAAAAGACAAAAGTGTATTCAAGTATATGTGCTTCATGAGAGTATAGATAACAGACAACTGCCTCTTCATCTTCATCTTCTTCAACTTCTTCTTCTTCTTCTTCTTGAGTTTTATTGGTGGTTGGAAAAGAACTTTAGTAGCAGCTATAGTAATACATACGGATGAATATAAATGATAATGACAATGAAGTAAAAAAAAAACTCTGTATTTAATGTGGGTCTACTGATCTACTAAATAAGGTCAGTCATCAGTATCGACAGCTCTTCGATCCCTATTCCAGACCACAATATTATCCTGGTGTACTTTACTCTGCTGCCTTCCAAAACAAACTCTCTTTCTCTCTCCTCCTCAGACGACGTACAGTAGATGAGCTCCCTTCCTTCGAGCTCGGAAGAGGAATTTGCTGGATGAGGGAGCACATCTCTCCTTCATAAGGAACGTTGTTGCATTTCATTAGGGATAAGATTCATCACGGCAAGCAAACAAGAGAGCCGTGCAAATCGCATTGGAGGAATTCCTACACTATGCTCAACATTGTCTGTCACACACACATAAACACAGCTCAGAAAAGGCACAAAGCAAACAAAAGCTGAGAGAGCTGATTCAGGAGACAAAGGGGTACATCAAGGACGGTGATACTATGTGATTGCTCATTATTGTGCACTTCAAAATGACACATTACTGTGCCAGTGGTGAGAATGGCAGCCGGCTGCCTGGAGTTTAACAGGCATATTTTTTTCTCCTTGAACAACTGAGCTGCTCCTTCATCAGAGGCCCAGGTCCCACAGAGACCGAGCATGTGGGTCACCAGTGTGCTCTCCTGGTCAGAGGCCCCGCGCTGTATCTGAGTGAAAGGGTACCCTAGGGTCCATTTTGGAGATGTCTGTAGAGTTCGAGCTCTGACCCTGGAAAAAGCGGCACAGAAAAGGCCTGTATATGGACCAATTTCACAGGTCACAACCCTGTCTCAGAGCCGGAGCGACACAGTGGGAGTGTGTGAACACAGCCTAGGGGATCTGTCCCATGATGAGATGCTGGTGATATCTCAGCAGTACCCGGACTCTACAGTAGTGGCTGTCAGCCTATTGATTCACAGCTCCAGTGACTGGGGAGACAGGGACCAGGAGTCCGGTTGTGGAGCCTCAGCTGGGACAGTGTGTGATTTTATATATATATATATATATATATATATATATATATATATATATATATATATATATATATATATATATATATATATATATATATATGTGTGTGTGTGTGTGTGTGTGTGTGTGTGTGTCCTGAGCATGTCATAGCAGTCAAGTAGAGCATTATGTGCCCGAGGCTAGCGGACCTAAACAACAGTGAATAGAGAGAGAGCTGAAGTCAACAGCTGCATATGGGACACAACAGATCTATTCATGACAGATGCACAAATGTAGACACACACACACACACACACACACACACACACACTTGTCACATACTGGACAGTGGCCTGGTTGTAGCTCAAGAGATAAGAGGGATGCCATGCAAGCTCTGTGAGTTACAATGTGGGAGAGCCGACGGGAGATGTTACCACACACTACCAGACAGTCCCCCTGTGTCTTCTAGTGTGTTAAAGACAAAGATGGTGTCTGTCTGCTGGAGGCAGCACGCTGGCTCCGGTCGAGCGTGGGATGGAGCTGGAGGTGTATGTAAGCGATTTTTTGATAATAGATGGACTTCAATGAAAGCTTTGATTTCGATATAAACAAGCAGCATAAAACAGAAGAGAGACAGAGACAAAGACACACAGGGGGAGAAAGAGTGTGAGAGAACAACAACCCTGAAAAATATTTGCGTATTAGAGAGAAAGAACACAGAGTTCTGGTTCACACAGTGTTTTGTCCCCAATAGAGATGTGTTTATTCTCCGTGTTTGAAGTCGTATCTTTATGTGTTAGCACGGAGTGGGTGGTGCAGGACATGAATTGACAGCTTATCTAACGCTGAAGCTCCAGATGGAAAAAGGGAGAAATAATACCAGGAAATATTCTGACTATCTATGAACTTCAATGAGCTCTTACTTGCTCAAATATACATGCTTGTGTACTTTACTTGTGAATGTGAAACTTTCTCATCATCATCCAACTTTGAAAAGGGAGAAACTCGACTGGCTGCCCATAAATTGCTGAACATTAAGCAATGTCCTCGTTTAGCAGATTTGTTCCTGCGCTTTGGCAGCTGTGCAGACCCCTCTCCGGCCCGGCCTGGTCTCTCTGGGAGAGGTCAATCACAGGGACGTCTGCCAGGTGAGAGGTTGGCTCAGGCTTAATCGATGCTCGCCAGAGGAGGAGAGACGTGCGGGACGAGGCAGGTAGACAGGCCGGTATGGTAACTACCATGCAGGGACTAAACTATTCCTGCAGGGGTTGTCTGGCCAACTGCTGAGCCTTCGCCGTGTCGGAGAAACTTACGCTTCAAACTGCTCCGGGGGATTGATTTGACAGCTAATTTACAGAGGAGATTTGCATAAGGCCACGCGCTAATAAGGCAGGCTTTTCTCTCCCATCCTTTGTCTTTCTCCGCTATCTTTTTTCGGCGGTCTCCTTCCCTTTTTTTTAGATCTCAGCAAATAGTTACAGATAATGTAAGCGAATTAAAGAGACAAGAGATTCAAATTGGATATTGATTAAGAGACCAAAGCCTGGTGTTTTCTCCTGTTAAAGCCTGTGTTTAAATGATTGATTCACAATGTCACTCTCCACATCCTGTTCGACTGTGTGGCGAGTGGTGTTCGGGATTGGTCGTGCCTCGGAGCCTACAATGGGCCCACATCAAGTCACACCAATGCTAAGTGCTTTGACACAGCCACACAAAGAGCCCTGCCTATCTGATGCCAATCTCCCCAGGTCCTGGTGTCACACAGGTAGAGGCTTTCAGGGAGAGCAAGGACAAAGTCTCCTCAGCAGCACCGGCACAATGCAGCCTGACTGACAGCAGAGAGGACAAAATGGAGCCTCTATGTCAAGTGGATGTTTAAGTGGAGGGAGGAAAAGGAGAGAGGATTCAGGAACAGGCGCATGCATTGGGTCCACAGAGAAAATAATATGTAGACAACAGAATGCTTTCTGCCTGGATGTGGCGCGACTCAAAGCCAAACAGAAAAAAAAGTGTTTCCAAGAACTACCTGGTTTAACCTCACAACAGGCGACGCACCACACACTGCCTTTTTAACAGCCTGGTAAACTTTTGCTGTTCTTCAGTACGCCGTAGTAGCAGCACGAGCACGGAAAAATGATTTATAACACAAAGAGACGTGCTCGCACAGTGTCGGCTACACACAAGTGTGGAGACACGTCACGCCGACACACCATCTGTCCCCGAATTAACACTCGACCATTTGCGAGGCTGGAACTCACTTTTCTTGTCCTTGAACAGGTCGAAAATATGGAGGATCTGCCTGAAGTAGGGCACAAGAGCCTCGCCGACTTTGTCTCCAGACTTCACCAGATGCTGCAGGACTTTCATGGTGGTGCACATCACCTGATGGTTCCTCGTGTTCAAGGCATCTGTAAGGGGAGGACAAGGCAGAGGTCAGTCCAGACAGAAAGGGCTGCAAGGACAGGCTGTGGGATGTAAACTCAGTTTACAGGTTGTTTGTTCAGCAGGAGGAGGCACATTAACTGTGGAGTGACAACTGCAACTATATGGTCCATAAGAGCGGGCTTCACAGACACGCAGAGCCAAAACACGCATAAAACCTAACCCCCACACGTTCCCTTTCCCTTGAAAGCACTTCCTTTATAGTCGGGCTTTGATTTAGACTGGCTTGTCTGCAATCAGTGATTTCAAATGCACTAGGGAAGCAGACGTAAGTGAGAGCCAATCACTGGGCTATTTGGCCTACAGCTGCACTTAACTCCATCTCCCCCTGATAGAGAGAACAAAAGAGAATGATGGTGGAAGAGATGGAGGGCTGGAGAGATCAAGAGAGACAAATACAGAGAAAGAGCAAGAGAGATGGAGGGAGGAGGAAAAAAGGAAAATGTCAGAGAGACGAATAAAGAGATGTGACAGGCAGGGGGCAAAGGGTTAGAAAATAACTGTGATTTGCAACTAAGACCGACACATTTTTCTAGTTCTTTGAACTTGTTTTATTTGCACTCTTTTAGTATTTTTTTTTTTTTTACTTATCTGAGCTTCTGTAAGAGTGCTGGTAATTCCCTTTATTCAGGCTGCCAGTTAAAAACATCACACCCCACTTTAGAAAACTAGACCTGAGCTGTCTCTCTTTACGGAACTGAAAGTTGTCATTTGATGCCTACTTAAAAAAACAAGAAAAAAGGCGATTGTAATGGCATAACAGAGCCTTTTTTGCCAGTAAGTACCTGCAACAACAAAAACGAAAGGCGTGACAAAACAATATTTCATGAGAATGAGTCAAAACAAAGAAAACAGAGCAGGTGGTTGACTGAGAGGAGGAGAAATGTGTTAGTAGGTGACTGAGAGAGGAAAAACGTGAGTGACAGACAGAGAAAAGCTAGCACCAAAACTTGAAAAGCTAAAAACGGATGGCCTGAAATCAGAAAGGCATTGGAAAATCACCCAGTGAATCACTATTCAAACACGATTTTTGGTCTTGAGGTGAACAAATCACTTTCTCTCTCCATCGTTTAATTCGTCTTCGTCTCTCATTCTTTCTCGACACACTGCAAGAGGGGCGGTCACATCAACTCTCACAGAAACAAATGGCCGCCAACAAGACGGGAAAAAAACTAAAATGATGAAATGTGTTTACGCTTCAGTCGCGCTGATGAAGACAAAGCTTGTTGCCAGAAGTGCAATAAAGTGTTTTACAAGCCACTAGGAGGCCATGCTACTGATTTGTTTAAGCGCCTTTTGAGCGAACAATATAAATTTGCAGAGATGCACGCGACTTCAGCTGCTGTGCCACAGTCCATCTTTCATCCATCTTCCTTTTCCACTGCGCGTCATTCAACTGGGGATTCACCAAAACCATTTTTCTCCTGATATGTTGATATGATGATAAGTACAGATCCAAATTCAGTCAGTCTGTTATCATCAGTAAATAAAAAATAAATCAGTATACATTTCCAAGTGAGAAAATAGAATGGAAATAAGGAAATACTCAAGTAAAGTACTCGGGCAGTACTTAGTGACATTGTGACCGCCTGTTCAATAGTGATCCACAGCAGTGGACTGATGAACCCCTACATTTATTCAGTTATATTGTTTATTTAACAGGGGGACAATAAGCCAAACATTTATTGCACCTGATACGGCTAAAAGCTCATTTCCATCTGCAGTCCCTCGGCGTAGACTGCCAGTTATGTGCAGGTTAACAAATTAAACGACAACAGTCAGATGTGGTCAATAAAACACACACTTTGAAAACAGAGATGTTAAAAGATCAATATATTAATCAGATAAAGAGGCGAGTCTAATTTCCCACTTGTGTACCATCAGTACAAGAATACATCAGACATATTGTACCAAAGCTGTAGACACAGTGCTCACAATGAATAACTCTGCTATTAAAGAGAGAATATCTTTATCGCTGGGAACAATAAAGCTACTCTTATATAAATCCTTTCTGTTACTGGCAAATTTATCAATAGGACGGATAGAAAACGTTGTAAAGCACAAAACTGATCAGTATTGGTAAGTGTAGTGATTTCGATGACATCCTGACAATAGTCTTCCCTCGCAGCGCTCTGAAAACTGACTGAGAGAGAAAAAGAGCAGCGACCCTAAAATATCGTGTGTGACAGTTAGAGCACTCAGAAAGAGCATCTGCATCACCAGCAGCCTGTGTTAAAACAGCTCATATGCAAATACAAAGCTGTCACAGGCGCACACACTCACGCGCAACAGTCACACTGTTGATACACACACAGTCATGCGGGCACGCGCACAAACACACACACTGAAAGCAATGAGACAAAACGTCAGCCTCAGCCATGAGCACAGCCCCATCAAAACATGAATGAAGTTATACAGCGCCGAGGAGTCGCATAAACAACAAGAGGCTGAAACATTTTACACCCTCATCACACTGCATTAGTGCATGCATGTGAGAAAAGGATCAGCTTAACCAGATCCACTGTTCTGTGTCCATTGACGAGCTTGCGAACGACCGTCTTTGTCTTTGCCAGCGTGTGTGCGTGGGTGTGTGAGGCCCGTGGAGGCGACAAGCGGCGGTGACGATGCTGATTGAGCAGATCTATTGTGCTTTATGCCATCTCTCCATCTCTGCCTTAGTGTCTCCCCAGATAGACAAGCGCAGAGATATCTGCCATCACCGAGATAAGGTGGAATGTGGAATGACAGGAATTTCAAACCTACATAACAAACAATGAAATTCTAATTACCAGCCAGCGCAAACAATTTTCCCTGCTGTGACATTTGGACCGCAGGACTGTTCAATTATTCATCGGCACTCTCGCCTTCGCTCAAAAAAAAAGAAAAGAAGAGAAAGGAAAAAAAATTAAAAGAGCGGAGGAGAAGGAGGCGGCTGAGGGCCTGATGTATTAATGCTGGTATAAAAACCTGTGTTGGGACAAATCTGAATAAAGTAATAATCTATTCATTCTCGGGCCTGTTTCATATTCAGTATTAAAATAAAACAATGGTGACCTTGTCTTGCGTTTCCTGCAAAATGTCAAAGGTAGGGTGACACGCTGGATTGTTTAGCGGCGAATTGTTCCCGCTTATTGTATAAATACACTTTTGAGATCAGAAGATGTTCCCGTGCAGCAGCGTGACTGAGGATCTTCTTATCACAAAAGTCTCATTCTGGCTCAAAGCTGAGCAAATGTTATGCCAATCAACTGAGGCTCAATGGAGGCATGGCTCTGAATCCTCCTCCCTATTTAAGCGCGCCAGAAAAAACCCAAACCACAGCAATTTAGTAACATTTTATTCTCCCCTCTCAAGTTGCCATGTCCATGTTTAGCTAAGTGAGACGTATTGCACCTTTTGTGCTTCATATATGACATTTTTTTCTGCAAATGCATCTTTTTGGTTATTTTACAAGTGGTTATATTTCCAAAAATATATTTAAGGGAAAAAAAAACTTCTAAAATTCATCAAAACCTCAAAAACTATAAACATGTCATTTAAAATGTTGTTTGTTCCCTTTTTTGGCTGAGGAGGAAGTCTCTCCAACGTGAGATGAAGGGCACAGGGTTTACAGTGGCAATGAGTTCAGTATGAAAGTCACAGAGGACAGGGCCTCTGAGTATAATGTCAGCCCGAGCCTCCTTCATTGTGTATTCTCATTGGGTGACCTGCAGTCATCATCAAAATTCACCAGGGCCTGACGTGACTCAGTCGCTCTGCAGATAAGAGCCTGCCAGCCACATTGAAGATGTATTAACGTCAGAGGAGAAAAATATATATCTTGCCGTTTTAGACTGCAGACGGCTTTTCACTTTCTTCCTCTTTCCGCCATCCCTTCTTCTTCCCTGCTCCACAGAAAAGTAATTAATCTGCAACAGAGACACGGACTGGCGGCTTCGCCTTGTGGACGGCGAAACAGGCCTGATTTTTAATAAACCAAGAAGTTAATAAGGAGCAGGCCATTTAAAATTCCATTATCAGTGCAAAGTGTGTATTTTCATGAGGAGCATAGCCATCACCTTTGGTCTGGCCTCCCGAAGGCAAATGGCTCAAACTGCTGAGGGGTTTGAATTTATAAACTACTGTCTAAGTTAGCAAGTGGCCTGGTCACTTCATGTATAATAGCAAGTTGTGTGTGAAGTGGGTGCTACTTGATAGAGGGCGAATTGTATATCGGGCTATCCGAATGTTTAAACAACCTGAAACAGCACACTGAGCTGGACACATTATGGCATGAAAACTATCAAATTAATATTCATTGAATTTATAGGGAAATTTCAGCCCAAAAATCAATGATACATGTTCTTCCTCTTACTTGGAATGTTATTTATCTATCTAGATTGTTTCGGTGCAATTTGTACCAAGATTTGAATCTACTAGTTCCCTTTCATATCAGTACGCAGTGCAAGAGGCTTGACGAGTAAGCTAACAAGTAGATGAAGGCTTCTTTCTGTGTGGTGAATCAGATAAAAAATAGTTCCTTCCTTGAAACCTCTTACAACAAGGTCGGTGGATAATCTTGGGTATCCGAGTCATGATTTCTGGAAAGAGACTTTGTCGCTGAGTTTTTCAAATGTTATTTTTTCGGCCCTTTGAGCACCACAAGCTGAGTGCCATCTAGTTCCATTACAATCAGTTCGAGGCAGACGTTTAAAAACTCAAGGGAACTCACACCAAAACAATCTCAATGGATAAATATGACTACAGGAGAGGAAAAATATGTATTTGGATTTGGGGGCGAACTGTCGCTTCAACTTTATAAAGTCGTAACTTTTTCCATTATCTAGAAAGTAAAGTGGACGAGTAAATAGCATTGTAGTAAAAATAAATAACACAAAAGTAGATGCCACACAATGTGGGACGGGTAAGCTCTTACAGTGTGTGCTCAGTGCGCTGTTGGTTCACACTTTGTGCCAGGGTCAGTCTGTCACCGTGTCTCTGTGTCTCCAACAGCCCTGCCTATTGTTGGCCGTTACGCCCCTCTGCCTCCACAGACGTCCAACACCCACACACAAACAGGGAACACACTTCACATACACGTACACACCACCAGCCAACTGCCCATGACATGAACAGTATCCCAGGCTCACTGGGCGCCACTTAAAGGCTCCCACTTTGAAACTGACACTCCGCTTTGGCAGCGGCGCCAAACAAAGGACTGTGTGTGTGTGTGTGTGTGTGTGTGTGTGTGTGACTGTGTCTATGCATGTGTGTAGAAATTACTCCAGCAAAAAGCCACACTCTGCATTCTTCCAACTCCTCTGTACCTTCATCCTCCTCTCGTTCGCCACTCAAGAAACCATTCGTGTCCACTTCACTGTAAATTCTGATGTCTATTTTTGAAGTCACGGACCACTCAGCCCTGTGACACGACCTTTCCGCCCACCTCCATCTGCCAACTTCTGTGTGTGTATGTGTGTGTGTGTGTGGGGTCAGCGTGAAAAAAAAAGGTAAGGAGGCACAACACCTTGACACAGTTAAATGTAGCATGTCACCACTTTGCACATGGCAGATTATCAGGCACACTTTTAGAGCCAGCCTCTTCCAGCAAATGCAAAAACAAGGGCGCTTCGCCCTGAGGGTTAATGTAATAATAGGAACAGTATGACTGTGGAACCAAATTAGGACTTGTCACAGGACTGGTTATATGGTAATGTTAGAATCTGTTGTGGCGCGAGTGCGTCAAAACAGGTGAGTCTATTCCTGGTGAAGTATGTTGTTCTATTTTAGTTGCACTTCAGCGCCGCCGTGAGTCGTTTGAGGGTGCAATTGTGAAATTATTCAAAAATATGTGAATACAGTTAAGATATAGACTGTGATGCATTTTCATATTGATTTAATCATTTCATTTAATACTGATAATACTGTTATTTGTGTGTAGTTTCAAGTTGTTCAAGGATATTCTTTATAACACTTTGTATGTTTAATTTATTCAATTTCCCGCCAACTCTACCAGACCTTGTGCTTACTCTATGCCCAAAACCTGTATCTGTTATTATATTATGACACATTTAAGACTGCAGCTAGCTACACTACAAGGAACTGTGTTTTCTAGACTTTGGATGTGGCCAAAATGTAATGACGCTGTCATCAAAATAGTAAATAATGAAAAAGATGAAATATGTATGAAGGCTTAAGTGAAACTCTCAATGAGGTTACTTGGAGGTCAATCACTCATAAAATAATAATAATAATAATAATATTCAGTATAGAAAGGTTTGTAAAACGTATGCAAAGGAATTAGATAGTAGAGCTATTTTGCTGGGGAAGTTAATTGAATAGTTGCTGTATTTTAATTGTAGAAAATTGCTGTGATAATGTTTCTGTGTGACACACAGAAGTAACACCAAATTACGTATAATTTAAATGCAAAAATGTCATTCAGCGGACTGGAGGTAATCACATCTTCCCACAACTGCAGGGGGGGCAGAGTGAAGGGAGCAATGACATCAGCACTCACAGGGTCGGGAAAGGTGTGTGTGATCTCTAAAGCGTGAGAGTAGAGGCCGTCCCAGACTTACTCCTGATGGGAATGATGAGCTGGGGAATGACGGGAAGGATCTTGTCGCCTCCGTGGTCCAGCAAGTCCTCGGCTCCCTGTTGGGCCAGGAACGCGTACGGATGAGCCGTCTCAGATAAGCCGTCGAAAAACAGAGGCAGGTAGTGGTTGTAGTCCAGTGTCTCAATATCCACCTGAGGACAGACATTAGCATTTCCATTTACATTAGAGGCATTATCAACTGTTTCTTTAAGACGGAGAGGCTGACAAAGTCAAAGAGGACTCTCTGTCCTTCGCTCAAGGGCATTTGTTGGAACATGTGACTGTTGGCGGAGGCATTAGCTAGCAGCAGGGATAAACTTTTGTTTACTGGGCCCTCTTTCTCCTTTCCTACCAAGTCACCACCTGTACCTGTGCATACAAACATACAAAAGTGCGCGCGGTGAGAGATTTAGGAGATGAAAATTCCACTTGTTTTCAGCAAGTGCCGTAAAGCTCCATTTCATTCTCTGCCCTTTCTCTATGTTTGTCCTTGGCTTTGCGCAATATCTGGGGCTAAAGCTCCCTCTGGCAGCCATTTATAACCCTTGCATTAAACACATACATACACAACCCTCACACACACACACAATAGTGGGGGACAGCTGTTCAGGAGATCATGACACAGCGGCATGTGGCATCTTGTGGGCTGACATGTTAACACCTGTTTACACCATTTATGGGACGGACAGAAAGGCGCGCACACAGTCGAGGCGGTTGATGAAGACATTCGTCCGGCTGCAGGTCACAGGTGGGCTTTGATGTCGCTGGAGTGTGTGAGTCAAAGCAAAGTCTTTCATGTGTGTGAAGCCATCAGAGCAAAGCCACTCAGGCTAGCTGGGCCTGAATGAACAGCTGACCCGGAGGAGGCTGTCCTTGAGCCTTGCGCGTGCTCTGAAAATCATACAAAAATGCTACTTGTTAGCTGTGAATTATCTGTGCGTACTAGATCTAGTTACCGAGTGTGTATTTATAACAGCGGTATCAGCTGTGGCACCGCATCCCAATGGCACCATTGTTGAGCGAGGGGTTAGAGGTTGAATGGGTGATTCTGTTTTTCATGTAATGAAAGGTAATCCCTTTGGTGCAGAGGCAAACAGCCCCTAGCAGCCAGCAGTCCTTGAGGACAGCTGAAGCCATAAGGAGACACTCACTCACTGTCCACACACGCATATGTACACATATACACACACACACACACACACCCTGCTGGGTCACTCTGGTCTGTGCTGAATGTCACCCAGGCAGCGACGCTCAGTGCTTTCAAGTCCCCAGCCCTCGCTCAGCCGCCGGTCAGAGCCGAGACTTCAAAGCGGGGCAGACCTCCCCCCTCCGATCCTGCTGCCAATTCTCCCTGACACACATCTCCCCCACCGGGTAAACACAGAGACAGAAAGGAGGAGAAACGAAAAGTGATTGTGTGATTGGAAAAGTGAGTGATGGCAAGATGGCGACAGAAAGAAACAGAGAACTCACACTGATAGCGGAGAGAGATGAGGCCGATTGCTTTGAGGCAATTTGCCAGCCAACCTTGACCTTTCCCTCCGCCTGGTCAAGATCATCGTTGTGAGTCAGGCAGGCCGGAGAACAAAAGCAAACATGAGCCCACAGATGAGGGGGTGAGGGAACGGAGGGGCGAGGAAGAGGAGAGATGACACTAACGCACAGCGGTGCTTGCTAGCCGGTGGCAGTCGATGACACACACGGACACATCATTACACACTCTGCTTTTTTGAATTTCTTTGGCCACAACAATATAACAGATCTAAAGACGATCACAGATGATCTTAACCAAATACCCACATCGTGGGTGCAACATGTTTGTTTTTTTTCCCAACCTCTATGCAGATTTATATCCCACTGGGAGCATTTTAGAAGCTGAGCTAAATGCCTGCCTGATATTATTGATTTGCTTAGATTGTGTTTAGTTCCTTGTCTTGATTTTTGTATTTCTAGAAGTAGGCTACATAGTGACATGGTTGCTCTTCTTTGTGTGTGTTTAAGGTTGAGGGTGGCCATGACGTCCATGTGTCCGACTTCCTGCCTGATTTGATTAGCCCTGTGCAGCGTACAGTAAGGTGGCCTCTGTCCACTCCCGTCAAAAACAGACTTGGCACAGACAAATCCTCCTCTTGTGGGATGCTTCTGAAACAATCTGTGGCGTGCCTGGCGGGATCACAAGCATTATGTAGAATGGCTCAGCCACATAATACCCAGAATGTTCCACTTTGACCTGGAAATCAATCAGTGTCTAGGCTTGCAGTCGCTGTAAATATTCAATGGCATATGACGTATTAAATTCCAGAAAGATCACCTTCGTTATAAAGTAATATTAGTCTGTTGGTTTACAGTTTTGGGAAACATGGGAAAATGCTGTTCTTTTAATACTGAAGATAATTAAGAAGATGAAATGGAACTGAAATTTAGAGTGAAAGATTAAGTTAAAATTGCAGGTTGAGAAATTGAAAACAGAGAAGCAAAATGTTTAATTCTTTAATCAATTTTATGGTGAAGTGTTCTGGTGCGCTGGGGGCACTCAGAGTGTACATGATTATGTGATCCTTCGTGCCTGTGGGTGTATATTGGTGTTCTCATGGTTTTCCTGCTCTCAAATTAGGCAGATGTTTGATTTAAAAAGCTGTTTAATGACTTTGGTTGCTGGCGCGCTGATGTGACACATATTTTATAAAACAAGGGAAAACTCGGAGACATTCAATTATAAAAGCTGCATTTCTAAGTCTACTGATATGAGCGTACAGTCATATTTACCACTGTCAGTTAATTATCAGGTCTCACATTTAGACAGAGGCACACACTCACCTACCCTCTTGCATGAGAACCTGAGATGTTGTGGGAATAATTACCTGAGAGCATTAACGTGGTGTTTTTGTGAGGATGCCTCTGAACTCTGTGATGCTCTTAATCAAAATCACATAAACAAGCACTTTGGGACTGGCTGAAGATTCCAGTTAGCGCTGAAGTAGTGTGGACAATCAGTAAACACCTTCACACACTCGTGCTGCAACGTAGCGCACACATACACACACTCACTCTCTGGGAATCTTAATCAGCGGCTGCGCCGAGCGGTAACTCTTGCATCCTTTATCGATTGTCCGCCCAGGTTTGTTTGTCTTTGGGTGCCTATGGGAATCCCCCTGGAGTCCAGGGAGTCAATGAGAGTAGAGCGCAGAAAGACTATCAGCCAAGTAGCAGCAATTAGCCCTGGGACACAGACCTGCATGTCTCCTCTGGTCAGAGCTGCAACAGCAGACACACAGCAACAGAGGCAGACGAGGCTGGGAGCGAGCCTGAGGAGAGCCTCTGCTCATTAAACAACAGTATCAGAGGCCCCTGACAGGCACAGGAGAGCAGCAGGAATGAAAACAGCAGGTTGCCACTTTAAATACACAATAGCTGGACATGATTGTGTGTAGGGGTGTGTGTGTGTGTGAATACATGTGTGGGTGGATGGATGACTGTGTATAGGTGTTTGTATGAATGCTGTCATGTGATCTCCACAGATCCGTACAGCCTGTGTGTGTTCAGATGTGATAAGCTATTGGGCCAGTTTGCCAGGGTGGTGTGAGTTATTTATGTTAAAATAGGCTGAGGGCAAAATCACACACAGAGGGCTATACAGCGAGAACTGCGAAAGCGACAGCAAAAATGAGGGAAGAAAAGACGGAGTAACCACATGTGTGTGTGTGTTTGTGTTTTCAGTCTGCTCCTGGCTGTTCCTAATTGGACTTTATCAGATGTGACCTCTCCCCATTATATAAAACCACACTTGGCTGTTAGCTTGTGGGTTGCGGTAGCCAGCAGAGTGACATTGTGTGCGTTTGGATGTCATTTAGTGCTGCACAATATCGGAAAAAGACTCAGATTGTGATATTTTCGCCAGATAACTGGAACAGCTCCATTTCGAAAATGATTAATCATAGGAAAATAATTGGGGTGATTTTGCAGGGGAACTCCATTTAATCAAACGACCAAAGTAGACTGCGCTTTGTTTGATACAATGATCAAGAATGATTGTGATTAGTGGCTCGCTGTGCATGTCACTCAAGCACAGCAAGCAACAAATCCACATGTATCCAAAAACCCAGACTATGTAATATAGTATTCAGGACAGACTTATCATTATCCATGGAAATGAGCATTTATGTGACTTCAGCGGTCAAGTTTTAGAGAGCGAATGCTCCACGTCTTGCTGCTCTGATTGCTTGGAGGTCCCGTCTGTAGATTCATCCAGGGCAAAGGCACAAGGCTAAGGAAACTGGACAGAGAGGTTCCAGCTAGACAGATCTATCCTCCCCTCCTCGTGGTTGAAGAGCAACCATTCAGTACAGGTCCATATCCTTGGGCAACGCTGCGTCTGACAGACACTTCTCTAAACCCTCAAACAACACTGTCAAATCTGTCTCGAAATGATACTACGCCCACGTAATTCCATTTTAGTCAGAGCTACATCACGTTACAGAAAGTATCTAGCAAACCTAACCTTTGCTGTCTTGCTAATAGCAGGTCACGTGGAACACGAGGGAGAAGACACCCAGGGTTGCCAGCTTTTTGACAATGATGCTATTTTAATTGACGACAGCATAATGGTTTGACCTGGATTCTGTTAACACAAGTACAGGTTTCTGTATTTAGATGAGCTGGCAGATGAGCTGCTGTCAATTCAGCTTCAAGAGGAGAACAGTCTCCCCACTGGTGCCACTCTCTCTATGAGTCATCCATTACACAGTCACTATGGCGAAACAAACAGCCATTAGTTCTGCTAAATATGTACCTAGGAAGACCAAAAAGGATTTCAGGATTCATGTATGACAGCACGTAGACAGTGCAGCATGTATCGCACTCATAATGCTATGGGGACGAAGGAGGCAGACATGAAGCAACAAATGCTGATAAAAATAAATAAATAACAAAACACAACACAACAAAATTCCCATCAGTCATCGGTGTGATTTTGACTTCATGGAACAAGCAGGCACGCTGCTGCTCTGAGAAACCATGTTTTCTTAAATCCCCATCTGCTGTGTGATATAGGAATAATGAAGACTTGACACTGCACTGTGATTTTCTTTTTTTGTTGTCGAGTCTCTCCAGCCGCAGGGCATGGCGGCGTTCTTGTTTCTGACAGCCTTGTTTGTTATTTTTGACACATAGACTGACTTCCTGTGATTTAAGGATCAATTATATAAAGAAAATGCTGCAGTCTAACGGTGTATTTATTATCCTATCCTACAATGGAGGTAAAGGAAGCACTCCATGAGCCAAATTCAATAAGCAGGAGCTCAATTTACATTGAAGCTGACAATCACTATGTGGATAACAATATCCCACTTACTAATATCTCATATGAACTGTTTGCCCCACCATTAAATTAGTCTTTTGGATGTGAAAATTGGCCAACTCCATCCATCTATGCATCTGCTACAGTAGACATCACAATATGGACAAGTGCAATTTGGCCAGAGAATAGACATAGTGAAGGCAAATTAGATAGATAATAAATTTGGACTGGTTTTTGCTGGTTGTTTTTTTCTTTTTCTTTTTTTTAATTTTTCTTTTTTTTTACATTTTATAAACTAAACAGTTAACTGATTAAGTTTGAAAATAATCAGGAGATTAATCAATGCTGAAAATGAACATTAGTTGCAGCTGCAAGTGTTGCTTTAAAAGATGTTAACGCATGCCGACACATCTTTATTAGCTAAATTACCACAGTGGGCGCAAAATGAGTCTTGCATTTAATTGTATTATCGTTGACAAACAATCAGGGATTTAAATGCTGCTTTTTATTTTTATTCACGTTGCCAACAAAAAGTAAACTAAATTGGCCTTTGCGGCTGATTCAACACAGAGCTGATTAGTTTGCAGAGATGCTGTGCCTCTTTGAGAGAAGATTCTTTGTGTCAAACCTCTCACATTCTTTTTTAGAGATGGTCATAAGCACGCAACACACAACTTACATTAATAATTTATTCATCCTAATCCTACCCTGTTTCCAACTGAGCTGCACACCTCTGGCCACAACATTTCCAAAAAGCAGTCGCTGTGTGTGTGCACTCACTGTGAATACCAGAAAGAGGAAAAAAAGAGAGAAAAAAGAGAAAAGGAACCGAATATTTTGACTTTCTTGGAGGTCACAATAAGAAGAGCAAGACTGGAATAGGCAAACGATAAGTGAGGGAAAGAGGAGTGAGTCACTCTCGCTATCTCCCCTGACAGCTGTTTCCATCTAACAAGCATGCAAGTATGCTCGATTCAAAGAGCTAGTAGTAGAGTGCATGGTGTCAATTGAAATGATACCTAACACAAGCCGGATGAGACAATTTTAGGGCTTCAAAGATAGTTCAAAAGCAGGACACAGGGAGTTATGAATTTTATGTGAACCTGCCTCTCTCTCTATTGCTCTCTCTCTCACACACACACACACACACACACACACACACACCATCCAAACATATGAAAACACACATACACTGAGATGAAAAGAATTTTTATTTTGGCACAGAGACATGCCACCAGTCCCAAACGATGTGTTGAGGATTAAACGCGGGATGGTGTTATTAGGGTAACAAACATTAGTGATTGAAACAGTTGACCCCATAGACAGTGTTCCTGTTGAGACTGTGCCTCTGTTATCGCTGCAGTGAAAAGATGCAGAAAATTCTTTGCATAAGTTTCCGTTAGAAATTGCACATGTCGGAAAACATTCTCATTAATCCCACAATGAGTGTTTTCCGGAGAGCTTAAAAAACCAACAAGCCACCAGATATTTTGCAACACAACTGAAAGGCGCCCGACTTTGCTGCTTTTTCATGCAGACGTGTACTTAAACCGGCATCATCAAAACCATTATTAAGTTTATACTTCAGCAATTTCCTTGTTTACATAAGAAACAAAGAATAAATTTGGTTCGCCTCCTGCTGAGAACCCATCACAATTATTTTCCTATAAACAAGCAAAGCGAGCAAAACCAATTAATTCTCCAACACGCAGTTCAAACTTGTCAGTAGAATGCTGTTAATATCTGGCAATAAATGTGTTTGTTTACATTTTCCAAGTAGCTCATGCAGTTTTGGTCGGACACAGCGTGAACGCTGGCCTCTGTTAGCCATCGCGCAGGCGACTCAAAGTGGCAATTTGAGTCTCGGGCAGGCCGCTGTGGCCGCAGTGATTGAAATGAGGTGCGCATGGAGTGAAGGAGGAAGACGCTGAGGTGGGGCGAGGAAGAGGCCGACTCAAGCCTGCTCCAGTTTTAAAGGTGAAGCAGCTAAATAAAGCTAAGATTAGGACTCCACTCGCTGTGTGTATTTGTGTGTGTTTGCCTGTATGTGTGCACTCCAGCACGGGACCCTCTGCCACTGTGATGGAAGTAGGCCAGAACAGCAGAAAGAGGCAGGAGGAGGAGGGAAAACAGGAGGAGATGAACATAACAAAGTGAGACAAACCATTTCAAATCATGAGTTTTCCTTATCTCAGTTTAATGCGTGCCTGTCCGTTGTCATATGTTGGTCCATGTGCAGTTACCGGCACGGTTGCTCAGACAGTGTCAGATACAGGCCTTTCCAATGACCTAGCAATGGTTACAAAGTCACAGCCAGCCAGCGGTGTGATTGCGCCTGTGTCTTGTCTATTCAAAAGCCACGGCCTCTGCTCTTAGCGCCCAGTGATTACAGCTCAGCAGCCGAGCTTGACAACACACAGGCAGAGTGTAATCAAGTCAGAGAGAGGGAGGTGTAATCAGCATTTCCCCTCCAATCAGCCCCAAAATCACTGTCTCTAATCTGCAGCCAGCCATTGATGGGTTTGATTGATAGGATGGATTTGTTATCTGGCTGTGGGGGTCTGCAGGGAGCAGAACAACAAGCAAGAGCAAGAGACACAGTCAGCTTATCAGCTATCGCTACATTTGTTACCGCTCCCCTCGTCGTCGAGCGAGCTGAGCTTTTTCCTCACAGGCTACAACTGCGGCTCGCCTCTCATTTATCATACAGAAGAATTAAATGTGGACACTTCAAAGTACTTCCACACACAAGGGTCCCCGGGGGCATGTGTTTTCTCCCTGTTTAAAATGGAAGGGCCAATCCATCACTGGTTGTTTGTGACGGAAACAGAAACCGCAGAGAGTATTTGTGTATGTGTGTGTGTGCGTGTGCGCGTGTGTGTATGAGCGTGCAAGCGTGCATGTGTTGATGCATGCATTAATTACTCGCATATATATGTGTGTGTGTCTGTATGTGTGTGTGATTTGTACATGTCAGATGCACAGTCAAGATAAGGGGACAGAGTAATGCTTTTTCAGCGAGCAAACACCATGACTGGAACATCGACTGCCTGCACACTTTTGATAAATCTTGCTGCTCTGCGTCGCACTGTACTGAAAAAAAAATCCTCCCAAATGTTCAAACAAATATGCTCATTCTCAATGAGCATGTGATGAATGAGCTCCATTGATTCTGTGTGTGACGCTAAAACAATAGAGACCAAGACAAATGCTCGGTCTGTTTAAGATAACAAGGCTGCTCCGCCAGGCTGTGTGACAGTCTCGATAGTGCGTGGATCGGCAAAACGAAGCAAACAAAGACGAGATATAATTCAGCAGATACAATTATGTTGCACATTGGCGGCCATTAACATGCAAAAAACAATAAGTTGGCAGTTTATTTTCAAGGTTACCTTGTCTCTGTCTCTCGTCTCTCCAAGTTGTCTCTTACACAAAACTGAACAGGGAATGATTAATTAAAGGTCCAGTTTGAAGAACTTTAGCGGCTCTGTGCAGAGCACTGATAACTGCATGTTTTGTGTTGGCAGAGGCTGTCTATAAACACACACTTTTGATGAATTGGGATGTTTAAAAGCCTGGTTAAGCCAGAAGAGATGTAAGAACACAAAATGTTCTTTTGTACTTCATATGTGTCAAGGAATCAGCTTAGAAAGATCATGTAATATGATTAAAATCCCCAGCTAGCTGCTAAAAGGACCTTGAGTTGAGATTATTTTGTCAACTTATGTCTGAAAGGCCAAGAATGATCCTTGAAGCCAAAACTGACTCCTGAAACATGTTTTTAAAATTCATTAATTTGCAATTCCACGACAACTGGGCAAACTCCATCTGCTGAAGAAAATAGAGAACGGCTACTAATTGGACCTTGAGGTGAGAGTGTTTGTCCAACAAAATATTTCTTGCATTACATGGTGCCTGCTTAAATCAAAAGATCCCAATTCTGCTCAGGCAACTTGACCAACTGTGGCTACCATCCAGACTTTCAGTGCCAGAAACACCACAGGTGACAATGCCACGGCTAAAGAAAAATAAATTGCAGGGAGACTGTTGACAATATTTTAAATTCAACAAGTGCACCCTGACTCTGAGCTTGTGTGTCGAGTGTGCAGAGCCAGTAATGCCCACCCTGAGCTGGGGAGAAGCACAAGGAATCAGCGGCATCAGTGGCAGAAGGCAGTGTGCTTTTAGGGCCAAGCAGCAGCAGCAGCAGCAGCAGCAGAGGAAGAGAGTGTCTGTCAAGGCTCTGTCCAGCTCCTAATGGGATGTTCTTGTTGTTGCCAGCGGATAACTCTCATCCTGTGTTCTGGACTACAGATCAAAGAGGCCTGGACTCCACAGAGCTTCCACGGCTGCATGCGTGGAGAGGACGTAGGCGGAGAGTTGGAGTAGGAAGGGTAAGTAAAGGGTAAAATAAGAAAGCATGGAAGTAAACAGGTAAGAAATCAAACAACAGAGAGGGCAAATGAAGAAAAATCCTGCTTTGCAGTGAGCACGCACTGTGGCCCGCTGTTCACCCTCACAGGCAGATCAGAGCTCATCCTTCTATCTTCTGCTTCTATTTAGGTGAGGGAAAAGAAAGGTGAGAGGAGGGGTGCTGAAAAGATGAAGCATAACTATAAAAGTCAGGTTGGACAGCTGTAGTTTCCTTTGAGGCTAATCTGGGGAACCTATGGGATGGATGGCTGTAAACAATAGCATAACACTGGGACAAAAATGATGTCACTGAGCACCCTTTGCTACAGAAGGATACCAAAGATAAGGCAGATGTGTGGTGGGACTCTTGGATGCGTGTTGGGTCAATAAATGGTGAAGTTGTGAACACAGGCATCTTCGCATCTGGTGCTGACATGGTGGAAACATTAGCTATCTCTGCTAAGGGTCAGTACTGATGGCAGGGCAAAGCTTTCTGTCAGGTGATGCAGAATCGACCTTTAGAGTTATGAGTGGCAGTCAGCTGTGCAGCACCTTGACAGTCCAAGGACAAGAAAAAAGTGTTGGTGTGATGAATATCAAAAAGCAAAGGTGAGGGCCGGCAACCTCCTGCCAAACTGTTGCCACATGTACCCAAAGTGGTGACCCTGAATTTTGCAGAGGCAAAATGGAGTGAACTACATAACATAACACACAAACAACATCATTTTCCAATCCGAGGGAGATCTTTTTTGATTCATTAATCATTTCACCCCTCAGAAATGTAAGAAAAAAAAAAGGAACTAACCACTCATTCTGTCACTTAAAATGTATCCAAAAAAGTTTCTTTCACACTTTTTGCAGGGGTGCCTTTACACACAAAAACAAATATACTCACACACACACACACACATACACACAGCTGTAGTGTGTGGAGCTTATCAAATAACCCCATTTTCTATTAGAATGGCAAAATGGATAAATACATTTTTCCATCTGAATCCAACTGCTTGAAGAGTGTGGAGTCACGTATCCATTGAAGTAGGTGGTGGGTGGCATTAGATTGGATGACTAGCATATACAAAGATATATGTACTCGGGAGGACAAAAGCCTTTCTTCCATTTAATGTTGTTTGTCCGGACATAAGAAAAATAGCTTGAGCCCCGAAGATGGTGCACAGGGATTATGCTTGTTCATGCTTGTGTGTGTGTGTGTGTATGTGTGTGTGCATGCCAGAGAACGCACACACACCCACAAATCTACTCCCCGTTCGGAGGAAGGAGAGAGTGAGGGGAGCAGAAACAGTGCAGTGGAGCAGATGTAATTACAAAAGGCAATACAAGCCGTGTATCTCCAAGTCTCTCTGACCCACATTGAGGAAGTAAATCAGAGCTTATCACGGTGCCACAGAATGGGGAAATCTTCCAGCGGAGGTGGCAAGTGTCCTCCTTGCTCTTTTTCAGATGTGAAAACATTGGGAAGATGATGGTGTTGGTGGTGGAGGTGGTGGTGGTCAGGCTCCAAGTCAGGAGGACAGCAAATGAGGAAATATTCATTCCTTCCAAAGACTGTACCAGCATTAGTCCGATCGTCACCTCGTGGACACACAGGGAGGTTAGTTAAGACGATACAGGGGTGACTAAATATGATTGAGGGGTGGACAGCAAATGTGCAGAATATTAAATATTGCTTAAATTACTTCCAATCATATTGCAACATACCATCAATTTGTGATGGAGCACAGGTCTGCAATGGTGCTCTTGTTTGCTGCTCCTGTTGCTGTTTTGTTGCTGTCATTGGTGTGAAAGATGTGGGCAGATATTGTTTTTTAGGAAATCCTGTGGAGAGTCTTGACAGGCATCTTTGTCAGATGACAAAGTGAACAGCTAGGAGATGAAGATGGGTATGCTTCTGACAGGTTTATTGCGAAAGCTCTAGGTAGGTGCTGTCTGCTTGGCCTTGATGCTGCCTGCTGCTGTGAATACATGCGCGCGCACGCACACACACACACACACACACACACACACACACAGGTATATGCAAGACACACACTCGCACATGCACAAGGACACAGAAATACATGATTATACGGCTTCTGATGTTTCCTATGGATGAGTGATGGAAAAGGAAAAGAGCAGTTACACTTTAGGATCAAAGGAAAAGGAAGAAGCATGAGGAATCTGTGTATTTTTGCAGCATTCTCAGATCTTATCTGAGTGAATATGCTGCTTGACGCATTTTGCAGGCGCTGGTCGTGTCACACCTTGACAACTGTAACGTCCCCCTGGCAGGGCTGCCAGCATCTACAGTAAAACCTCTGCAAATGGTTCACATCTGGACTTCAACCAGCTTCAAAACAGCTCGCATCAGTCAGCTTTTCATGACATTCCACTGGCTCCCTTTTGCTACTTGCATGTATTTCAAATCACTATTGCTTGCCTTCAGAGTGGCCACTATAAGCCTTGTCACTCACTATGATCTGCAAATGAACGATGGCCGATCCAATCTTCACCATGGGGCAGAAAATCGCAATTCAAACTCTTCTTGTATTGTCTCTCCCTGTATCTAAAAATCACTTGAGCACCAACCACTTCCAAGAGCACTTACTAACATGATATGCTCCTTCTCTAGCGCATTCTCATAAAAATGTACCTGCAGGCTTGTTGCACTCGTGTCAGGTGGAACGTGGAACTGAGTATTTTTGCACATTTATAAAGGCTTCTCCTTACTCTGCTGTGGCTCGGATTGTGCTTCATGTGTATGTCACTTTGGACTAAAGCATCAGAGGCTGAATTAATAAATGTAAATGCAAAGTCCAATGTGTGGACAACTTCTCACCAAGACTCTCCATTATCTTTCACTCTTTTTTCTCTTACTGTAAATACACAGGAGGGAGAAAGTTAATGACAGAGCATTTTCTAATGATTTAATCAATTCTTATTCTAATCATGCTCATTATTCTACTTATTGAATTTTTGGATCTGATTCTTTGTATATCATTTTGCTACAAATGAAGCTGAAATAGACTGGATGTACTGCCAATGACTGTAATAATACAGTTAATAACAAAGCAGCAAAAAAATGTTTCTTGCTATGCACAAGTTAGATTTTGCTGTTTCACATTTATTTTTAATGGATTTTGGGGAGCAAGTACCTGATTTTGGTACACTACTACCATAAAATGTTCATGAGAGGGAACATCTGAAGGAGCAGTAAATGCTTTGTCTGTTTTGTGTTTGTGTTACTGTGTTTTGAGGCCCATACAAGTCATCCAATTGTGGATACACATGCGTAACAGACATTGTCAACTGAGGTTCAACAGGTCCCAGATTCATTTCCAGCTGACTCCAAAGCTCTTTAAAAATAGCACTAACCAATAAGAAAACAAGACAACAACATCCTCACAGTGCATTTTTGCCTCCAGGATGCAGCCCCCATTACCTCTGCTGATTCACTGGAGGTAATCACCAATATGGCTCTCTGGAGAAATCGGAGGGATAAGGAAAGAGGGGAAAGTCAGTTAAACAGAAAGAATGAGGATACATGGAGGGGCCTCTGAATGAAATATGGCTTATATTATTTCTTTCTGCTTTCCAGACAGGGCCGTCTGTCATAGCCAGGAAGGGGCCAGAGAAAGTGGGCTAAGTGGCCAGGCCATTTCTTGTGCCTTTCCAAGTGGCTGAATAGATATTAGGATTTTACAGGCTATTACACATGATAATTGCACAGCATATTGAATTTCGGGCAATTTTCTCACACCGACTGCGTCTTTCTTGCTCCCTCTTTTCTATAAATAAACATTTTACAGTATGCAAAGTATCCATCATATATGGGCTGTGATTTAAAGGTTGTTTATGACACACAATCAGTGTCAATGGCATTCACGTAAATTCAATAACAGCATTCAACCGGCTTTAGCTCTTTAGATATTCATCTAAGCCAATTAAGCGGGAGGCGTGTTGGGGATGGGGCATAATCCTCGCTTGAATGTTAGAGTGCACATTCAAGAGCAATGTCAAGAGGAGGACCCAGTCCACTCCAAAATAGCAGCATGGCTTGCCCACAATTTATTCACCTATACGTTTCAATACCAACAACAAAAAAAGAGAGAAAGAAATAACTGAATAGAACATAAGCCAAACAGCTTCTGCTAAGGTTTTTTCACAGAGACAACAAAAGGAGGAACTGTTACAAAATTTAGAAAGATTATCAAGAATTCACAGATCTAAACACATTCACAAGAGATTTTCGTTTGCTTGACATATTTTTGTTCCACAGTAACATTACACGATAGCAACATAAATTTTACAACAAGAACTAATCAAATCGACCGGAACGAGACCAGATGTTCAACATAGGTGCTAATATCAAAAATAAGGTATCCTTGTCAAAGGAGTTATATAGTACAGTATAGCCTATAGCTATAAGATTTTTTCATTTTGTTGATTCGAGCGACCCTTGTAGACAGTGGTATGAAACCTATCGACTTGTCTCTGAATATCTTTATCTGGCTAGTGTGTGCTTTTGTTTAGAAAAGTGAGGGCCAAAAAAAAGCAACGTATTCTTATGTTTTGATTTTTTACCAACAGCTGTTTGCAGAATGCATAGTGATGAGGTAAAATATCGATTTGTGGCTATGAACGACAAATAACTTCAATATGACGATGGTAAAATGAGTAAAAAGTTGTAGCTTCTGCCTCAGGCTTTCTCTCAAATCTATCCTCAGCAATCTGCCATTAACGGTTTTAATCCATCTTATCTGACCGGGTGACAGGCGTTATGAATAGCTATAATAGCCATGTAAAATAGCCAATCTCTTGCTGATGGTCTTGTTTGCTTATGTGGGCCACACAGAGATTGTTTCATAATCAGTTAATGTTTAGTGCATTTAAATATAGAAAGGTTTTATGGTGAAGCCTGTACTACACAAAAACTCTAATTAAAACGGTGTGGATGTAGCGCCATCAATAAAGTGGCCCCAGTGACGCAGCTTTAAACAAAATGAATCGGGAAACACAGCCATGTTACGGGTCAAGCTATTCTAAGTTTTGCGGGACCTTTTTTATTTATTTATTTATTTTTTAAATTTAGCAATTAACAAACACACAGACTAGCACATGCACAGATAGGCTTTTACATACTCCAACACTAACAGAGAGGCTCAGGTTCCGTCCGAGTCAAAGTTCAAGTTTGACATGTATGAGTGTTCGAGCAGCATCACAGAGTGCGACCGCTCTGCCCTCTTTCTCAGTTTAGTCGTGATAAAAAGGCAGAGAGAGAAGACAGATTATGAAATGCTGATGGAGTACTCTCAGCACTACCATTCATCAACATAATTAACCATAATCAGCACCATCCGCAGAGAGAGAGGTGGATGATGGAGGAAAAAAACAAAACACAGTCAGTAAAAATGTACTGGAGGTGGCAGAGCTACAGAAATCATTTACAGGCTTATATATGAAAAAAGAAAAAAAAAGTTCATCAAATGATTATAGTTGAAAATATGTCCTTGCAGATGCAGTAATGGGATACAGTTAAATACCAAACATCACTGAATTCACTGAAGATCATACACACTGGTCAGTCACTTATATCAGTGCACTGTATTGCTGCACTAAGAATGTTCTAACCGAGATGTGAAAATAAAGTGTGCGCAATGCCTCTCCCGATTACACCACTTAATGAGAGTCATACCAACGGCTCACTGCTGTAGCTGCACAAACACACTGATGGGGCCTGTCAAGTCTTGGCTCCATCAAGTGTCTGTATCTTGTCTTGCATAATTTTAATGACTGTTCATCGGGGTCAGCAGACATGCTGACAGATCGTCTGAAATACCCAGTCAGCTCATGCCCATGTCTCCAGCCAAGTTCCCATTACACATGCTGATCTGTTCGTCTTCATTCATTATTAACAGCCATATGCAGCCGGGGCCATGTAGGCCACTTTATGGAGGTTTAAAAATTTAAATACTTCAAAATTCCTGGGTAATTTGGACCATGACCTGACAGCAAAAAAGGTACCTCACTGCACACAATCTCAGAGAGCTGTGCAGCTAATATCGCAGGGTTAGCTCTGAGGCTAACAATCTCTGCAACGGGCACTTACTACCACCCAACAATTAAATGTATTATATCAGGATAAAATGCTTACTAAAAAAGGGAACCGAAGCTGCGTACAGGGCTGGTGCTTGTTCACAGGAAAATGTCATTATTAAAAAATGTCTGAAGGTTTCCAGGCGCTCAGTTATGTAAAGATGTTTAATAATCTTTAATTCAACTATGTTACAGTTTGATACAGAAACCATGAATACAAATTAACCCAGATCTTCAGTGCTGTGTAGACGGAGGGAGCTAATATTTATATTCCAACTATATTTTCTAATAAAAAAAAAGATTAAAATCCAGAGCTTCTGTATTAGTACTCTCATTTTTTTGTTTGCTTGTTTTTATAAATTGTTTTATAAATTGTCTTCCTAAAAGGTCATGAAGTAAGTAAGTCCAGCCGTGCACCTTTTAATTATCTCTCCGTATGTATGGAGCAGTTTGAGTGCTGCGTGTTTCACAAGTGAGTCTGCCAGAAGCCAATCCCCTATGACCCTGACCTTTTCAGGGAACTAATAGAATTACAGCACACTGAATGCCAATTAAATAAACACATAAATGGAAAACAAAACAGGCAGCAAGAGCACAGGAGTGTAATTGCCATAAAACCCCTTAAGGTAAACACATGTTCCCGCAGTAGGCAGCCTCAGCGAGATATAGGGTGATGAGGAAAAGGGAGGAGGGGGAGTGTCTGCGTGTGTGTATGTGTGTGAGTGCGCGCATGTGTTTGCGTGTGCACTGAGGTAAAGAGAAGAAAAAAGCCGGGAGGAGGGAGGCGAAACGGGCGAGGCAGGATAGCCTGTGAACGTGTTGTTAATTTAGCCCTGTTTTAATTAGCTCTTCTGCCAGAGCACGGCAAAAGCAGAGGGGGCTAGCGGGGAGCCCCGAAGATCAGGACAGACTGGCAGGCTGAAAGAGGCCACCAGATTGGCATGCCTAACTACTGCCTGTCTCAGACCAGCAGCTGGGCACACGCATCACCCACCGCTGTTCAAACCGCCCAAAGGTAACAAATTAATTCTGCAACTGGCCTGACAATAACAATGCACACATGCTCTCCCGCTCACGCTACTTTATTAAGTTCTAGGTTTTTCTTTTTTGTTTCACATTATTTTTATTCCTCCTGTGCCCTTAGCCTAGCTTTAATTAAATCACCGTGTGCTCTTTCTTCTCTCTACTTAACAATGCAAAGACAAAATTTGACAGTTGCTTATGATAATGCTCCCGACTCTCACTCTCTAAGGGAGAGTCTCTGTTTACAGAGTTTACACTTGAGCTATGTTGAAAGCCGGGTGGGTGTCTGCACTGTGTCTATCAGGGCCGGCTGATATTTAAGGAGTTTTACTTTTTTATGAGTTTCAGTCTTATAAGACACACACACATAAAAAAAGGAAAAGGAATGGAGACAATCCCCTTCTGAGCAGCAAACAGTGCGTGCCCTGACGGAATGAGCAAATATGAGCCTAACTGCCTTAGTTTACTGAGAGGATTTATGACACAGGGACTTATTATCTGCAGGTCGGATTACTGCCATACGCTCCCCTCCGAAATGAAGAGGTTCCACGCCACATAAAGCCCAAAGTGTTGTCAGAGCTGAGCCACACTCCCTGCACTTTCGGCACAGATTTTAAGGATGGCTACACTGTGCCACTTCTTCTGCTGATAATGATGAGTTCGTCACCCTAAGCCTGATAGACCCACTCATCGCTTCTCTTGTTTGCCTTAGCACTTGATGCATCGGGGCAATCAGAAGGTCAAGGGGACGTGGGCATTTTTCCTCTGTGACACCAACCTGATGAGCCCTCCACTCGAAATGGATAGTAATTGGTTGGCGAGCACCCCAGTAATGCAGCTAGGCTCTCCAGTGAAGATAGATTAAGCTACCTGCAGATGGAGATAGGGCAGGGCCAAGGGACTGGAGGGAAAGAGGGTCTCCTACTTGACTTTGAAGAAAGAGAGGGAAGATGGAGAGCTTGAGATGAAGGAGGCTGATTAACATATTGTGCAGTACAGAGAGCCCCTATCTAGCAGTCAGACACTGTCTGGGGAAATATGCAGCGGCCGCCACAGTTAATGGGCGCCAGCATGTTTATTGTCCTGTTAATTAGCAGGGATGTGGTTAGGGCTGTAAAGATACGTAGTGTGTGAATTCAGGGAGGATGCAGGAACAAGTCAACAAAGGGCCGTAACAGCACACAAGCTTCTCTACTCAAAGCAAAGATGACAATTATTGTTGGTCAGCCCCCTTAACAACTCTCCAGTGAGCGGTTTGAGATTTTCCCTGTACTGTGGCTGAGTAATTGCAAGGTTTGAGCCACACTTCCTGAAGCCTTAGGATAGGTAACCGACTTGTCTGCCAGTTGAGTTGTTTGATCTGCTAACTTTGATCATACAGAACATAGAGTTGGGCAGTCCAAATCTGACCACATGCCGCAGTGTGAAGAAAGGCCCACAGTATGATTTTCTATACTGGTTTCTCTTTGCTCCTTTGCAGTATTATACCACACCCACTTCATCAAAGACATGATTTGATACGCTTCTGCTGCTTGCCAGGTGGTCTAAGCAGACAATATGCTCTCGGTATCTTTGTCAGTGTTGACATAAAACACAGACTTATACATGCTCACACAAAATTGACATATGTATAAGATAAAAATAGATTATAAATAGACTGTCACATTCAACTCAAAATAAGCAAGAAAACCTAATTAATCTCTCGTTTTAAGTCATTGGCAAATAAACAATGTTTGAGCACTGCTTCAACAGAGACAAATGGAAAACCCTTTAAAATTAGCGCGTCAATCCGGGTGTCATCTATCGGGAAAAAAATACCTTGACCACTGCAAAGGAATGACCCCGGACTAAATACAGATCGTATCCTTCCCACTGACGATAAAACCCAAATGTTAGTGGGATTGAGAGCATTTTTATCTCCAGTTCCCCTTTTTTCCCATGCAGACATTGAGACAAGCAAGGACTACCCTGGAATCAACCATTGGGTATCATATCCAATCACTAGAGGAAAAGAGGGTTCTGAAGTGAAGCCTTTGGGCTAGAAAACCCCTACAGTCATTTCCATAATTCATACTTCAGCCAGCTTCCGATAATGTCGGACACCAAAATAGAAATAATGGACTTCCTGGTCCTTCTTTTTCATTCATAACCTCCTGCGTTGAACCAGCCGACAACCCACCTGCACACACATACATGAATACTCCGGCCCAGAGCAGCCATATCAGAAGACAGTGCTAGCTCCAGGCCTCTAATTGGCCCCATTCCTCCTCCTCTTGTCTCTCTCTTTGTGCTCATGAAAGCAAAGGATATTCTGTTTAATACATGTTTCTGAAAAGGGTGGACATACTGTAGCCTGCACTTACCCAAATACAATAAAACTCCCCAAATGAAACCGAAGAGAAATAGACAAGGCCAGCGTCTTGAAAAGTGAGTGTGGTGCGTGTGAGAGAGAGAGAGACTGACAGAATGGGGATGAGATGGAGGGCAAAGGCAGGCAGCGAGGGTGCGCGGCAAACTGTGAGGCATGAAGGACGCACACTGAAAGATCCGTCGCCGGGCGCCTCACGGACACACACAGAGGGCTGCGAGGGCCGCGGAAAAGAACAGAGGCCCTTCAAAGCTGATTGTGGCATGCATCACTTGCTGCCAGAGCCTCACACCCACTGTCCCGGCCAGCCAATCAATGGGCCTTTGTTGTGATGTATGTGACCAGAGGTTTATGGGTGTCCGTGTGCCGCAGTGTCTGGCTGCTGTAGCTCTGAATCTGTTACTGTTGATTATAAAAGACTGTTGCCCCACACACTCGCTCTGCCTCTGTCTCTCTGCCTCCCTCTCTCTCCTTTTACTCTGCTATCTACTGCAGAGCCAATTTGCTAATGGATGCAGCAACCTTGTGATTTATTGTTGTCAAAGTTACGCTTCAAGTAAAACGTACTAAATGATTTAAGTTTGCAGGCAAAATTTACATTTGAAAGCCAGCCCACTCTGGAGAGCGCCTCACATCAACTATGCAAAGTTGATTATGTGGAGCATCTATTTAGTGGTTCTAAATCATTGTTCTAGCCCTCTCAGTGATATTAAACTCAGTGTGGACTAGTCTATGGTCTGTATCTATTCTTGGATTCAGTTGCTGGAGATGGGAATGAAAAGACCTAAGAGGAAGCGAGCACTGCAACAACACCCAAAGTCTCCTCCACCGTCTGGCAACTTCAGTATTAAATCTGCCTAAAGGTTAAGGTAGTTTCACTGAATAGTACTGGAAATTTCCACTTGACTTGAAGTACAGTGGGCTGTATGCTGAAAGTGGAACAGACAGCGTTGAATGTACCAGCTTGTTCTCAATGTTACTTTTTTCATCTCAGTATTCAGTGTACACACCAGGAGAACGGTCAGTTCCATCTCCAGTCACTTGTACCGGCATGCCAGATCTATAACTCCCTCTATCTCTCTGGCCCTTTTTAACCCATGTCAGTGCAGAGTTATTACAGACACAGACCCGCAGGAATGTCTGAGAGCTCCCCAGGGTGTCTGGCTGCTGTTGAAACCAGCTGTGGCTCCGAGAGCAAAGTGACCCTCTCCAAAAACCAACAGACAATCCATGGCTGCTGCTGCACAATATTTCTCTTCCTGTCTGCCAACCATTTCCACACAGTCATCTCCATCTATCACCTTATCTATTTCGCCTCTCTGCTTATTACGGACAGTCTCTTCCTCCCTTTGGCAGCCCCTCACACATATATCATTTTTACACAAAACTTAGTGCGTAAAAGTGGGGTTTTAAAATCTTGTTAAAGCAGCTAAAAATAGACAACTGAGCCCTCTCTGTTTTTGGTTTTTGTTTTGTGCACTGGTGTGTCACATTTGACGTCACACATGTAATAGGGAACAATAGAAAGCAGCAGTCAGACTCACTCATCAGACTGCACCCAGTAGACACAAAACAACTGTTTTGTCTTGATCAATAATTTTCTGGAGACATTTTTGTCCTTGCTAATGATGGAAGTCACTAAGCAGTGAGCCATCTTGTTTCTTTCAAATCCCTGATGAGATGTTCAGTACCAATCTAGCAGTCACGTGGAGGTCAATAGCAATATTGTGGAGGCTTTTTAATTTCAGTCTCTCTTTAAAAGGTCCAAATTGTAAGATAGTTGATTGTTGAGTTGTATTCCCAACTCGTCACATACTCAGGCTTTGGGTTGGTAGGATGGGCTCGCCACCAGTCCAAGGGATCAGGAGTTGATGAGTTGGAAAACCTTTACACTCAACACCATATTTATATGCCAACTTTCTTAACTTTGACTACTGCAGAGTAAAAACACATGGGACTGAATGCCTGCAGTAACTTTTACTTTTGAAGACAGAAGTCAGATGTTAACTCGGTTTTTGTCCCACTTGTTTGTGACCAACAGGTCATGTCTCTCAGGTGGAGTGGACCACAGTAAAAAGATGCTTTCACATGCAGGTAGCTTAGTTTAGCTTGCTGCAAAGACATATATAACAGAACAGATTCAATGACCTAAGATTCAATGAATTAAGTCTGATTTCAAATTTCACAAACATGTACATAACTCTGCACACAGGATCTGGCTCCAAATACTAAATTATGTGAGTAATACACACAAGGCAGTGCACAGTGTGTATTACCCTGAGGCACTGCCTTGGGGGTCTTCACTCCTACCAGCTTGCTCTGGTGACACAGATAGACACCAACATACTCAACACATGATTCCATAACTGACTTAGACCCAATGCCTTCACCACAGGGAAAACACAGCAGTGCACCGGGGAGAGGTAATTTGCCCTCTGTGCCTCAGCACGGACCCGAGCACTTTTCAAATGTCATTAGTCATTAAAAACGATCTAATAGAGATCATATCAGCACTAGCGAATAAATCAGAGTACATTTGACACCGAGAGCCCATTTCCATTCTGCGCTGATGGATGTCAAGGATGCCACGCGTGCAACTTGAGGTGCTGCTTCACACTTGATTGAATCTACTTATCTGTGAATACGTGAAAGCAAATATTGCTTTGGAGCAAATGCGACATGCAGTGAAAAATAAAGGAAGGATGAGCGCCAGCTAAAGGGCTGACTTCCAGTCGTTTCAGACCTGCTGTTTAAAGACGAATCGAGCAATGGAAGTGACTCATTAATATACAACATTTAAAAAAGGCAAATCAAAACTGTGGAGTTAACACATTACATATCTAATACGTCTCTGGCATTTAAATCCCTCACCGCTCTTCTCCGCTGGGCCTCACTGAGGCTGGGCCTGCATGTGTGATCAAACAGAGATTGGACAACTGAGTCTCTTCCCTCCGCTTCACACCGCGCAGTGTTGAAAGGCTTCATTAAAGCACAGGGCTGGAGATACAGTATCAGAGGCAATTTTCCATGCCTTTCCTTGGGAAAAAAGAGAATCCCATTGTTAGAAACAGAGGGAGAAAAGTCTGTCAGGGCCTTTAGATGAGATAGAATACAGTACACCACTGCCTCTGTGCTGTAATCTATAGTGATGGGCTTGGGCTAATGGGAGTCTGACCTGCAATGGAGCTCATTGGGAGCCATGCAAAGAGGCAGACTAGAGGAGAGGGAGAAAGAGGAGGCGATGGCAGCAGGGGCGAGAAAGAAAGACGAAGGGAGAGAGCGAGAGGAGGAAGATAAAGAGAGAGAAGGGGGGGGAGAATTGGCTTGAAATTTTCTGACAATGAAACGTCTCCAGTAATTGTTCCTGCGGTGATAAATGGTGTCCCATTGTACAGTGGGTCTCCTTGTCCTTGGGAGTCAAAGAGATGAGGAGAGGGGAGGAGAGCGGAGGAGGGAGGGAGGCAGGGAGGTGGGGGACGCAGAGATGGACTGGCAAAGCAGCGTTTAACTTGGCTCCGGCTGCAAGCAGTCAACTTTCTGAAGGTGACGGTGTGTGTATGTGTGTATGTGTGTGTGTGTGTGTGTGTGTGTGTGTGTGTGTGTGTGTGTGTGGGTGCGTGTATCTGCATGTCTGTGTCGGTGTTTTGTTTGTGTCTGCTTTGTCTATTGTGCTGTATACGTCGGAGCATTTCTGCTGAAGTGAACCAGCAGGCAGCAGAGTTGTGAGTGGGGCTCCTGCCCTTGGGGATGAGGCTGACAGAATAAAAACACATCATAACACCACAGTAATATTCCCTTGACAACACGCTCGGAGCATTTTGTGCCCCAGAGACATTTTTTGCCGCCATCCACGAGGAAGAACATTTACCATGCTGCGACTTCTTCAGCAGACAGTCTTTTAGAGGCCTAGTCGTTTAAAGGATAAAGTAATTCCAGTGCGATTTCTGTTTGCGCTCATTTTTACATACATGCCTTTATGTGAAAAATGTTTTGTTTGACACGTTTGTATAGATAGTTAATCTTGTCGGGCACATTCACTTCCAAGGATAAGTCAGTTACTGTGGACAAGGTTTTATACATATCTTAAACCTGCTCACATTCATCTCATTGTGATATTTCACAGATCTGGGATCAGTGCGAGCTCAGGCAAGACAAGACGAGAGTGTTTTTTCCGCAGTCTGCTTCTCTAATTTTCTGGGGCATTTTTTTTTCAAAACTAAATAAATATTTAAACAGTATCTAACATTCTCTGTGGTTGAATTAGAAACCATTCTTTGTTACAAAAAAAAAACACTCATGAAAAACAAGACTTAAGATCACTAAAGTGAGTTCAAAATAAAGTCAATTTTACACAATCATAAGATACATTATTGTGATTATGAACTGAGCAAAGACTAGAATAATTCTGGAACTTTGAAGGATCATTTGCTGCCTGCTATAACACGATTTATACTTTACATTCATAAAAATGTAAAGCTAGGGAAAAAAGAGGATATGTGAAAATATCCAGGGTTGAAAACCTGAGAAGTAGTCCTGATAAAAAAACATGAAAGTTAGCTTGATCATCATCTGGCTTTGATGTGTTCAGGCGGGGAAAAAAAAAAAAAAACAGTAGTGACATCGCTTCATCAAAATCAAATCAGGATGTTTGCGCAGATACTCTACTGACAGCGTAAAGATGATCAGTTACCCAAAATGTGTTGAACACTTGTAGGAATCCATCATTTCCCTCCATCCTGTCTGCTCCAGACTTTTCAGCTGCAACAGCTGGGCAAAGACTGCTTAAAGTGTTCCACAAGTGAACAAGCTGTTTCTGAAAAAGCACATTCAGCTTCAGAGAGTCCTAACCAAGTCTGTGTGGCACTGATAAGCGTGAAGGTTAATTGGCAGTTGTGTCCTATATGTTGTTTGGTTTTTGTGTCATGTCGCAAAAGACAACGGAAAAAAAAAAAGAAAAAAACAGAGGGGGGACATGTAGCAAGTAAACTGTACTTTCAGCTACTTTAAGGCGAGAGCAGACAAGTCCTGAGCAAACTAGTTTTTGTGAGCAACATCTCCGGCAGTGGGCCAAGAGAGGAAGATGTTTCTGTTGCGACAGGTCGGAAACAAAGAGCAGAAGAAGCTGTTCAGGCTCGGGAAGGATGGCAAAGGCAAAAAAAGGAGGAGAACACACTGTAAATGCTAAAGAGACTGCAGAGCCTCGAGTTACCCACGACACACATTAATCACTGGTGGCCTCTCCACACTGCACACGAATGCATGATGATGATGATCCTCCCCCTGCACCACTATCTTACCTACAGCTGTGACACAAACACAGGACCCGGTGTCACATAAAACCGCTCTCTCTTCTCCTCTCCCCACTTGCTGGCTTTTCGCTTTTCCCCTCCCTGTGTTTTCTGCATCACCATCATGTCCTCGCACCTCCCCAGACCACCCCATCCCCCGCAACATCCGTGCACCCAGACATTCATCTTATCTCGCTCCCACCCCTCCCCTGGTCCCTGCTGGCCTTGGACAGCTCCGTGCCAGGCAGAAAGCAGGTGGCGGAAAGAAAAAGGTTACACTCATTATACAGATTAAACCTGTAAATGCCCTGTCGTTGGTGTAATCGATGTGCCACTTCATTGCAGTGACTTATTGATCAATCTTGTCTGGGGGTCGCACACAGTGCATCGTTATAGCTTCAGCAGTAGCAGGGACTGCCTTTCCTTTCAAACCCTGGCCCCTCCACAGATGCACTTCTCGAACAGTTCCGTCACCCTTACTGGCAGTGTACTGTAGTGTGTGTGTAATATGAGGTTCACTTCTGGCTGTCCGGTGACTTGGTCTGGCAGTAACAGGACTTTCAAACTGTGCAGCAGCAATACTGTCCAACTATACATGGACTGAAGGCAACAGCTATCACGTATTACATCTGTAATGCACCATTGAAATCAAAGTCGACTAAATGGTGCTCGTAAATGCTATGAGTTTCCAAGCAAACTACCATTAACCATGCCCGAACACAGCCCAGTGGCCAGAATACAATGCTGTCATCACGCATTTCTGCAAACCATGGATATGCTACATTTGAACATTCTTGTTTTTATATCAGGAGCGGTACATTATTATGTTTCTGACAAGAGTTATGAGTCCAGTTTCTCGACACTGCAGTTATAGACAAGTACTGCAACACCACGAAGCCATTAGGGAATTATACAAATTCAGTGGTCATTCAGCAGTTGGTGCCTTCTACCATTGGTAGCACATGTCGGAAAAACAGGCAGTTTTATTTGTTGATCGGCACACAGTCTGTTGTTTCAGTGTGAAAAGACACACTGAACAGCTTGTTTTCAACAAAGGGCTTTACAAAGCTGCTTCATGATATTTCAATATACAATGGCGACAGACAAACAGAAAAACAGGGACAGGGGGAAAAAAATCAACAATAATGCAACAATGCAATTCTCTAGATGGTGGTAATTAAAATTGATAAACATCTAATATAGTGCGTGTGTTTTTTGTTTTTTTTTATCTAGAGGCAGCCACGCTCACTCTCTATAAATCGGTCCTCAATTAGAATGAAAAGGAAAAAAAACTGTTTCAATAAATGCCTTAAGACATCAACAAATAAAACAAAAATACTCACTCAGAGTTATGTGCAGTACAAACAAAGACAGTTATCAAAAGAAGCGGAGCTCCTGAACCGAGTCAAGAGGGGGGAAAACTCACAAAGTGACACTGAAAACACTTGTAAAAAAAAAAAAAAAAAAAAACGTGTTCATTTATATTTTCTAAGAGTGTGAATGCTCAGCTGACATCACAACACCTGTCCAGTCTTATCTGAGGTCTCAAATGGACTACAGTGACTTCATTTTGCCTCACTGAAAGGAGATACATTTGGCTCCTCTGAATGGAAGCCCTTTACTGCACGGAAGGAAGAAAGGCAGAGCAGCTGCCTTCCCTCGCATGACGCCCGCCTCTCCCAACCCACATATCACACCAAACCCGTGGCTACAAAGGACATCAATTTGTGATTACACAAATAACACGGCTCGTCTTTCCCCCCACATTCAGAGGAGCACTGCCATGCCACCCATTGCTCTTCTTTAGAACTCCTCTGTCCCTGCTGCATCAGTCTGACGGGGGAGGTATCAGGTGCACCTTTGGATTGAAAAAATAATTGGTTTTGGTAAACGGGTAGATGGAAGTGTGTGATCGGCCAAGTTTGGGAGGCAGAGTTTGCATGCTTATCATGCTGCACAGCTGCACACTGCGGGGTTTCTTTGTTTTACGGCGCCTCGCTAAGAAGAGCCTTGATTGCTAGCGAGGCAGATTACTTTGTTTTAAACTACTGTTGAAAACGACTCTGAACACATGGAGCACAGTGAAGTTCAAAGCACCAAGGCGGGCCCGTTTCAAAGTAAATTTTTTTCACCGACGACGCCTTTCTGGTCGGTCATGGGAAGATGTGGAAATAGAAGCTTACACATACATGTTGCCTCGGGGAGCTACAGTAACAAAAGGTTAAGGCAAATATGACTGGAATCTCTCGCCTGTTGCTAAGGGGCAAATCTTTCGCTTTAGGCAGCTTTCATTTCAACATGACACACCCTCCCAGAGGCACGTATCCTCCATCCATCTGTGCACCACAGGTCTACTCACAAAAACAGCAGATCCCCACATTACTGAGAAATGCGTCACTTGTAAATAGTGAGCATTTCAAGACCATGAGCACTGTGCTGCAGTATTTGCCACAAGGGTGAGAGTGTGCGAGTCTGCCCTGTTGCTACAAGGAGTAAGTGCCTCCGAAATGAGGTGCCATATTAAAGTCTCCATCATTCACCATTTTCTTCCTCACCTTCAGATATGGATGGAAACAGATGACCGGGAAATTGCACCCTGTCTGACAAATGGCAGGATGGCATAGCTCCATGGGCTGCCCACCGGCAAACTGCTGCTACCGAAGGAAAGGACGGGAACAAATCGCCTCCCACTGCTCCAATTACTGAGCACGCTCATCTCACAGAGGGGCTGCAGTCAACTCCATGGGAGGGGGATGGAAAAACACTGGCTTGTGTGAGGGCGAATGATGATGGGGTCAAGGGTAAGATGACATCTCATTCCAATCAGCCATCATCCTTAATTTGTTATTTCACTAAAGTGGGAGTCCAGCAGACAGGTGACCAATGCAGTGCGGACATTGCTGCATAATTCAAACAGTTATCTGGTAATATAGCATGAACCACTTTACATTAAAAAAAATCTACCAGGGACGTGCTAAATATTCTATTTCAGTGCTGGGGAAGAGGAGAGCCAAGGATTTTCTGTCCAGTTAGGACGTGATATACTTGAGCTCTGCGATGGGGTTTGGCTATTCACTATTAGCTTAAAGTGCTCCTTAGGGGAATGAGGGAGTCACTAAGTTTTAAGAATAAAATCGGGCTGAAACAGGGAGGGGGAGCGGGTGCTCTTTGTTAGATTTAAATGCTGCACTATGTTCTCTGTGACAGGCTGCTGGTAATTTATTGCCACAGCCATTACGGTTATTAGAAATCTCACTCAGGAAGACGAATGGCAGCCTGGCTGGTCGTTGGTCTTCCGTCAGGGCTGACAAGGGAGACGCGGCACTCTTGGCTATTGACATTTTCACACCTAAAGCCAAGCTCTGCCAGCTGTATTGCAATTCAAACCCCAACTTAACGGCAACGAGCTAAATCATCCCTGGCCTTGGCATACAACTTTTCTTTATTTCCTTTATAAGAGGAGGAGCATTCTGGTAGTCAGCAGCCGTTTGGAATGGCCATTTCATGGGCAGAATTTTTTCCCCAGACTGACAGATTAACATTAATCCTGTCATAAATAACTTCTATCACAAAGAGCCATTAAGAGAGACCGTTAGGAGTGTCTAAATGGAAGCCATTTCTTCTGTATGACTGAGAGTGTGGAGGAGAGAGGGAGGGGAGGGAGGAGATTTCAGACAAAGGCACTATGTGCCAATGTGCTTTTTCAATTTCAACATTTCTGAGGCCTATGAGTCATATTTCACTCAGTGGCCCAGAAAGAATGACAAATGATTTCAGTTGTTTTGCAGCAATTGAAAGTGAAAGGTGACGTGGCTATCAGTGAGGGCTTTGGCCCCACAATAACACTTTGTCGGATAGCAGAAAACACTGGGATAAAAACAATGGTTAAGAAAAAACAAGACTAGAAGTTTATAGTTGGTAGAACTATAGTAGAACAAACAATTTATGATACTTAGCTATAAAGCCTAGAGGGGGCTATAGAGGTCTGACCTGAACAAGGTATTACAAAACAACGAGCCAATTACATAGCCTACAATTGTTGTGTTTATGTTAAAATGTTAGCTTGAGGAGGGTGCCACTGGCTTGTCAGATTATCACATTAAGTGTGTTGTTTGCAAGTGGAGATTTTAGAAAAAGTAGCACAAGATTAGCTAAGATTAATCCTCTGGGGTCCATTGATACAGAAATACAGCCTTTTGTCTTTTGTCTGTGATACCTTGTCATGGACCAAACTCTGGTCATGAAGAAAGGTCATTCAACCATCACAGAAAAATTGGTCGAAAGCAAGTTGCAAGACATCTTGCAATGTAGCCAAAAGTTTCAAAACACTAGGTAGGCCAAAACTGAAAAAAAGGAACATATCAGATATCAGATTTTATTGTAGATAGGGTTAAAACACTGAGAACAAGTCGATCTTGGTGAATTTCCTTTATTGTGATAACCATGAAGCAGAATAATTGGGATAACTCACTTGGAAAAAGCTTGATACCGTACAGTCCTCTGATTTCCTGATTTACACATTACAAAAACTTCTACGGCTGTCACCATGACTGAAAGCTCCATTGCAGTGTGTTTGTTTTAAACAAGATATGCGATAAAGGGATGCCAGTGTGCTTTAATAACATTTTAGGATTTAAGTGTATTATGATGATTAACAGAATAATGCTGTGGATCACAATTACCTGGGCAGGGATAATCGTGACATAATATTTTCATCATCCTATTTGTAGCCTCAATTCCAAAGTTCTTATATTTGTTTACCATTGTGTGGCGAACCTTTAACTAACCGAGCATTCACCTGATTATCATTCTGTAATTCTGTGGCACATCTACCAACGGGGGCAAAAACACTGGCTGACAAGGTACAGCATTCCAAATAAATCAGTCAATTAGAAATCAAGTGTATGAATAACAAAGTCAATTCGCATAGAATACACATTCTCTTTCAGTCCTGCATTTCACTTGAAGACGGGCAGGATACTAGAACAATAACCAGAGGGCAGAATCTTTATGGGGTATATGTCGTGACTGAACATGTACTGGTGAATATGGAGAAGGGCTGTATGAATAACACGCAGTAATTGTGCAGCCCGGTGCTCTAACACTGACATGTATTCCTGAGAGGCCACGGGGTGTTGAGTGGCTGTGTGTTGAATTGCTAATGGAATGTCATGTGAAGGGGACTGCTGGGGTGCATGAGGGTAATGGTGATGATGACACCGTGCGAGCAGCTTCCACAAAAGTGCAGGTTATGACATGTTTGTGCATAGGTTAATGTACAGCACCAAGGCTGCTTCCATTACCTTGTGTCAGAAGCAGAAAAAGTCAACTGCATTGTACCAGAAAACTGGCACCATTTTTTTTGACTCGTGGCTCATAACAACAATCAGACTTTCCTGGTCACAGACGCAAAATGATTTAAATTCTCTCTTCACGAGGCAGGGTAAGAATAGAGGGAGGTCTAAATATCTGAATGTGAGCGTTCTTCATGCCAGGCCTTCATTGAAGATATGTATTGGTTTAGCGAAGGCCAAGGTTCAGGGCACATCAGGGTTAACTGCAATTCCCTGACAGCCCAGATGAGAAAGTGATGTGCACAGTGGGAGGTCACTGTGTGTCAGACCGCCAGCTAACACTGGCTCATTGGGAACCCGGCATGCTCCATTTAACTTCACAGGGCATCCACATTCTGCACTGCTCTCTCTCTCTCGCTCACACACACACACACACACACACAAATACCCACACACGATGGCCCTTGCTCCACCAGCCTCTCATGTATGGCCTTGAAGGGCTCCCTGTCTCCCATCACTGTCCTAGGAAGCCAGAGTCACTCTGACTCATTAGGGTAATTGAGACAGGTTCTCCCGAGACTAAAGAGCTGCTGAATTGCTACCCACTCGCACATTTAAAAGACCACTTAATCAAGCTCTTGTGTGTGTATGTTTTATTCTCCCTTTCTCATCGTTCCCCTCCTCTTTTTTGACATACTTTCCTTCGCTTTTTTAATTTTCTTAATTCAGTTTTTCTGCCAGGTCACTGCATTGGATATGGTGCAAATGCTACTACTTGCTCGTAAGAACATGATCCAGCGGTTTTCCATCTTTAGAGTACTGTCCCCTGGTGTTAAGAAAGAAGCTTCAGGTTTGTGGGAGTGTGAATGGGTGACAGCAAAGAAAGAAATGCTGATCTGGGGGATGCTGGGGAGGAAGACGGGAGGGGGGGGGGGTGAGCTTGAGTGAGGGAGGAGAGGAAAATCCACCACCTCAGCGATTCCAGGGGCCGGGCCGCTCTGAGCTGACAAAGACACCCAGATTGCGGCCAGAGGTTGTCTCAGCGAGGCGAGGTGAGCCAGAGCGCCCGTCATGTAACAAGTCAGATTTAGCAATACTGCTGGGTCAGGTCAGACTCAGATTGAAGTTGGAGTCACGGCTGGCACCACGCTGCTCGCCTCCTCCATTGCTCATCCATCTGAACACAAATTACCGAGCCTTCCTCCTTACGCTGTGAAATATAGACTGGTGCCTTGTGCGAGTGTGTGAGCGTGCACTTTCTTTACACACACAAATCAAAACAGAAGTGACTATCCCCAACATGCTGGAGGATGGATGGGCGCTCCCAATGTATTGTATTTTCTCTCAAGACTTTATACGAGCCTGCAGCCCCAGAAGATGAGGACAAGTGAGACGCTGTTTATCTGCTCCCATGAAATAAGACAATGACACTGTAGCGTGTTCAACAAACTACCTACCACAAAACAGAAAAAAGGGGGAAGAGTGTCACCATAGAGACCTCTCTCTTTAATCATGCCCCATTTCTGTCTCTCTCTCTTTCAGTCTTACACTCAGTATATAATTTTTTTCCCACCATTCTCTCTTTCTTACCCTTTAACTTATTTCCCCAGCTACACACATACACCTCCCTCACTTCCCTCTCTCTTATCAGTGACAGGCTGGAAACAGCAGCGAGATAAGGAAACGCCTAAGCCAATACAAGGTGCGGTGGTCGAACACCCAGGCAGATTAGTCATTGACACGTTGGACAGTTAACAATGGGCGAACGTGCCGTTCAAACTGGTAAATGGCAACAGAAACAATGAGATGAATTTCTCCTCATAATGCATTATGGGCCCTGCAGCATTAACAGCCAAATCCAGGCGCATACGGTTCGTCCCCTGAGGTGTGGCAGCACAGATTACTAAAATGGAGCTGGTGCTGCATACCTTAATCAGTTTCTGTCACTCAATCACTCAGAGAGACACACAAGCACACATTTGCACACATACATACAAAGTCTAATACACCAGGGCCTGCTTCATCACTCCTCTTCCACTGCCTGGAATGTGGAGGCCTCAGTACTTAAGTGTACCGACAGCTTTTGTGTACACAGTTCTAGACATCATCTCTCTACGAATTCAAACACAATTGTCAATCATGTCAGCATAATTGACAGATTTATTGGTATTCTGTTCGTTAGGTGCAGCTAAGACATATACTTTCAAATACAGCTCATATGCAGCTAAGACATATACTTTGTATACTTTCCCTTTCTAAGCAGACTTAATGCTGAACTCTAATGTTTTTGTATATAATTTCCTCACCTCTTTGTCGGGCCTCTTCTGTGGTTGACAGAGTTGTCACCAATCACGAGTGATGCGTTTCAGGGCTGGCTCAGCCTATAATTGCTGCTATTTTGTCATCAGTGGATGACACTGAAGTACTCTGCACCCCATCTGTGGCAATAATGTCTGTGTGCTGCAAATTGTCGATTTATTTTTTTTAAAGGTCAAGCTATTTTTTCTTCACCTCTGCCACAGTTCTTATCATAAGTGAAATACTGTTCACAGCATTTGTCAGCTGGCCCCCAAGCTGTGTTTTATTTCCTTGTGTGAAGGTGGTAATTATTTTCTTTTTTTTAAGAAACAAACATTTCTATTGCATCAAAAACAGGACGTCTTCTTTTGTTGTGAAAAACAATCAAACAATCTTAAAAAAGACAATCATGAATCATGAGGTCTCTCTTCCTACATAAAGATAGATAATTGGTGGGCAGGGTTTTTTAATGACACGCTCTCCTCTGAGACAATTAAAAAAGGGGGGGAATCAGAGGATTGGTCATTGTCGAGCTCTTTCAAAGATATTCACTATCATCACGATTCATGATTCTCCAGACAAAGGGAATTCACCTCGATCACCATATCCTGAGTTTTTGTATCCCAAGCCTTGATTAAACATTTTATATTCTCCCATTGCTAACTGCAAACTGTCTTCAAATAACATCCACACACCTTGGCCTACTTGCCTACAGCTCAGAGAGAAGCTGTTTTCTGTTCACATACAAAAAGCCTAACTTTGGATTGGGTTGACCGAGGTCATATATATGAGTCTGTATTCAGATGTACATGCCTAAGCACTGTATTTCCTTTTTGCTTGTCCTTGTAATGAGAAAACTAGACTAGAATATGCAACAGTTGTGCTATCTAAATCTCTAAATTGTGAAAACAATAAAACATTTTTTTTTACATTACATATTTCTATAGCTGGAACAGGTGCTAAGTTAAAGAACACAGTGCATGAGTGCTTTTATTTCTCAATGTTAAGTGGAAAGAAACATGTGGAAGGTAACATGTATAAAATTGTATCGTCTGCATGTTGACAAATATATTTTTAACACCATTATTGCATATGGCAGGTATCAGAATTCAGCTGTTGCGTATCTCACATACTGATGAATATCTAATGAATAGCTGATGAACCAGCTATAGGCATTTCTGCTGCTGAGGCCAACAGAGAATAATATTTTGACAAATTATGTGATCAAACAGTTGCTGTGATTGTCTTCATAATCAGGTATATGTGGACTGCACAAATTCACTGATTACTGACAAGCTAGTGAAGCCCTTTTGACATACAGCACAGCTTGGACATTAGAAAACATTTAATGAGGTCACTGCTATCTTTGCGTTCAGGGAGTCCATTTCTATATGCAGGAAAACCTGCAGTGTAAACCTGCATTGAAAATAAATTTTAAAATTAGGATGTTCAAGCATGAGCAGATGTAGAACAGGTGGGATTTATTACTGTTTACCGCTTACAGGGGTCCATACTCATGCTTCATTAGCTATGTTGTGCATATGGGCAGCTCATACACCTCGATTCGATGCACGCCTCGATAAATACAGCCCCTGGACTCCACAGACCTCTCTCTTCCTACAGCCCACCAGAGACAAACACTATTGTATTCTAGTCAGCCACCTGCCACTTTAAATGGCACTTCAATCAGGAGAATAGCCATGAGTTCTACTCCCTTAAAATGTTACCGTTTAGAATTATTGCTGCTGGAAGAGGGCGAAGACTTGACTAGAGTATGTGGCCATTCAATGCATCTTCCTGGCTTTTCTCCCTTTGTGTTTAAACCAGTAACCCCAGTATAACCTCGTTGTGCTTAAGAGTATGCAGTAAAATAGTCCTGGCAGCACTGAAGATTCTGTCCCTTGGTTCTGCAAAGTTTTTGTTTCTCGCTCAGACAGCTCCCCGCTGGCTCAATTAACTATTGATCAGATTTGCGGAACCGAATGTAAATAATTAACAAAAGTGCAGATAGCATCTGTAGCTCTGCAAACAACTTCAATACAGAGGCCTCTGTGTCTCTGATCAATAGGGCGTGGACAGCATGCATATCAGCTACTATGAGGACCTCTGCATGGTGGCCACAGAAACAGAGAAAATCATATTTTTATCAGACATCGTAGCCATGTCAACAAAAAACATCAAGAGCACAGTAGGAATCAGGCGGGGGCTGTTTTATTGTAGATACCAGAGTGGAGAAAACAGTATCTCTCTTTTCATTTAGAGGTAATCAAATTAATTCTCTGACGAGGCATACTAATAAGTAAATGAAAACATAAATTGTTGCACTCGGGTGCAATTGGACTTCATACAGCAACTCCACTGAGAACAATTTGCTCCAATGCAAATCCGTCATCCTATAAGCAGCTCCGAGGAAAGTGATAACCTGGCTGTGTCCAACAAAGCTGTGTAAGTAAAGATGCAACATACTGAGGAGAGAAAAGCATAAGGCTCTTTGGGGAAGGAAGCACTGTATGGTCGTGTTGGGGCAAATTGAGAGAGGGCCCCTAGGTAACCCTATTTGAATATGAATGCCTCCCATGATCCACATCAAGGGCACTGACAGGGGGCACCTCTATCTACAACTACAGCCAGCAGATGTAGTTGTGTGTCTGCATGTGTGTGTGTGTGTGTGTTTGGGGGGGCACAACTGATCACTCTGTGCAGCCATCAGCTACCGCATTTTTTCCAAGGTACTTTGTACAGTGCATTAATCACAGGGACCCTTGAGCGCTTCCACGGATCCAAATATTCCGACCTTGAGGTTACAAGAAAGACATTAGTCCTGATCCATTCAAAGTATTGGAGACAGGGAGGGGAGCAGAGGGAGGGGGCAGAAAAGCTTTCAAGGTAATGAAATTCTGCCGTAATTTAAAGGAAAAGACTTGTGGGGACAAGCCTGGGCCGGAGTAAGAAAAAAAAAAGATTAAATTGGATTTTTTTCTTTTCTCCTTTATTTTAAATTAGGCTTAAGTGCATGTGGGGGGTAGTTTTTCTTTCTCTTTTTTTTCTGAACAAAAGCATGATAACAGCATTAACGTCCAGAATGAATCGAATCATTTCCAAACCAATTAACCTTTGACAGAATGGATGAGTGGACAGGAATGAGAATGGTGCATAAGGGAGGGGAGAGAAAGGGGCGGGTGAAGGAGAGCATGCAGAAGTATGAGAAACGGGTCTGGCTGGCAGAGACGTTGCTTTTTGGGGTGACTGCTGACTGAGTACGTGGAGTGAAGGCATCTGAAGAGGGATCATGGAGATATCCCATTCATACCAACACAGACACAGCAGAAATCCCTGTTGGTTGTTGATCTGTGTGGGAAAAAGTAACTAAGAGTAAAGATGGCTACAATGGCTGGGCGACATCTACTGATTTGGCATGTGTCGATATCCACAGTGAGACATTGCGATATCTTCGATGTTGCTGGGGGAGAAAGCTTAGAAAACTGTCTCCCATCTCTAGTTGTCAGATCAACTCTCAAATTCATGCCAGGCGAGCATCGGACATACATCCCTGTGACAGGTATATAAGGGTCTTTGCACCACATGTCCATGACGTTGCTGTGCTCACCCTCGAAACCTTGAAACAAAGTTAGCCAGCTATCCATACTGAGGAAGCTTAGCTTAGAAAACGCAAGTAACCATGGCACAATTGAGACAAACACACTTACAGTGGCCTGCAGAAAAGAAACTCTGCAGCCACCAATGTCCTGGAGTCTCCTGGGATTGGCTAACTGGGCAGGTTCAATGTGAGAATAATAAACGGGACATGGAAATGTAAGCAGAATTCTTTTCAAACAACTTGTGCCTTACGGCAACTCTGAGGGGACACAGTAGTTTTTGTCCTCTCTGGCAGGGGGGCCTTTTCAGTCACAATGTTATGATTGTGAAGGGCTCAGCAGTCGATGACTGTCAGCCCTGGCAGCCCAGCCCAACTGGGTACAGAACAGAGAGGACACCACCGCATTCAATCTCACCTCCTTCTCCCTGTGTCTGCCCTGCCCATGCTGACTGATGGTAGAAAGGGTCTGCAGTTAACCCCACTTATTCTTTATGCTGGCTCTCACTCTCCCTCCCTCTATCTATCTATTTCTATTCCTCCCTCTCTGGCTCACACACAGCTGCAGCCGGTCCATTAAGTTAATTAAAGGCTCCATTTTGAGCTGGAGCCCGCTAGCAAATACGAGTGCCAATCAATAGATCTCTGGCTTATTTTGTGGAAGGGAGGGGTGACAGGACGGGTGCTGCATTCAGGGACATGATTTGTAGCCTTGGCAGACGAGCCATGTCCCTCTCTGTCTTGTCCTCTGTCTCTGTCTAATTTGGTAGCCACCCTGCCCCTTCCACAATCTCCTTCCCGCACTTCACCGTGATGTCATCTATCACTTCACTCTCCCTTCTTTACCCCCAGCTATCCACAGCTTTTCCCATCTGCCTACAAGGAGTCACAGTCCTGTGTTTCCCTTCGAGAGGCTGTGTGCATTTGTTTTAGTCGCCATCTGCACAGGGGAGCCAGCTGCGAGCGGTTGCAGCTGGGGTTGGAGGTGTGGGAGACTGTGTCGGGCAGTAGTGGAGCTGAGATCAACAGGATGTCCAGAGGGATGGACGATGTGAGCTCAGGGATCAGGAGAGGAAGTAACAGTGGGACAGAAGGCGAGGGCTTCATGATGGGAGGATGCACAGTGTTACAAAGATTAAAACACAGTATGAAAAGCTCATTTTGCATTTCTATAACACCAATTTATACCACAATAAGCACATTTAATAAGGTTGTTTGAACACGGTTTTATGTCTTCTACGTCATTCTCTTTTTCAAAATCAACACTATCTGAACAATGTTCAAGGGCTGCTTGGATGAGAACAGAATGTTAACTATTTAGGTGCCAACATCATTCACAATTAGCATGGCCAAGCAGGCGTCATGTCATGTTTCTATCACTGCAGAGCTGGAGTCGATAGACACCTGTAACTTCTGCAGTCATTCGACCTGGGTATGAATGCCAATCGTGCCTTTTCCAAGGAAACCAAACATCAGATGTTAGTGGGTGTTAAAAGGGTTTTTTTGCTGGTTTGAGAAGAGATCTTGGAAAAGCAGCAGGCTTCCATTCAAAGCATTGCATGTGGAAAACACACTATTGCTGGAAACTGAAATCATGACAACAAATTTAGGATGTAACACTGAACCACAGGGAGGAGCTGGGTCACTTTGTTCAATACCGACAGCACTAAGGACGTAAACAGTTTGGAATTGATTCAAAATCTAAGCTGTTCTCAAAAGGAAAAGCTTCTCCAATGATCTTCAATTTTCTCCAGAAATCCATTTTTTTGCTATTGTCTCATACCACAGCAAGAGTGGAAGGCCCACAGGCTAAACAACCATCATCAGCTTCATGTGGTGTTCGTCTGCTATGAATAATGGCTGTGGGTGGCAGGCGGTGTGGCAGTTCAAGATCCGCAGACAAGCTCTCTCTGCAGGATGTCTCCGTTCCAACAGTCCCACCATTCCTGCAGTCACACCAGCAGCATGGCAGTGGCGCAGCTCATCGGGCTGCTTCCCAGCAGTCATCCAACAATTCTCTCCCTCTGGGGAGGCAGTCCATGCAAGCCTTGATGGTTAGCCAGTGTTGTTTGTTGGAAGCCTTTGCTTTCCACCTCCTTCCTCCACTCCTCTTTCTCTTCTCATCTCTCTCTCTTTTTTTTTCAGTGAAAATGCCTGATGCTTTTTCCACTTCTCTAATCTAAACTCCCTCCTTCTCTCTTCTCTCTCCTCTCAGAGAAAGCCCAGGGGGGCTTGTTCATATTCTCTCCTCTTATTGTGTTTCATCTTTTTTCCTTATGACACAGAACTATCCCCCCAGAGTATCCAGCTTTCAGCCAGGGAGCTGGAGAAAACGCATGGTTAACCCCATTTTATTCTGTCTATTCAAAGGTTCCCCGACAAAGCTCTAGTGCTCACAGCAGATAAGGGATCATTCACATCGAGGAGCAGAGAAGGTATGGTATGCATTCAACAGAAGGAGAAGGGATGGTCGTTTTTCTGCAAAAAGTGTGGCACTCGGAAGGAGCAGTGCATTTCTAAGCAGTATGTTGCACTATATTGTACAACTTGAAAACAATGGAAGAGCTCACTTACTGAGGCATGTCAATGAAACAGCTGTTGTGAAAGTGCTGCTCTGCTGTACTTTTGGCTCGGTACAGTATCTATTCTTAGATGGGTTAGTTTCTGTATAGAACTGATATTAGCCTGATATGTTACAGTAAGCCCCTGTCAATCATTCACTTCAGTATGCTAAATTCAATTTATATATGTCATAAATTTGCCATAAAGTCCTTCATACTGCTGGTTCATATGCACACTGTATGACTATTTGCCATGAAATAAATGACAAATTTGTCAAGAGCAGCAATCGGCTGTGAATTGACTCCAAAGCGATATGATGTACCCATGCCATGTAATATATCTGTCAAAGGAAAGGGCTATCAAACACAAGGTGTGACACATAAAAATGAAAATGGTTAGATGGCGGAAAAGGAGGGAGGAGAGAATAAGGCTATTCGCTGTTGCTGTTTCTGCAATGACCTCATCTCTCTTTTACCACACTCTTTCGCTTTTGCTCCATTTCATTCTGTGTCTCTCTATCTTTCATTCTCTCTCATATCATGTGCACACTCCCACTGCGTTTCTCAAGCACATGCTCCCTCATCCTCGGTCACCCTAACCACCTCATTTCTCCAGCCCTCCCTCCTCTCCAACTCTCACTCTGTGCGTAATTCAATCATCCCAAGGAGATGGATATCCGTCCCCTAGGAGCGCTTACGCTCTCCATTTCCTAAAGCGCTTGATCAGATTAATTGATTGTCCCCCCCGTCATCCCTGTGCCCCCTCTGCCGACTGAGGCTGGTGTGGTGGCGGAGGGTGTACAGAAATCAAGTTTGCATTGATATTTTTTATAAAATGGCTTTTTCCTTCTGCCCCCCAGACAGACTCACGTAAAAGGACAAAGGGGAATAGATTGAGCCAGGAGGAGGGGGAGTAACATGGAAGGGTGCAGGCCTGCAGAAACAGACAGGCAGGATTTATAAAGAGGACAGAACAACAACCTGGAGCGTACAGCAGACACAGAGCTGAACAGCAGATCAAGGGACAAGATAAAGCAGATAGGCGATCAATGAAATGAAATAAACAAGGCTGTTTAGGAGGTGAATAGTACATATGAGGTGAGTGTGTGTGCATGTACATGTGCAGCATGATGTTTGGCTGCAAGCCTGCAGAGCACAGCAGAGGGTAGAGATGGGAGAGTCAAACCAAGCCCCACAGGGAACACAGGAAGACCTCAACTCATCCATTATAACTGAGAGCCAAGCGGCTGCCATGTCTCCTGATTGCTGTGTCCCTGTGGAGTTGTCTCTCTCTCTCTCTGTCTCTCTCTCTCTCACCCTCTTTATGTCTCCCCCTCTCTATCTCTCTCTCTCTCCGTTTGGCACTGGGGATCACAGTAGATTACAGTGCTGTTCCAGGCCTTTGGCTTCTACGTTATGGCAGGGGCCAAATACATGCACAAACACACACGCGCCCATGCACACACACATACACGTACGCACGCCAAAGCCACGTAGGAGCACAAGTACACATACAGGGATAGGAACTCGCCCGTCTCTCTCTTATCTATCTGCCGCACATGTTCCCCATATGTGTAAAGCTTTTACCTGAGCGCGCCATTACAGCTGAGGCTTTTACCTCTAGAGAGCCAAATTACCTTTCAGATGCAACCTTTCCTTTTTCAACTTGCCCTTGACATTTAGTTCACTCACATTTCCCCTGTTCGTATAGGCTCACTGTAAAACCACACATCTACCAACAAGCATGCACGCAAGGTACACACACACACAAACACAAAGTTGCATGTCCCCAGGATCCTAATTCGGTGTCATTTAGACCTCACACGTTTTTCTTCTTTCTCAACAGTAGCCTCTGTGTTCAACAAATACTGTGTGTTTGCAGGATAAAACACACTGCCTAGGCAGGATCACACTGAAATCACAGAGCTGAACATGTTCTTTTAAGCTGCAGAGCGTGTCATATTCAGTAATAACAGGAAAGGCTCGCTTTACATTAGTTTTATTAAGAAAGGAAGAGACTGGTCCTACAGCGGATAGGGAAATATTCCCAGTAGACCCAGCTTTCTACTTATTGCCATCCAAATTGAAATAAATACAAGGAGTCTCTTTCCCCCAACACGAATGTACAACACAGGATGTCTGAAACCATAAAATATGGTTAGGGCTGCACAAATAATTGCAGATAATTAGAAATTGATGTTTTCTCTTCTAACAATTAATCATGTGCATTATCAAAACCACATTAGGCAATATTTTGATAGTAACATTGATTTCAATTACCCCTTGTTACAGTTATTTTTATAATTGCTAACTCGCATTTATCTATAGCGCATTCACTTTTTCATAACTCTTTACACAGTCAGCACCACACAAGTCACTGTAGACGAAACTGTGGATCACTTTTCATTGTTTTCACACAAAACACATTCAGTGGCCTCATCTTCATATTTCATGCAAAATTTCTTAAAAGTTGTGTTTAAAACCTTATATTACAAAAGAATAATTGAAAAAAATGCATTGATGACCTTGATGATAGACTACAGGTGCAATAATGATTGGCTTACAGCCCATCCCAGCATGGGGTCACTTTACTTCCAGTTTAGGCTTTTTTCACACCTAATCTGTTTGGTTCAGTTAAAACAGACCATGATGTGTTTTTTTAGTTAATGACATTCATTTGGGCTGGTGTGAGAGCTGTCAATCGAACCCAAAACAACCACACTGAAAGGGTTTGAAAAAGTGGGTGTTGGGCCACCAGACCAGCCAGATGAGTCTTAACTATTGACTTACTTTTAATTCATATAATTAATTAATCAATCTGCTGTTTGTGAGCTGTTCAGGAAGCATTCTTACAATCGTTTTGTAGCCATGCCATTAATTCATCTAAAATAATTAAATGTTTACACATACAGTATGCAAGTCAGTGCAGGTATTTTCCACGATTAATAGGTCAAGCTGTTAAAACTGCTGTGCTGTGTCCTGCTCCATGTATTTTGTCAGTTCATTAAAGTCCACAACAAGTGTGTGACAGGAGTCCAACACTAACAGGTCTGGAATCATTACTATACACGAAGCCTCCTTTTCCTCCTGTCTCTTCCTTTTAGTTAAAATTCATAACATGCGGTCAACTTACAGTCTAATAATACTAATAATGCCAATACTTACTATTTGTTTGTGAGGTTGTTATGACACCACAGAAAATGAATAGACACCAGAAGCTTTAAAGTGCTGTACGAGAAGCCATGGAGTTTGATTTCCCCATGTGGATCATGACGATGCACTAATGCTGCAGGGCTACTATCACCAAATCTGTCTAATCAACCAGCTACCTGTCAGTCTGTTAAGCCTCATGTTTACTTCTCTTGGTGCATGCAACACATTATAATTCTTCCCTGGTCTGGACCAAATGAACTAAACTAATGGTGTGAAAACATTCTCATTGTCAGTGTTTGGGTAAACGGACGTATACTACATGTTTCAGTTGCGTATTCCATTTTGAATGTGGGATGTAACACATGAGAACTATACGAAGAGTAGAGATGTCAGTTTCAGTTCATTTTGCTATCGAGCATGACACCCATTAAAAATTATGTGATCTTTGGCTCAGACATGGCAGGGACATAGTTCAGACAGGGTGCCTGATATTAACATAGGACAGGATAGTGCTGATTTTAACTGAATTTACACATTTTAATTTACACTTGACTTTGTTGCTTTTGTAGAAGCAATAACATTGAACTTCTTTTAAAGCACTTCACAGCAAAGCTGTTAGAAGTGTGCTTGTATGCAAATTAACCTGCAAACCAACACATATAACATAACATCACATTTTGCAGAAAGAAAGAAATGTGAAACTATATCTAGCTTGGTTTCCGCTTGATATATAAAGACATTTAAAATAAAAATGTTTGCTAATACATTTCAAAATCTGATAAGTGGATGCAGCGTATCCAAGCTTTCTCCTGCATGCTAGAGTCAACTCTCTGTCGTCCAGCAAACAAAGTAGTCATTTCCCAAGTTTACCTTCCAATGGTTTACTGTTAGTGTATTCAGGGTGTGTTCAGTACTCTTGGACTATGGGGGCAGGTGCAATAGAGCACAGATCTGACATTCAATCATCACTGTTTGTCTTTGTCATAGTTTTATTGGCCATGTTGTTCGCTGCTACACAGAGGCAAACATACGGACAGCATCTTTGTAGGAGGGAAGCTGAACTCCTGACCTGAATACACATACTAATCAATGTAGACAGTCAGACGGATATACAAATACAGTATAAAGACATACAGACAACCACACATGTGCACACACTCTGTATGCTTGAGTACTCAAGCCCACAAAACTAAATCAACACGCCATTTATTTTCCTTTCCCAAAGACTCTCTCTCTTTCTTACTTTCCCCAGACTTTTTTATTTGCTAGGGGGCTGAGCTCTCAGACTGGGATTGATCCTGAGCTGCAGTCTTGAACCTGAGCCCTGAGGGCAGCTCAGTGCAAACATGCAGCAGCCCCTCTCCACTTACTCCGATCATGGTTACACTCTCTGCTACACTATTCCCAGATATAAACCCGCACAACAGATGCACACAATGAGTGCCAACAATCTCCACCTGGACTGTTTTATTCAAGCAGAATGCTGATAAAGACTTCAATCAACAAACAGTCATATAGGAAACGTGTATCCCCCCTCTTAAACAGACGCTATTTCATAAAAAAACATTCTGCACTTGTTCAGTGTTCACATTAAACTGTACAGTGGGGCATGAGTGATATTTTGGAGGAAGGTTTAAAATGACTAACATATGCATCCGTGTTTGTGAAAATCATTAGGCATAACGGCTGCATAGGATGTGACAGCAACAATTTCATACACCTCATCCCATTTCCCGAGTGCTTTTTCAGGGGCAAAGTACAAAAGAAATCCATTATTTTTTGCAAATGCAAAGATTCCTTCGAACATTTTAGATAAATAATTCATACAGAGGGAGCTTTTACAGTGTTTTCACCTGAAGACAGACAGCTAACTAGCGAGAAGGCTCACTCACCCACCCACCCTTCCTCCTCTCTTTGAAGTGGGGAAAAAAGGGAGGAAAAGGGTATAATTTGTTTGATTCATTTATCATTGCTTACTATGAATAAATGTCATTAAGAGTGGTTGCTGCACGGCGGTTATGTATGAAGTTATGGAGTAGCTAGCAGCATCACGGGAGCTGAAATAAAGCAACATGGTGATTAGAAGAATGCATCCATCCCACACACACTGTGCCAGTCAGGAGTCTAATGGCTCTGTGGAGCCTTGTGTGTCCAAACACACGCACATACAGCACAAAAACAAACACAAATGCAATCACTCCCTGTGTTTAGCTGGGACTGTCCTTAGTTCCTATAGAGTTTTTGATTGATGGCTTTGGTGATTGGTGCTGTGAGACAGGTAGAGCCTTCAAGTGTGCTAATCTACACTGCCTCCTACAGGATAACAGCACACATTGGACCCGGGCATATGTGAGAAACTGTCATCACAAGCTTCAGACTAGCTGATAATGATGACGATAAATGGTGTTTGCATAGCACCTACCGCGTTTTCAGTTTCAACCACCACAACTGACAGCAAGAGTCAATGAGAAGAAAGTGTTCTACATCTTAGAGTGTAATTATCAATAAACAACAAAAATCTTGGGTATTTTCTAAGAGATATTTTAAAAGTAGTTGCTGTTTTATCTTTGCTAGCCTTTAATTAGGCCCCAATAGCTTTAGATTTCTTTTTCCAAAAGGTTATTTAATGGAATTGAAAGAAACCACCCGGTCCTTATTCTGACATTCAATGTTCCCTGATGGCAAATTTATTACCGTAGCCCATTTATTAACACTGTTTGAAGACCAAATGCATTAGTTACCTTCCATGTAATTGTAGGTCTGGTGCCATGTACCAGGTAGATTGGGAGATCTCCACGGTCGTAGAACTTGCGAAAGGTGGTTGGTTTGGCAGGGCGCTCCTGAAAAGCCCCTGTAGGCGGGGGACCCACCACCTGGTCAGGCACAAAGGAGAAAATGGGAATGAAGATAAAGGAGCCAAATAGAGAAATAAAAAGAATGAGGCGCACACAACAAGTGAGAATGTTGTCTTATACAATCAGAATTGACTGTGTTTTCTCTTACAAGAATACAATCTCTCCCACTGCCTTTGCTTAAAAGTAATTCAGGCAGACACATGTGCCTGCTCCTCAGCTCCTCTAGGGAAGGGAAAAAAAAACACAGATAGTGTGTGCTGGTGTGTGCACTTGTGTGTGCGTTGGCCCTGTAGCCAGAGGCAATGCCAGAAGCATTGTTAGGATCATCTTTTCTCTGCCTCCATTTTGGATACGTGCTATTACTGTGCCACTGAAAGCCAATGGGACTCCTATCATGACAGCCACAGTGTCTGCTGCTTTTTTTGTGGGGGCCATTGGTGGCAGTAGCCACATAATAGATGCAAGCAGATGCAACACATTGAGGTAGAAAAGAGAGAGTGAAGAGAACAACTTAAATTACTATTTTAAATTCACAAAACAGTTGTTATTAACATGTTGAATGTCCCAAGATGATTAGATAAATACTGACATATTTTAACACCCTTGAAAGGACATATTATCACAGAAATACCTGCACATAAACACTCAGACTCCACCAACAAAGTGACCGAAAACTCCTAACTGAGGACCCAAGGGTTAGACTGTTCGAGTGGGAGCCACTTATGTACTTGAGGAATTTGGATTTATTTGATTGAAAACATTAGAGCTTTGCTACAGCATGCTGTAGTGGACGGATGACAGAATGTTGGAGCAAATCTTCTCCCTGTCCGTGTCCCTTGTGTGTATCCCCTGCCATCTGTGTCGCGCTTCCACATGACTGGCAGATGTGTTGCTGTCATTAATCCTCAGATTACCACCCATTGAGAAACAGAGTTTTGCCACAGTAGCCCACAGGCAGAGCAGAGTGAGACTAGGATGTGTTATCTTTGGCAGGACTGCCAAAGACTGGTATGCAACTTGAGGGATTTTAAAGGGGTTTAGTCTATTAATATGATGCTACTCAGCAGGAGTTTGAGGGCTTTTTTTGTTACATCACTCACTAGTGTTGCCTGTTTGTTGCATAATTCAAAGACAAATAGATATGAAAAAGCCTCGAATCACAAATGTAGCTAAAAACCGCCACCAAGGAATGATGTAACATTGAAAAAAGTTTGAGTTGCACATGTGACAGTGTGTAGCTTGTGCCTGCATAGCTACTGTAGGCTCAGGAGAAACAAGAAGAGAGGAGAAAATACTGTGAGGGAATCTGAGCGAGTGTCTCCGAGCACTCACTGCTTTCAAACAGCCCTAATGCACCGTGGGATTGCAGCGCAGTCATTTCAAATGAATCTGTTTGGAGCATTTGTTTACCATGCTAGGGAATACTGAATAATATTATGCCGAATTAATAGGCGCAGGTCTGTATACCTGCAGGAGAAAGACTACCTTAGCAAAATGTGTGTGACTAACAATGCATGTAAAACACAAGAAAAGGCACTTTTCAGAACCAGCTACTGTAATAGCCTGAAAGAAATCCATCACAATAAATTATAAATGCATGCCTGCTAAAGTCTTGTCTTTTATTTTCAGCACGATTTTAGCTGCAATGGTGTGTTTAATCATGTACGCTATCAGAAAATTGTTAATTTATTGTTTTGTAAACAGTGCATTTCTGAAAATAAGACGGCTCCCGGTGTTCCTTTGCACCCATTAGATTTTAAACAGTCAGTCAACAATTGCTTGAGTTGTTTTAACTTTGCATTGCCTTGAATAGTTGAGTGTCAGCTTGCCTCATTACAGCACTGTTTCTGTCTTTTCACACCAGGCACTAGGTTTAAGTTAATACGCAAACGGAGCATCTTTACTGTTTCATTCAGACCTAGTGAAATATGCATCACTGTTGTCTGTTTGTATTCCTTCTTTTCTCCATCTTTTTTTTTCATTCCTATCACTGCAGGAGTTGTTTTGCAGCCCCAGCTGTGGAAATAGGAAGCAGTAAAGCTTGCAAGATCAGTGCTGCTCCAGCCTGCAGAAGTGACAAAGCCCTCATATCCAGGTAGCTACGACGGCGGTTGAGCCACGCTGCACAGGGAGGCTAAAAATAGCTCAGACTGGGCAGCAGGGAGAGAATGAACCCAGACTGCACTGACTGGCTGAGCAGCTTTTATGGTCAGGAATGATGACTCTGCAGTCACTTCCATGGCCTGTGTTCATGGCTGAGGTGTTGCAAGCTTCACAGCTATTTCCCCATTTTCTTTCCAATTATCATCACTGGCAGGCACCACACACCAACAGCCAGAGGAGCACATATGCATGCATACACAACGGCACACTTTCTTGTGACTCTGCACACACTGCAAAAAAAGCCAAAACCAGCAGCCAGCTACAGATGTGGGCTGCCGCTCCTCGCAGCTTAAGGAGAACTGTAACAGGAATAGCGTTGCAGGGAGATTATCACCTGCCGGCTTCCTGATGCCGTTCCAATGATCTGCCTGCTCCTGTTCTGCCAATCATGACATTGGGGTCTCAAGCTTCAGCATGCCGAGAGAAAGCCACTGTCACTGAATCCCAAAGTAATAGCCACTAACCTAGTTTGTATAAGAGCAGCTTAACGGGAAACTACAATTTGTTTCATCTGTTTAGCCTTCTGAGAAGCCACATGAATGTAATGCCATGATATGGCAAGCACACAGTGTCCATGTTCACCGTCCCTAAGTTCTGTTATGTATGGGTGAGCATGCTTTTGTACTCCTGCTGATTTCAGTCTACTGTTAGTCGGCACAACATCGTTTTTAGATTTGCTTCTCCCAAATACATCTGAATCATTGTGTGCATTTCCTGTCTTCCCCTATACTGCCTGCATTTGTTGGAGTTACCACAAAGCTAGTTTTTGTTATCATATCAAGTGTTAAGAGTGGCCCCATACACAACTGCATACCCCAGTGTAATCCAAAATTCATCCCTCTTTTAAAACACTGGCATAAACACAAACACAGACGGCGAAAAATAGAGAAAAAAAGGAGCCTATAAGGTAGACCTATACGGGAAGATAACATCCTCAATGGAGGCCATAAAGCAAGCCTGTGAGGCGACAGCCTACAGAACAGAGATAGAGGGGGTGTAAGGCAATAAAGGGAGGAAGTGTCTGTTTTGTGTGCCCCTGGTGCACACATCAGGGAGTCATAACAAGGCAGTACTGGTCAGACGAGCTCCAGGCTGTCATTTCTCTCCTTCGTCTTCACTCTGCCTCCAAATCTGTTTCCTCCCTAATGCTGTTGTCCGCTCCAACTAGCTCCACCGTAAACCTGGATGCTGCAAGACCCACGGAGGCAATAACACACAAACACATGCTCATGCACGCACACACTCGCTCAAACACCTCACATGCTGAGCTCCCCATGGGCAAGCCCCTGCAGAGGTGATTGAGCACCAGCAGGGCCTTGTGCCTCTGTCATTTATAAAGGTGTCACCGCGAGAAACAGAGAAGCTCCCTCTAACCTTATTGGTATGGCACTTCCACGGCTCTCTTGCCTGATTTTGACACACGGAGAGTGGAGAGGGTCAAAAGGCACAAGGAGGGAGAGAAATTAAGAAAGAGGTGGAGGGTGAGACCGGCCAGAGAGAGACAGACACAGGAACAAGCTGGAATGAAGTGAAAAAAGAACAGAGAGACGAAGAGTGACGAAATCAAGAGATGGAGAATGGAGCAGGGTGATGGAGTAATAATGGATATGACAGGAAGAAGGAAAGGGGGAGACAAGAGGTGTGGCTCATCAATTCTGAGGGTGAGTTCAGCATGGCGGGGCTGCTGCAGCATGTAGGTGATCCATCACCGTGCCTGGGCCTCCAGCTCCGGCGCTCACTCTCTCATCCCTCTGCCTCCGTACCACCACCCAAAACACCTCTGAATACCTCTGATAGATGTCTGGTGAACGGCTGTCAATTCATTGTCAACGCTGCATTGCCATCACAACTGCACTTCCTCAAATGAGGCCCTCTTTAATCTCCCTTTCTATGTCAATCCATCTCCTCTCGCCCTTCTGCCTCCCATCTGTCAGGGCCAAAAATGCATTTGGTTGCATTGTATTGGTAGGGGAACAAGGGTGCCACTGCACATAGGTGCATCGCTTCACCTGTTTACTGAGGCAGCAAAGGGGTAGGCACCTGCTTGCTCGCTCGCTCGCTTTTTCTGCATTTCACTGCTGTTCTCGGTTGAGAGGTTATTGAAATCTAGCTCTGTACAGAAGGCCGCCTTTCCTGAGGGAGGGAGCAGGGTATGTGAGTCACAGAGGATGGAATAGACAGGCCGAGGCTCTCCTGATAAGGTCAGCTTGCACATCACTGCCACAGGCAACAAAATTAGCTCTCTTTATTTACAGGGCATTTTCTGCAATAGCCCAGCCTGCTGCCTGCACACAAGCCACCAGGGATACAAGCCTGGCTGGAGGTGTGTGCCTCCCCCCCTTCAAAACTGTATTCAAATGAACAAGACACAAACAAAATAATGGAGGTATTTAAGCTGTTAGTGAATCTCCTCTATATGGTCAAAACAATCATTCCAACAGGATATTTTTGCTTACTCATTCCCTCTGCAGGGCAAAACACAGACTGGTGGGAGGCTGATTCCTTTCAGAAGAATAAATCTGCAATATGTGTGAAGCACTCCATTAATTTCTCATGACCAAACAGCAAGAAGTGCAATCAGTCTGCGAGCGGGTTTTCATTATGTACAGAAATTAGCTCTGTTCTGAGAGACGAGGTCGGATGAGAACAAATGAGTAAAGAGCTCTCACTGGACGGGAAAACCACAGACTGATGAAAGGTAACAGAGTCTTTTGTTCATAGCGCACAGGACCATAGAGGTGTGCTTTACAATTGTCACTGTGTCAGAGGCTTTTGCATCAACTGTACGGCGCGCACACACATACACACACACACACACACACACACACACACACACACACACACACACACACACACACACACACAGGCACAAGGGCAGGGGTGTTCGTAATGAAAAATGACGACAGCGCCAGGCAAAGACAACACAACACACCGTGTGTCACTACAAAGACACAGGGATGAAACAGGTGACAGCCAACCCACCACTGAACTGCACGTAAGAGGGATAACTTTAAAGAAGAACTTCAAAAAGAGGCTTCAAGCGTTGGAGGGCGCCCCACTGTTTTCTGTCTCCTCCAGTTTAACCCCATCACTTAAAAGAACAGCATAGACACAGGGAAATGTTAACAGGATGTGAGAGAAAGAGTTTGAGGTAGGAGTGTGAGGGGAGGAGTGGAAGCGAAATAGGCTCTGTGTGAGTGAGAAAAAGAGAGTGAGGAAGACAGAGCGAGGGAGGGAGAGAGGGAGTCAGAATGTCCTGAGTATTTTCCATCTTCTCTGTGTGGCCCACTTATCAGCCAGGCAGCAGGGCAGCCTTGTGCTTACAGAGCCCTATTGGCTGATTCATATCACCAAACCACAGCTGAGATGATGGCTCAGAGTGAATCGGCCGGCATGGCAAAGGCAGAATATACTAGCTCTTACTACTTGTTAAGTGAACGGGAAAACCACATGCACGGACCGCATGAGGCTAGACAGGCACATTGCTTGACTCACGTGAGTCTGAAATCAAGATTTAGTTTCATTGTGTGTCTACATTGATACAAACCTTTTAAACACACATGTATACAGTACAGAACAATAAATTGTGAAGGTTGTGTTAAACCCATATTAGTTGTCTCTTGCTCATGTGTGTTACATTGCACTGTGTTCAACAGCTGAACAAAGATATTATAATTTTTTTTTCACAACTTGTTAAATCAGCATTTCAAACTGGTCGACTCAAATAATCTCTAACACTTAACTAATTTATGACTTGTGATGATTTAATGCATATATTAATGCAGGATGTATCATTGACTTTATGTGATCAGTTCACAATAAATGGATAATCAGTGTTGGAATGTTCATTCAGTTACTTAATACATCACATTACAATTGATAAGCAACCAAATTAGAACTTTATTTTGGACCCATATGTTTGGCCGGTCTCTCTGAAAGCAGAACGCTGGCAGTAGTCATAGAAATATGAAGTTTTTATTTTATTTTTTTAACAAACTGATCATCAGATGCAAAGACATATATTTCTAACTTTTAAGCAGAAAGAAATCACCACAGCTATTTTTCTATGTTTTTCTCTGATAATGTAGCACCAATTTAGAAAATATATACACTATATTACCAAAAGTATTCGCTCACCTGCCTTTACTCATTCTATGAACTGAAGTGCCATCCCATTCCTAACTCATAGAATTCAATATGATGTCGGTCCACCTTTTGCAGCTATTACAGCTTCAACTCTTCTGGGAAGACTGTCCACAAGGTTGAGGAGAGTGTTTATAGGAATTTTTGACCATTCTTCCAAAAGCGCATTGGTGAGGTCACACACTGATGTTGGTCGAGAAGGCCTGGCTCTCAGTCTCCGCTCTAATTCATCCCAAAGGTGTTCTATCGGGTTCAGGTCAGGACTCTGTGCAGGCCAGTCAAGTTCATCCACACCAGACTCTGTCATCCACGTCTTTATGGACCTTGCTTTGTGCACTGGTGCACAGTCATGTTGGAAGAGGAAGGGGCCCGCTCCAAACTGTTCCCACAAGGTTGGGAGCATGGAATTGTCCAAAATGTTTTGGTATCCTGAAGCATTCAATGTTCCTTTCACTGGAACTAAGGGGCCAAGCCCAGCTCCTGAAAAACAACCCCATACCATAATTCCTCCTCCACCAAATTTCACAGTTGGCACAATGCAATCTGAAATGTACCGTTCTCCTGGCAACCTCCAAACCCAGACTCGTCCATCAGATTGCCAGATGGAAAAGCGTGATTCATCACTCCAGAGAACGCGTCTCCACTGCTCTAGAGGCCAGTGACGGCGTGCTTTACACCATTGCATCCGACGCCTTGCATTGCACTTGGTGATGTGTGGCTTGGCTGCAGCTGCTCGGCCATGGAAACCCATTCCATGAAGCTCTCTGCGTACTGTACTTGGGCTAATCTGAAGGTCACATGAAGTTTGTAGCTCTCTAGCAATTGACTGTGCAGAAAGTCGGCGACCTCTTTGCACTATGCGCTTCAGCATCCGCTGACCCCTCTCCGTCACTTTACGTGGCCTACCACTTCGTGGCTGAGTTGCTGTTGTTCCCAAACGCTTCCATTTTGTTATAATAGAGCTGACAGTTGACTGTGGAATATTTAGGAGCGAGGAAATTTCACGACTGGATTTGTTGCACAAGTGGCATCCTATGACAGTTCCACGCTGGAATTCACTGAGCTCCTGAGAGCGGCCCATTCTTTCACAAATGTCTTGTTTCACAGTCTGCATGCCTGAGTGCTTGAATTTATACACCTGGGGCCAGGCCAAGTGATTAGAACACCTGATTCTGATCATTTGAATGGGTGAGCGAATACTTTTGGTAATATAGTGTACATCTGTCTACTGTTCAGACGGCCCAGTTTATGCAAAGGTCATCTTTCCAGCATTGAAACACTTCTTGAAGTATACAAGATTAATCATTTGAGCACCAGTATGACATTTTACAATTTGATCTAACACCTAGAATGAATTATCAATCTCTCTAACCAGTTGTTTACCACACCACCATGTAATACGCGGCCACTAGAAACATGCTGACAGCTGTTCAATTTGTGCACTTTGCTTGTGGGTTTATTTTTGTATGCATGTACAAGCATATATATATATATATATATATATATATATATATATATATATATCTGAGTGTCTGCAAAGCCACACACTTTCTAGTCATGGCTGTTAAGAGAGTGGGGGACGCACTGATCCAATGCTTTGTCTTTACAGCCCCAATCAGTGACGACACCTGAAGGTATTAAAACACTGCGCTGGGCCATGAAATTAATGAGACACAGAAGGAAAACTACATCCCGACTTGCTGCAGTTGCCACTTCTGCAGCTGAGGAAGAAGATTTTTACTTTCCTCCCAATTGTATTCATCAAATAAGTATCTTCTTGTCAATAAACACCCTCATAAATGCATTTAATTTATGGCCGACTGAAAACTGCCTCATAGAATATTAATGTTCCTGAAGTCAGTGACAACATGCTTGGTTTAGACTGGTTATGGGGTGTTGGCCACAGCTCAGAGTAGCTGCATAACACATCCAAAAGGTTATATCTACAGTAAGTTTTGCTTGCAGGTAGTAAGGAGACAGCCAACTAAGCAGATAAGGAGGTGGTCAGCGATATTAACTAGGGAGCCGGACGGGGAGATGCTGAGATGGGCAAGCAGGCTGGAAGCAGGCAAGGAGATGAGCAGATAGGCAGTGAGATAGGCAAGCAAGTTAATGTATTTGTGGTCACATACTTTAGTGAGGAAGCATCACAGGGAGCTGTGGAAGGTTTGATTTGGCAGCAGCAGGCCCACAGGGGGAAGGAATAGGAGAAGGACACACCCAGAGCAGCAGGAGGCCATCGATTTTACCACAGAGCCACAGACAGACAGCTGCACTAATGTGAGAGGAGAGAGCAGGTTAGTCTGCAGCAACACCCCCACCCCACCCCACCCCCCACACCAACCCACAACGACACACACATTCACAAGTGTCACAGGTAGCCCGGCACTGACGGATCCCCGAGGAGGTGAGATAAGCATACTGCACATGGGAAGAGATACAGGTTCTACCTCTGATAGGGGAATATTGTTTAACAGTGAAGAACATTATCTAGGTGATTAGTATGTATTGCAAAATGAACCCCAGGCCCTTGGTCTAATCGCACGCCCAGTGTGACTTTCCATTCCAGGAAATCAGTCTCGCTGCCTGTAAGGCCGTCTGTTAAAAATGATGAGGGAGTTTCGCTTACAGAGACGCCATGCAGAGACCAAAGCCTGGCATGGTCTGAATTCTGACCTTTACATAAATTAAACGGGAGGGAAAGCACACCGAAGGCTACATCCCTGCTAGTAGACTCCCGAGACACACTCAGCCAAACTCAGGTGCACGCATCCTGTCACACAAACACACACACGTACACTGTATCTACCCCCTCCTGCACTCGCTTGATTGTAACCTGAAATGCTTTCTTAATCCAAATGTTGTTTACTCCACAGAGTAAGAGGGGAAAGGGGCTCCCAGCAGAGGTTGTTACAGGAAACAGTGAGTGATATATATGAAAAAGAGGCGTGTTATTGAGACCTCCAGCGAGAATAACGTTCTGACTGATAGTTCACCCTTTGAATTAGCCTGAGAGACAAAGAAAAAAAAAATCACTGCTCCCTGGATGTCACTAAAACAGGCAACGTCTCCAACGCCTCAAATCTCACACTGTGCTTGCTGCAGCACATCTCTCAGTCAGAGAGGCGACACTTTCAGCTGAGCAACAGGGAGGCGCTCACACAAATACACACATACACTGTAAAATGGGTAAGTTGTCTTAGAGCTGCCAACTCGTCAAAAATTGAAGTTTTCGGATGTCGGGCAGCCCGTCCTACTATCCCAGAGATTAAATTTTTGGCAAATTGTTTTTGCCGATGACTTGGCTGAGGTGGCGTTTATTCTGAGAAAAAGATTTAAATGAACATCGTCCAGATTTACTTCATTCTTATCAACCCCTAGCTTCTACAGTCACTTCATCTATCCAACCATCTACGCAATCACCCCTCCCACTTTTCCACCTCTTGCTCTGCATTGCAGGTCGCTGAAGCTCTGACAGTGAAACAGGTGTCTGGGCTATTAGAGTCTTTCTGTGCCACCTCCTCTATCCCACAACATTGATGACAAGCATAAATCAAGCCTGTATGAATGAGTGATAGTTAGTCTGGGGTACAATAACTGCCAGCGTTCCTTTAGTCTCAGAAGCACCACCAATGATAAAGCTTCCAGCTGACACAAACAAATATCGAAAACAGAACACACCTAAATGATGATTAAAAAGAGTGCATTACTGCTTATTATTTAGGCAAGAGTTAAAGATGACCTTCCAAGTTCAGTCTGAGCAGCCAAAACCCCTTTCATCTTCAATCATAAAACGAGCACTCATCTATTTAAGAGGTGTGCTACGTCATCCTCTCCCTCCTGAATCATATTCACTCTCCAATATCTCCCTCTTCTACTCACTTCAATTTCCTCCCATAAAAAGGCTGCCTTCTACGACTCTCCTTGGCTTGAATTTTTATGTCTTTTTGTGACCCATCTCAGAGGAATGTTGTCAAGGTAATGTGATGATGACCCTTCGACTCCTCATTAAACCACTCAGTATCGGAGCATCAACTTTTCCTTCTTTCGGCCAGGCCTGTTAGGGGCAAGCCGGACCCCTGCCCAGTGCGCACATTTGATTTTGCATTGATTCTAAACACATTGGCTTGTGCATCTTGAGTTACTGAGGGTTCAATGTCTTGCCCAAGGACACCTCAACATGTAGCCAGGAGGAGATGGCGATCAAACTGCCAACCCTGTGATCAGCAGACAAGTTGCGCCACCACCTGAGCTGTATCCGTCTCCCACAACATCAACTGGATGTCTGAAATGTTAATCTAAAAATACAGCTACGACAGAATAGATGACCTTAAAAATAAGTGGCGAGGAGTTTTCTTTTATCTGTCTCAGCTTAAAGGTCTTATTCACAATCTCTTACATTAGCACTCACATCAGCATCCATGTCCCAGCCTTATTCAGACAACCAGACAGACAGTCAAAACAAAGTCAGTTAGATTCACCAACACTAAAGAGACAAGTGTCAGAGTGACAGATGGAAAGTTGAGCATCTGTCACTGTGCTGAACCATTTGGCCAAAATCAAAGGGAGATGAGGGCCTTCAAAGGACAGGCAAAGCTACGTCTGAAGCCACAAATGCTCTGGTGTGCTCCACAGATAAGGGCCAAGAGGTTATATTGCTTTTCTTCTGCCTCTCCCTTTGTTCTCCTGTCTTAAGGGAGTGGGAGGGAGGGAAAGGAAAAATACAGTGAGAAATGAAGAACAGAGAGATGCAGAAACAAAAAGAAGAGAGAGAGACTGAGTCATGAACAGGTTGCCTGTCTCCCTTTGCTACATCAAGGCGTGTTGGTCAAACACTCGTTAGTAGAAATTGCTTGGTATTTCTGGACGGCAGGGGTAATGAGCAGGGGTGGCTAGGGCAGACGGATGCCAGGCCGTGATGTGGATCATTTCTGACAGTATCAGAGTACTTTTGCCTTCCAGCCTTTCCCTATTCCCTGCCTTCTCCAGCTTGCTGCAGCAGAGCCGTTGCCTCCAGCGCACCTTCGACTGGGAACACTTTGACTCAGCTGGATGCGAGGCATGAGCTAAATAGCAAAGTAATCCTCAGCGGGATTCAGAAGGGAACGTACACGCTACTTCAAATCTCAAAGGTTTTGCAGGTTTACTTTCTTGGCACTGGGTGAAGTACACCACAGCCCTGGAGCAGCATCTAAGTATGAAGTTGGCTGCTGTGCCTTTTAAACCGAATTTAGTGTGCAAGATGGTGGCACTGCTGCACTTCTACTCCCCTCTGCCCCTTCTCTTTAGAGACTATTCTGCTAATAAGTATTCTGAGAGAAACATTATTTGTACTGTAAAATGCTTGCTTTCTAACATTTATTACGAGGTTGCATTTGCTATGAATCACAAATGCATAATATAATTTGTCATCGTCCTTGAATGCCGCGCTGATCAGCAAAATCCAAAAGGTCATGCTGGTGTTATTGCATAGATGGTGATTTTAAAAGATTTTCAAAGCGGGGGCAGCGAAACAAAGGCCACCATTTGGCATTATTGCAATGGAATAACATTGTCAGATGCATTGATTTTTTTTGCTACTGGTTCCCATTATGTTGATGTAAGCAGTATGTGACCCTGTAGAATAGGGGATAACACATGCCTAACACCAGAAGATCGAACACAAAGAAGGGCCTATTCTCCTCCAGCAAGGACAAGTCAGTGTGGCGGGTGACACTGATGGATAATTGGTGAATAGATGGCTAATGTCCTGTCAGTTTAATACACTTAAGCATAGCCTCATTAAAGGATTTATATTAAGCTGACTTCTATGTCCAGAGCATGAATAGTAAAGGCTTTATGGGCAAATTGTAATTGGTATATTTACATAAGAACAAGAAGAGACACAATATAACGTAAACAATGTCTTAGCTTGGAAGTGAATTTAAATGAAAAACAAAGAGATCACTGAAGCTTAAAATCCAATTAGCAACAATTGTAAGCTCTAAAAGGGGTCTGGCTACTGACACTGAGATTTAAATGATGTATTAGCTCAAGAATAACAGCTTTAAAAACCCGGAAAATTATTTAAATTGTTTACTGTACTGTAAACTGTTGACTAACTACTGATTATTACTAATTTTCAGCATTTCCAAGCCACCATTTTGATGTAAGTATCTGATATACTGCAATGTACATCTCAGTAAGAAGTTGTTTTAATTACTTTTTGGTAATTTTTTTTTGGTATCGTTTTCCCCTATATGACAAGTAAGATGCCAAATGTAATACTTTTATGAAACATTCACGCCTAATATTGGTAAAAATTTGCTTGGTTTCTGTAACATAAACCTAACTGTCTTACCATCACCGAGCCTACAGAACATTAACTGACAGCATATTAATCAAACTGATTTCATGGTCATCCCATATCATTTACAGGAAACTTGGTGTGTAATGGCCAGAATAACCAACATCAACCACCGTGTTTGTGTGTGTATGTGTCTAAGGTTAATAGCAATATCAAAGTATGTGCTCATCTTTATCTCTGCTCTTAATACGACTGAGACTAAGTGAAAACAAGGACGTAATTCAGCCGTCGCCCCTGCGTTCTTGCTTTTGATTCAGGGAGGACACTGCTCATAGAAGAGGCACCAGGTCTAGATGTCCTCTGCATTGGTTATCACATGACATAGGGCTAATTAACTCTAGAGCGAAAAATAGAGGCCCTGCAAGGAGCAATAAACATTCTCCATTAAAAGCCATCTAATTAGGATGCAAGCTACAAGGGCTTGAAGGGGAACATAACAAACAGAGAGGCCAGTGTAATTGTCAACCAAGCTCTGAGGAAAGCAAACATAATAGACATAATCAACTGAGCACCTCCTATAAGGTCATGATATAATGCTGTGGAGGTACTTCTCCATATCTGACTGAAATTTCCAGATGCTGTTTTCCTCAACAGTGGAAAAGGTCAGAGACATTTAAACGGTCATGACATCAGATAGTATGTCATCAATTATGACCTAATCCATCTGTTGATACCTGGGTTGAGGATGGCGCATATGGAGTACTTCTCGTGAGTTCTGTCAGACACATTTGTAGTTGAAATGAAGATCTTCAATGTGATCAGGGTGCAGAATTTTGGTTTGTAGTAGATCAAAGCAATATCACCATTAATGGTCACTTTTAAACATAGGTGCAGTAAGTATTTCTACAAAAAAGACATTTGAGGTCAGTTCAAATGTTGTCAAATACGTTTTGTGTTGACCTGGTTGTCAAACATCAACCCGGAGTGTTGATGTTTGGACTCAACTATCTTTCTTCCTTATCTTATTGCCCCCTGCAAATTTACCAACCTCGCATGGGTACAAAAATATCTTCCAACGACACCTGAGATGTGTTTTTTATTTTGGTCAGTCTTGTTTTTCACTGCTTTTAAAGTAAAAAGCAAGACAGCTAAAGTCAACAAAGTCAAAACTTATGGGGGAATAGAAAAAAGATTTCCAAGTCAGCCAATGCTCCGTCCACTCAAGGCCTTAAGGCTCCGTGGTTGATCGATAGTAATGGAAACGGCAGCAGGCCTCCGGAGCCCATTGCCAATTTAACCTGTTTTACCATGACTCAATTCTTCCTCAAATAACCCTGCTGCTTACTGGGATGGACTACAGGCTTCTGGTGCTGATAAGATGAGTTTGCAGGAGCAGAGGGAGGCAAAATATGGATGCAGAAAAAACAGTTTTGGTGTGAGCGAGGGGTTTGTGTGTCTACAAGCACCACTGGTTCTGAAAACACTTCCATGAGGCAGTTCAAGTGAGGCAGGCTGACAAAGAGGTGAGGGAATCAGCAGCATGGCTTCCGACAGCAGAAAACTTGCTCAATTTGCCTTTACTTGCATAGGCACGCTTCAATACAAAACATACGCAAAACATCCCAGACGGCTTCATGGCCAATTTATGTATCACGCTGTGCACATTATGAGTTCCTGTGTCAGGTAAATGTGTTTTGAGCAATGGGGAAGAATGATTCCGACTGCAAGTGAAAATAATAAATAGACAGATTCATCTCCATAAAAAGCTTTCAAGGATTCAATCTTGGTCAACAACTGCCTGCAATCCATAAAACTGACAACGGGGCTTATTTCTGTCTCAAACTTTTTATCCTTGTGTTCATGTTCTGTTTAGTGTTTCAGTCAATGGCAGAAAAGCATTTAAATCAAGCTTTAACTGACAGACAACACACTATTAGACAAACTTCTAAATATGCATTAATTCTAAACCAAATAAAAGTTAAGAATGTGTTTTAATTCGGTTTGTATTGGAATTCAAAGCAAGGTTGCACTTAATCAGGTTGCACTGGTATTCTAGACTCATTTAAAGTCTAATCAAGGATCAATTCCAAAGAGTCACTTGTTTAATTTGATCAGATGGCTTAATTTATTAAGATGACACTCAGTGGTTAGAGCGTCAAAGGCAAGGAGCTGAGATGTTAATCAACACATCTCTGGCACAATCTTGACAAAATATGCTTCTCTACTATATGCTAAAGGTGAGGTACAATACATTGAAAATTAAATAAAAGTAAATTCAAGTTTTGGTCCATCTTATAATTTATTATAATGAACAGTGATATGTCTAGTATCCCAGGCACCTATCTGGTTGAATGAAGGTTCTGCAGAGAAAGATCAAGACAGAGGGGAAGTCGGCATGGGGGGTTCTGAGATATCTGCTCAGGTTGTAGTGTAGGACACAGGAGAGTGTCGAGACAGTATGTTTGCCATAATACAGGATGTGTCAGGGCAAACATATAACAAATTACAGACTACAAAATCAATTAGAGAGCATGATGATGATCGAAGGTCACCTGATTCCACATATTCAAGAGCCTATAAATCAATTTTACCCTCTCTACATGACTGGGCTCAATAGTTATTGACAAAATGTTTTTACTTTAAGGGATGTGTGTAAACGGAAAGATGGATGAAACTAGCTTGGCTCCATACCTTTTATCGGCGCCCACATCTCTGATTTGTTCAGCGACTTGAATACTGTAGGCCTGGTGTTGAGGCACAGATGACTGCTTTCACATGATGGAGAAACAGTGGCCAAATCAGAGCTTTCTGGGTGACATAACACAAAAAACTGCATAGCAGGCGATTTAGAAATTTTCATCAGAGATGGACAAAATTTGACGGTCATGGAGGAGACTGATACAGCTCCAGTGTAGCCTGGGATATCCTGGTATCTGGATAATGGATAACCCAAATGTCACAATAAATGCTGACTATGCACAACATTGGATATAGTGAAACTGTAAACTGCTTTATGTTGCAATGTTTCTTTACAGTAGTTCCAACTTTCAATCTTATATTGAGATAACGCTGTGCTTATGGTCTGGTTAGGCTCTGCTCTAAAAACCACTTGGTTAGGGTTTCGGGAAAATATCATGTTTTGGCTAACCTTGTTCTGTCGCCACAAACACCAAACGCCTGCTCAAACTGTGGTTTCTTGCTTTTTATTCTGGCAGCTGGGCTGGATACTGAGGCCAATACTTTCCTTTCCATCCGATAGTAATTAATCAATCAGTCTAATCAGAAAGAGTTGGAGGTGAGAGATGAATAATTTAAAAAAAACAAAAAAAAAACAAAAAACAGATATCTTACATGAATGCAGATACATTTTCAGAAAGCTAATAACAAGACTGTCAGATGATGGCCAATAGGTTCTGTGATTGCATTCCAGGGTCTTATCTCTACCCTACAGCTACTACATTAATATCGATCATATCTGTTTGTATCAGTGGGACGAATATTCACTCTTCAATAAACACAATGTCAGGCTACATGAATGAAATACTTAAACAAACTGGCTATCTTGTCTGATTATCAGGCTAGAAATTAGTAAATAAACGCAACAATATGAGGAAATAATGTTAGCATAGTGTAAGACAACTATCAGAGATTCTGGCATACTGTTAACACACCTTGAATGCCTCTTTTTTACAAGAATTTTCACATGCCATAGTAGGAGAAGCACAAGGGTAATTAAAAGACACTAGTGATGACTGCATTTGATTTAGGTGCCCTGTCACGGCTCTATTATTGTGCATGGTGACTTAATGGCATGGCATACTGAGAAACTTTATTGCGATGGAATGTGCTTTTCCTGCTATGACAACTCTGCTCTCCTCCATTAAAAAAGGTCTAGTGGTTGGTATTTTTTCAGGTGCTCAATTTGCTGGAATTACTCAAAACCGATGATTCTACCCTTAAAGACATTTGTTTCACTCAGACTTCTTCTTCCTTATCTGTGTAAACAGCAATGCTGACATGTACAGAACGTGAATTCATGTCCATTCCTGTCACAGCACTATGCAGGTGTTGGTGTTCTCACCCTAACCCGTTATTTTTTGTCACCAAGCTGAAATAAGCCTCTGACAGAGAAAATAACAGCTTTGTTCGCCTCTCTGCCTGAAACACAAGGTGACGACCTCCCACCTGAATGTAAAGTGTATCTTTTTTTTCTCT